>NW_028225186.1:6689633-7054633 GCF_052327205.1 Somniosus microcephalus | reverse complement strand
ACAGCCTGGTGATTTTTCGCTGAACTCCTTCCATGGCAAGAATATCCTTCCTCAGATAAGGCGACCAAAACTGCACCCAATACTCAATGGGTGTCCTCACCAAGGCCCTGCACAACTGCAGAAAGACATCCTTGTTCCTTTACTCAAACCCTCTCGCTATGAAGGCCAACATACCATTTCCCTTCTGAACCACCTGCTGCACCTGCATGCTTACTTTCAGAGACTGGTGCAAAAGGACGCCCAGTTCTCGTTGCACTTGGCATAGTGGTTAGCACTGTTGCCTCACAGCACCAGGGACCTGGGTTCGAATCCGTCCTCGGGCGACTGTCTGTGTGGAGTTTGCACATTCTCCCCGTGTTTGCGTGGGTTTCCTCCGGGTGCTCCGGTTTCCTCCCATAGTCCAAAGATGTGTGAGTTAGGTTGATTGGCTATGATAAATTGACCCTTAGTGTTAGGGGGATTAAATACGTGGGGTTACAGGGATCGGGTGGGATATGTGTCGGTGCAGGCTCGATGGGCCGAAATGGCCTCTATCTGCACTGTGGGGTTTCTGTGATTCTCCCAATCTATTGCCATTTAGATACAAATCTGCCTTCCTGTTTTTGCCCCAAAGTGGATAACCTCGCATTTATCCACGTTATTTTGCCTCTGCCATGCTTCTGCCCAATCGCCCAACCTGTACAAATCATACTGGAGTTTCTCAGCATCCTCCTCACAGCACACACGCCCACCCAGCTTTGTGTCATCTGCAAACTTGGAGATATTACATCTAGTTCTCTCGTCCAAATCATTAATATATATTGTGAATAGCTGTGGTCCAAGGACCATTCCCTGCGTTACCCCACTAGTCACTGCCACTCGGAAAAAGAGCCATTTATTCCAACTCTTTGCTTTCTGTCTGCCAACCAGTTCTCTGTCCAAGTCAATACCTTGCCCCCAATCTCATGTGCCTTAATTTTACATGCTAATCACTTATGCGGAAACTTATCGAAAGCATTTTGAAATTCCAAATACACCACATCCCCTGGTTCTCCCTTACCTATTTTACCAATTACATCCTCAAAAAATTCCAGTAGATTAATCAAGCACGATTTGCCTTTTATAAATCCATGTTGACTTTGTCAGGTCCGGTCACTTTTTTCCAAGTGCTCTGCTATTACATCCTTTATAATGAACACTATCATTTTCCCCACTACCGATGTCAGGCTTCCCCCCTTTTCTCTCTACCACCCTTTTTGAACAGTGGGGTAACATTAGCTGCCGGCCAATCCATGGGAACTGTTCCAGATCCTACCGAATTTTGGAAGATGACCAGCAATGCATCTACTATTTCTAGGACCACTTCCTTAAGTACCCCAGGGTGTAGGTTATCAGGCCCTGGGAATTTATCGGCCCTCAATCCCATCAATTTCCCAATACCATTTCCCTACAAATACTGATTTCTATCGTTTCCTCCCTTTCATTTGAGCTTATGTTCCGGGATATCTTTGGGAGGTTATTTGTGTCCTCCGTTGTGAAGACAGAACCAATGTATGTATTTAATTGGTCAGCCATTTCTTTATTCCCCATTATAAATTCTCCTGATTCTGACTGCAATGGACCTACGCTTGACTGCACCAATCTTTTTCTCTTCACTAATGTATAAAAGCTTTTACGGTCAGTTTTTATGTTCCCTCCAAGATTACTCTCATATTATACGTTCCCCCTCTTAATTAATCCCTTTGTCCTCCTTTGACGGATCCTAAACTGCTCCCAATCCTCAGGTTTATTGCTTTTTCTGGACAATTTATATGTCCTCTCCTTGGATCTTACGCTATCCCTAATTTCCCCTGTTAGCCACGGTTGTGTCATGTTTTTTGTTTTATTCTAATGCCAAACTGGGATGAACAAATTCTGCAGTTGAGTAAGGATGTCTTGCTGTAATTATTTACGGCGTTGTGGAGAACACATCTGGAGTATTATGTACAATCTTTGTTAAACTTTCAGAAGGAAGGATATAGTTGCCTTGGAGTGGGTGGAATGAAGGTCAACTAGATTGATTACTGGGATGAGATGGCTGTCCTATGAGGAAAGATTGATTAGAATGGGCCTATTTTTCCTGGGGTTTAGAACATTAATAGTTGATCTAATTAAATCGTGTAAAATTCTTAAATGTCTTGACAGCGTAGATGCTGAGTGGCTGTTTCCCCTGATTGGAGAGGCTATAACTAGGGGGCAGAGTCTCAGGATAACGGCTCGGCCATTTACGACTGAGATGAGGAGAAATGTCTTCAACAAGATGGTTTTGAATCGGTAGCATTCTCTACCCGAGAGGGCTGAGGATATTCAGTCGATGAGCATATTCAATAGATTTTAGGGCACTCAGCGAATCACGGGACAGGGGGTTAGGGCGGGAAAGTGGCATTGATGTATAAGTTCAGTCATGATCTTATTGAATGGCGCAGCAGGCTTCACGGAGCATATCGCCTACTCACAGAATCAGAATCACAGAAACCCCACAGTGCAGATAGAGGCCATTTCGGCCCATCGAGCCTGCACCGACGCATATCCCACCCGATCCCCGTAACCCCTACACCAACGCATATCCCACCCTATCCCTGTAACCCCACGTATTTAATCCCCCTAACACTAAGGGTCAATTTATCATAGCTAATCAACCTAACGCGCACATCTTTGGACTGTGGGAGGAAACCGGAGCACCCGGAGGAAACCTACGCAAACACGGGGAGAATGTGCAAACTCCACACAGACAGTCGCCCGAGGCCGGATTCGAACCCAGGTCCCTGGTGCTGTGAGGCAACAGTGGTAACCACTATGCCACCGTGCAAAATATTATATTTTGGTGTTTCGGTACTCACAGCCCACCACTTTTCAACAGAGACAAGATGATCCGGGATAGAGAGCAAAGCCATTTTAAGCAGACACAGAATGATCGAAAATGACAGTAAACCCCTTTCAAACAGATTCAGAGTGATCCAGGATTGACAGCAAATATATTTAAAGCATCCACGGAATGACCAAGGAATGATTCACTTAATGTCACCTGAGACAAAGAAGTCGTTTGCTGCTGTCAATCAAAACACATTTGGAAGGAACATTCTACATTTAATGAGCTAGAAACAGTCTTCAGCTGTCAATCAACCCTCCCCCGCCCACACCACCTGGACCATTGATAGATCGACAGAGACAGTCAGAAAACTTCCAGCATTCAGTGCTGACCCTGTTACACTCAGCAGCTCCTGACAGAACCCTGGTGTCATAAACACTGAGATTTTTTACCGAACCCCTTAAAATGCAGTCTATCAAATGAGAAAAACTCAAAGTTCATCAGAATTTGGCTGAATGTAAGAAAGGTTAATTTAATTTTCACTATCACTCGGTAACCCCGTTCGGCGTTCTTTCCACCCTTAGAATAAATTATCGGATGTAAGAACTCCTTGTCTTTTCACTCTGAGTTGAATTATATCAGTGTCTGGAACTTAATGTCTTCATAAACATTTTGTATAAAATATATATCTTACTATCGAACAAGCAGTTTAACGTTTGAATGCATCGCACATTCTGCATTAAACAACCAGCCAGCGCACAAGCATCCTCACATATACGGCAGACTGGGTAACATGCACCGATCACATTAGACCAGCAGAGGGCGCACACTCGCTGCTACTTATATAGCAGACCTACCTACATGCACCGTGCACCTTAGACCAGCAGGGGGGACATACACGCCATTACTTTCACTGCTGTTCTGCTAACATGCACCGTGCACATACAACCTCCAGGGGCTTACACTTGAAATTTCTGAAACTTCTGTAAATACGAAAGCAAAATATTGTGGATGCTAGAAACCTAAAATAAATACAGAAAATGCTGGAAATACTCAGCAGATCAGGCAGCATCTGTGGCGAGAGACACAACTTTAACATTTCAGGTCGATGACCTTTCATCAACATGGGAAAAAGTTACAAATATAACAGATTTTAAGCAAGTACAGAGGTAGCAATGGAGAGGAAAAACCAAAAGTGTCAAGAGGAACTGTAAATGTCAATAACAGAATCATTACCAACAGCTACTATCTGAAAAAATGGGATCAGTGTTTATGACCTGAAATTGTGGAAATCAACGTTGAGTCCAGAAAGGTGTAAATTGCCAAAAGGCAAGATGAGGTTCTGTTTCTCGAGCTTCATTAGAACAGTGTGGCAGGCCAAGGACAGAGAGGTCAGAGTGGGGGTGGCAGATAGAATTAAAATGACAGGCGACCAGAAGCGCAGGGTCACGCTTGTGAACGGAATTGAGTTGCTCCTCAAATTGATAACCCAATAAACGATTGGTCCCCAATGCAGAGGAGACAGCAGCCTGAGCAGCAAATGCAGGATACAAAATAAAAATAAAGTAAATGTTAATCACTAAAGAACTGCTGACACACACCGTGTACATTAAACTACAAGGGGGCACTCATTCACAATTATGTATACTGCAGACATGCTAACATGTTTGATCGGCAACCCATCCACCACATTACTTACGCACTACCTCCAGTCCTGGCACAACGTGGTTGCAGTGTGTACCATCTCCAAGATGCATAAAGCAACTAAATTTTGGGGACAAATGTTGGCCTTGCCAGCGACGCCCATCTCCCGTGAATGAATAATATAAAAGAAAAAGACCTGCTGATGTGCACTGTGCACATTCACCACATGGAATCGCTCAATCGCCATTAGTGATCCATCAGAACTGCTCACACATCCAGTGCAATTTCTATATCCCCTTACATTCAGCCCGGCGCTGATTCCACAGCTGCCGTTTCTGCCAAGTTTCCAGCCCTTGAATGGGGATATTTCGCCATTCTCTGTGCCACTCTCCCTGTTTTCCTCAAATACTCTCAGTATGGGCGGTACTCAGACCTTTGCAGTCTATGCTTTTCTGAGTGTAATCCCGGGTTTCTGGATCTCGATCCACTAGCCCCGCTCCCAAAATCCCCGGTCCCTCTCAGACACACCCGCTATAATTCTTGTGTGGTGCAGCGGTGATTCCGTCAGCTGCCCTTCGCACTCATTAACCTGGACTTTCGACCCCTGTCTGGACCAGCACATTAAGCACATGGTAAGTGTTGTTCAACGTACAAAGTAGAATACTGACTCCCTGTGGCTGCCGATTTAAGATGGGTACTTTACTGTCCTAATTACAATACAGATAATTCAAAAGCTGTCAACCGGAAAAGAAAACAGAAAAAGCAGGAAACCTGAGCACGTCACTAATTATCTGTGGAGAGTGATCCTGAAGTAAGTGCCCGAGCCCAGATCTGCAGGTGTCTGCGGAGATTGAAACTGAAGTTACAAAAGGCGGCCATTCAGCGCCTCCAGCTTGTTACATAGGAACAGGAGGTGGCCATTCAACCACTCGAGCTTGTTGTATAGGATCAGGAGAAGGCAATTCAACTCGTCGAGCCTGTAACCAGGAACAAGTGGAGCCCATTCAACCCTTGTAATCTTTTAAATAGGAACAGGAGCCATTCAGACTCATGACCCTTTTACATATGAACAGGAGGTTGTTACAAAGGAAAAGGAGAAGGCCTTTCATACCTTTTGAGCCTATTACACAGGAACAGAAGTTGGTCATTTAGCCACTTGAACCGATTACGTACGTACACGAGGATGTCACTAACACCCTCGATCCTATCACATAGGTAAACGAGGAGGCCATTCAGGACTTGAGCCTTTTACACAGGAAGAGGAGCAGGCCTTCCAGCCCCTCGAGCCTCTCACATAGGAACAGAAGGAGGCCATTCAACCCCTCAAGTCTCTTGCTTAAGAAGAGGAGGAGACCATTCATCCCAGCAAGCTTGTTACACATGAACAGCAGGTGACCATTCAGGCCAGTCGAGCTTGTTACACAGGAATATGTGGAGGTCATTCAAACCCTCGAACTTGTTAACCATGAACAGCAGGTGACCATTCAGCCCCTTGAACCTGTTACATAGGAACAGGAGGAGGTCATTCAGCCTCTTGAGCCTGTTATGCAGGAACAGGAGGATGCCCATTCATCCACAGGAGCCTATTATGCAATAGCAGGAAGTGACCTTTATTCCCCACGAGCCACTTACGCAGGAAAAGTAGGAGGCCAATCAGACACATGACCCTTTTACATAGGAGCAGGAGGACGCCTTTCATTCCCTCGATCCTGTTGCATGGGATCAGGAGAAGGCAATTCAACTCCCTCGAGTCTCTTGCTTAAGAACAGGTGGAGGCCAATCATCCCATTAAAAATTTAACACATGAAAAGCAGATAGCTATCCAGGCCTGTCGACCCTTCCACACAGGAATATGTGGAGGACATTCTGTCCCTCATACCTGTTATGTAGAAAAAGAATTTGGCCAATCAGCCCCTCGATCCTGTTACACAGGAACAGGAGGGAACCAATCAGCCCTTTTACCCTGTTACACTGGAAAAGCAGAAAGCCATTAGACACTCGATCCTGTTACATAGGAACAGGACGAGTCCAGTCAGCACTTCGACCCTGTTACACAGGAACAGGAGGAATCTCATTAGCACTCGAACGTATTACACAGGAACAGGAGGAGGCCATTCAGCCCCTCGAGCCTTTTGCATAGAAATAGGATTGGGCCACTAAAACACTGGCGTCTGTTGCCTATCAACCGGGGGAGGCTTTTCCGCTACTCCTGCCTATTGCAAAAGAAAAGGGGGAGGACATTCATCCTCTCGACCCTGTTGCACAGGAACAGGAGAAGGCCATACAGCTCCTGGGGCCTGTTACACAGAAGCTGGAGGACACTTAGCCTGTTTCAGAAGAAAAGGTGGATGCAATTCAGCATCTTGATCCTATTACACAGGAAGAGGAGAATGCTATTCATCACCTCGTGCCTGTTCCCTAGGTGCAGGAGCAGGCCATTCAGCCCCCGAACGTGTTTCATTGGTACAGTAAAAGGGCGTTTAGTCTCTCGAGCCTGATACACAGAAACTGAAGCAGCTCAATCAGCTCCTCGAGCTTATTGCGTAGCAAGAGGAGGCGGTCATTCAACCACCATTGTCCTGTTGTATAAGAACAGGAAAAAGCCACTCATCCCCTCAATCTTGTTAAACAGGTAAAGGAAGATACCATTCACACAATCGACCCTGTTAAACAGCAACATGTGAATGCTATTCTTCCCATAGAGCCTGCTGCACTTTAAAAGGAGGTGGGCATTCAGCCCCTCACGCCTGTAAAACTAGAAAGAGCTAGTCCATTCAGCCCCTCACGCCTGTAAAACTAGAAAGGGCTAGTCCATTCAGCTCCTCGAGCCTGTTGTAAAGAATCAGAAGACATTCTTTCTACCCCTCGAGTCTTTTACACAGGAACTCCAGGCGGTTAGTCAGCCCCTCGAGCCTATTGCATAGGAATAGTAGAGGCCCATTCTGACCCTTCGACTTTCATACACAGGAACATGAGGAGGACATTCAACTCTTCGAGCATGTTACAGAGGAAAGGGAAGAGGCCATTCAGCTCTTTGGGACTGTTATAGAGTAACATGAAGAGGCCATTCAGCCACTTGAGCCCGTTATAGTGGAGCAGGAGGAATCCATTCAGCAGCTCGAGCCTGTTACACAGGAACAGGAGCGGTCATATGGCGCCTCAAACCTGTTACACAGGAACATGTAGAGGCCATTCGGCCCCTCAATCCTGGTGCATACGAACAGGCATGGGGACATTGAACACCTTGATCCTGTTACACTGGAACAGGAGGAGGCCATTCAGCCCCTCAAGCCTGTTACACAGGAGCAGGAGGAGGCGATTCAGCCCACTGATCCTGTTACACTGGAGCAGAAGGAGGCCATTCAGTGCCTCGAGCCTTTTACGTAGAAACACTATGACGCCATTCAAACCTGTAGCCAGATACATAGGAAAAAGAGGGAGCCATTCTGCCCATACAGCCTTTTGATAGGAACGCGAGGAGGTCATTCAGAACCTCGAGCCTCTTGCATAGGAATAGGAGCAGTCGATTCAGAAACTCGAGCCTGTCGCATAGGGATAGGAGGAGGATATTCAGCTACTCGAGCCTGTTGCAGCAGAAGATGGAGGAAGCAAATTCGTCCACTCGACCAGCTTACCATATAATCTGGAGTACCACTTTCAGCCCCTCGAATGTGTTTTAAAGGAACAGGCAAAAAACATTTAGCCCCTCGAGCTTGGCATACAGGTACAGGTGGAGACCATTCCAGTCCCTCGAGCCTGTAACACAGGAACAGGAGCAGACCATTCAGCCACTTGAACATATTACAAATGAACCGTCGGAGGTTATTCAATGCTGGGACCCATTTACATATGAACAGGTGAAGGCCATTCAGCCCCTCGAGCCTGTAACACAGTCTAGAGAGTCTGGGTCTTTGCTAGTTAACCAATTCACACCTAAGTTCCAAAAGCTTCGACTTGACCCGTATTGGTGACAGTAATTATATGTTATTCAGAGTAAGTGAGACTTGACACATTATAGCAATCTGAGCAGTAGTTAAACAAGCTACAATCAACGTTTAAATTAGCTATTATGCTTTGGGTAGAAGACACAATCTCCACTGGTCATCTTCAGCTGGCCCGGGCCTCTAGGCTCGCTCGTCCGTCCGGTGTGATGCATGTGGGTTCTCCACCAACACAAATCCCTTCTCGGCTCATCTGGTCGATGGTCTCAAGCTTCTTGCCAAATGCCTCTACAACCTAAATGTTTGAGAGACACCTTCTTATACTTCTACTTCCCAGCAAATCCTATGGGGACCAGTTAACCCAATCATTGATTTATACCTGAAGTCCCCTGTCCAATTAAACTGATGGCGCGTCCCTAATAATCCCGTTTTCCCCTTTCAGGTCCTCATCTCTTGACACCATGACATCATCTGTTTTTGACCATTAAGACCCATATCTGGGGTAGTTATGACAATACAAATGGATCATGTCTCCATTCGTAGAGACATGGTGTCCTTGCTGCTGGTCTATCTTTTTAATTCACTGACTATATCATAACATTCCACACAGTGGCAGCCACACATGTCCTTGCTTCCCAGGCTAGCTGTCTGCTGTTTGTGGCAGGAATGCTGCTGAATGTATGCTTCATCAAACCGACCAAGGCCAAGCGATTCGGGTTCTTTAATTTTAATTCTATTCGGGTCTCCGCAGGGCTCATTACAACAGGGGTTACAAGTATGATTATAAGTGCAGCAATAACATATTGAAATCTGTAAATTACAATTAGTAATAGAATCAACTGATTTGGTTCAGGTTAGTTAGTAAGCGAATAAATAGGTAGATACTTCTCACACAGTAACACGTAGAAGCCATTCAGGACCTGGAGCCTGTTACACAGGAATAGGCGCAGGCCGTTAATCAACTCAAAGCTGTTGCATAGGGACAGGAGGAGGCCATCTGACCGTCTAGCCCGCTGCTTAGGAACAGGAGGAGGCCACTGACACCCTCGCAAATGCACATAGCAACAGGAGGAGGTCTTGCAGCGCTAAGATCCTGTTATATAGGAAAAGTAGGCCGCCATTCCGTGATGGGCATTTTAGGCTGCTGTGTGTCCCAATGCCACTGGCCACGCACTTCTTCGACCCTGCAAAGTCCCACCAGAAGGGTACTACAGTATCATTGGGTGACTTTAATCTACATATAGACTGACCAAATCAAATTATCAATAATACTGTGAAGGATAATTCCTGGAGTGTGCACGAGATGTTTTTTAGACCAGTACGTTGAGGAGCCAATGAGGGAACAGGCTATCCTAGATTGGCTTCGTGCAATGGGAAGGGGTGGATTAATAATCTTTACGGCAGAGTGATCATAACGTGATAGAATTCTTCAGTAAGCTGGAAAGTGAAGTAGCCCAATCCGAAGCTATGGTTCTAAGTCTAAACAAAGGAAACTACGACTGTATGAGGAGTGAGTTGGCTATGGTAGATTGGGGAGCTTGATTAATAGGCACGATGGTGGAAAGGCTAGCATTTAAGGAACGAATCCATGAATTGCAACAGTTATACATTTCTTTCTATCGCAAAAACACAAAAGGAAAACCGGCCGAACCATGGCTAACAAAAGAAATTAAGGATAGTATTAGAACCAAAGAGGAATCATATAATGGTGCCAGAAAATGAAGCAAACCTGAGGATTGGGAGCAGTTGAGAGTTCAGCAGTAAAGGACCAAGGTATTGATTAAGAGGGCAAAAATAGAATATGAGATTAAAAATGCAAGGGACATAAAAGCGGATTGTAAAAGCTTCAACAAGTATTTAAAAAAAAAGATTTGTGAAGACAAATGTAGGTCCCTTACAGTCAGAAACGGGGGAAATTTTCATGGGGAACAAGGAAATGGCTGAGGAATTAAATAAATACTTTGGTTCTGTCTTCACGGGAGAGGACACACATAACTTTCCAGAAATGCTAGGGAACCAACGGTCTAGTGAGAAGGAGGAATTAAAGGAAATTATTATATGTAAAAAAGTAGTGCAGGGGAAATTAATGGGACAGAAAGCCGATAAATCTTCAGGGCCTGATAATCTGCATCCCAGTCTACAAATCACAGACCGTTCCTTTGCCCCCCGTCCCTGCCGCTGTACTTGCTTAAAACCTGTTATAACTCTAACATTTTCCAGTTCTGACGAAAGGTCATCGACCTGAAATGTTAATTTTGTTTCTCTCTCCACATATGCTGATTGATCTGCTGAGTATTTCCAGCATTTCCTGTTTTTATTAGCTGAAACTGATTATCTGCTCAACGTCACACTGTTTTTTGTGGGATCTTGTGCTCAATTTAGCTGTCGCATTTCTTACGTTGCAACAGTGACTACACATCAAAAAGTATTTAATTGGCTGTAAAACGTTTGGGGATTTTCTTGCTTCCATTTTTCTTTTTTCTTTCTGTGTCATTGTATTGAAACGACTCCCATGAAAGTCACAAATGATATCATATGTGTCTGTGGCCGTGGAAAGCTCACCATCCTCGTCCTTCTCGAACTGTCTGCAACCTTTGACATGGTTGACCAGTCCCTTCTCCTCGAACGCCGTTCCACCGTCGTCCGTCTTGGAGGGACTGCACTCACCTGGCTCGATTCTTGTCTCTCTAATCCTATCCAGATAATCACCTGCAATGTCTTCTCTTCCCGCTCCCCCATCTTTACCTTTGATGCCACCGAAGGATCTATCCTTGGCTCCCATTCCCTTTATCATTTACATTTTAGTGTAACTGTTTCTGTCTATGAGTGTGTCTGTGTGTTTCTTATTTTCTATGGATGTGTATGTTTTATTCTGTATCTGTCTATGGGCATCTGCGTGTGTGTGTGTGTCTGTTTTTTGTATACGGGTGCTTGTGTCTGTACATAACCATGTGCGTGTGTTTCTTTATTTAACTATGACTGCGTTTCTGCTTGCCTGTATCTGTCGATGGATTTATGTGTGTGCATCTGTGTTTGTTTATGGGTGTGACTGGCTTTGCTCTTGCGCTATCTTACTGCAGGTACGAAAAGGGTGATGTCTCCTTATGAGGATTGAATTCATCACAGCAACATATCACAGGGAGTTTTGTCCAATGTAACTGCTCACTACCACTCTTCACACAGAACAGAACAGTTTACAACCATACATTTTAATTGATAATTGGGAATTCCCAGTTTCAATCAACAAATACACAATGAATAGCACCAGAGTCGAATACATCTGCAGGTAAATGATAGAAGTTCACCTGATAATTCAGAATGGAGACGGCTATTCGGCCTGGCACAACTCATCCATCCAGCAAGCCTTAGCCTCTTCAATGCAACACCTGCTTGTTCGGTCAACGGTCCTGAGGTTCTCACATCTCTGGGAGTCCATCCCATGTGTAGATCACTGTTTATGGAAAATGAACTTCCTGAGCCCGGTCCTAACTTTGCCTTTTGCTCGTTCGAAACAGTGACCCCTTGCTGAAGAGGTCAGCTCGCTCGCAACCTTTCCTCACATCTGAACCTGCGGATCAACCTCAACACTCTTCTCAACAATGAGAAACTTGATTTGCTGCCCCAATTTTCTCCAAGTGTGGTGAGATGCAACTACCCTGTGTCTAATTAACTGAAATCTTACTACAAAGGATTGCATAGGATAGAATTACACAGGAGATACTCAACAGAAACAGACCATTCGGCCCAACCAATCCATGCAGGCGTTTATGCTCCACACGACCCTCCTCCTGACTTTCCTCATCTAAATCTATCAGAGTAACCCTCGATTCTCTTCTCACTCATGTACTTGACTAGCCTCGCCTTAAATGTATCTATACTATTTGCTTCAATCACTTCCTGTGGTAGCGAGTTTTACATTCTCACCACTCTTTCGTTAAAGAAGTTTCTTCTGAATTCTCGATTGGATTTCTTGGTGACTACATTATATTGAATGCCTCTAGTTATGCTTTTCCCCACAAGTGGAAACTCTCTCTGTATCCACACTATCAATAGATTTCATAATTTTAAAGACCTCTATTAGGTCACCCCTCAGCCTTCTTTTTTCAAGAGAAAAGAGACCCAGCCTATTCATCCTTTCCTGATATGTATAACCTCGCATTTCTGATACCATCCTCGTAAATCCTCTCTGTACCCTCTCCAGTGCCTCTATATCTTTTTATATTATGCCAACCAGAACTGTACACAGTATTCTAAGTGTGATCTATCCAAGGTTCGATACAGGTCTAGCATAACTTCGCTACATTTCAACTCTGTCGCTCTAGAAATAAACCCTACTGCTTGGTTTGCTTTTCTATGGCCTTGCTAAACTGCATCGCAACTTTCAGTGATTTGTGTATTTGTAATCCTAGATCCCATTTTTCCTGTACCCCACATAGACTCGCACCGCCACGTATTTAGTGACGTCCCTATTCTGCCTACGAAAATGTAACAGCTCACATTTATATGTGTTGAACTTAATTTGCCAACTATACACTCATTCAGCAACTGTGTTAATGTTCTCAAGTTTGTTGCAGTCCTCCTCAGCATTGAAGATCCCCCACCCAATTTGGCGTCCTCTGCAAACTTACAAATTGTGTTTTTGATTCCGAAGTCTAAATTGTTAGTGTAAATTGTGAACAGCAGTGGTTCCAGCACTGAACCTTGAGGAACACCACTACCCAACTTCTGTCACTGTGATTGGCTACCCTTTACTCCTACTCTCTGCATTCTGTCCTGAAGACAACCAACAATCCATTCTACAGAATACATTGCTAGCAGGCTCCAGGACAGAAAGGCAGAAAAAAAGAGTACGTCCAGGAATAAAGTTACTTTCCCCTTATTGAGCCTCTCCTTGGCGGGATATTTCTTCCCAGCTGCAGCTCCTGAGGCTCTGCTGCCGCTCCCAAGGGGTCCTGTTTCTTTGTTGAGCCTAGACAGTGATTGTTGGTCTCATTGAGGCGGCAGAGCCCAGGTTGATACTGTAAAAAAGCCGCCCTTCACACCAAACTTACCAAAGGTCCACACACAGGCCAGAAGCGGGAGGATACTCACAGAGATCCAAATCTACCAGGTAATTTCCTGCCTGGTTATTCTTTAAGAGATTTAACAACTTGCCCAACACCAATTAAATCAGTCCTGCTCCAAGCATTGGCCACTGAAACCAGTTTATCCACAGCGAGCTTCTTACTTTGAAAGGATTTATCTCCATTATAATGAGACTTGGAACTTAGGCCTGGCATCGATCATCTTCTCCAGCTCTTTGCACCCTTGGGAAGCGAAACAGTTCATGTGTCATCTGTTAAAGGAGGAGAAAATACCAATCATTTAAGAGCGGCTCTCTGAAATTATTGTAGATTAAATGACATGGAATAAAATTTAACATAAAATTACATTATGGATTATCTATGTCAGTGTAATCGAAATTGTCTGTGCATCATTCATTCTCCCTCGTCTCTCTCTATGAATTCTTCTATTACTTTATTTACCGTATCATTATCTTTTTCCTCCCTCTCTGCCTTTCTCCTTCTCTGTGTCTATCTCTTACCATCCCTCTATGCCTTTCAACACTTCTATCTCTCCAACTCTATCCCTCACTTTCTATTCCTCTTTCTACCACGTCTCTCTGCCTCCGCCTCTATCTTCCTCCCTCTGCGAATTTATTTCTATCTCCATCACTCCATTTATCTATTCCTTTTCATCTCTCTCTCTGCCTCTGCCTCTGTCTCAGCCTCTGTGTGTATATACCTCTGTCTCTATCTCTGTGCACCCCGGAAGACCAGGTGCTCACTCTGTTGACCTCCGATGTAAGGGGTGTTCTACGCGGAGTGAACACACGAAAGGCTGCTGGACCGGATAGCATCCCTGGATGGGTAATCAAGGAATGTGCTGATCAGCTGGCTGATGTCTTCACCGCCATCGTCAATCTGTCATTGGCCCAGACAGTAGTCCCTACATGCTTCAAGACCGCTACCATTATTCCTGTGCCAAAACAAACGGCTGTGACGTGCCTGAACGACTATCGACCTGTCGCACTCACACCCATCATAATGAAGTGTTTCGAGAGACTGGTCCTGGCTCACATCAAAGCCAGTGTTCCCGCCTCTCTTGACCAACAGCAGTTTGCCTATCGTGCAAACAGATCAACGGAGGACGCAATCACAGCTGCTCTACTCTCTGCACTGAATCACTTCGATGGTAAAGAGACCTACATCAGAATGCTGTTCATCGACTGCAGCTCAGCATTCAACACTATCGTCCCCAACAAGCTGGCCACCAAACTCCAAACTCTTGGCCTGAACACTTCCCTCTGCAACTGGACCCTGGACTTCCTAAGAAACAGACCCCAGTCTGTCAAATTAGGTAATCGCACCTCCCCCCCGCTGACCCTGAACATGGGGGCCCCACAAGGATGTGTGCTGAGCCCCCTCCTCTACTCCTTCTTCACCCACGACTGTGTGGCTGTTCATGGTTCCAACACCATCATCAAGTTTGCGGCTGATACCACGGTAGTGGGCCAGATCACCAACAGCGATGAGTCAGCCTACAGGGAGGAGGTCCAGCATCTCGTGAAGTGGTGCACCGATAACAACCTGGTCCTTAACATCAAGAAAACCAAAGAAATCATTGTGGACTTCAGGAAGTCTAAAGGCGGAAGTCACACCCCCATCCACATCAATGGGGCTGTGGTGGAAAGGGTGGGCAGCTTTAAGTTCCTCGGAGTCCACATCACGGAAGACCTCTCCTGGCCCCTCAATACCTCCTCTCTGGTGAAGAAGGCCCAGCAGCGCCTATATTTCCTAAGGAGGCTGAAGGGATGTAACCTGTCACCCCTGATCCTCTCTAACTTTTACCGCTGCACAATAGAGAGCATCCTGACGAACTGTTTCACAGTTTAGTATGGCAGCTGTAGCTACTATGACCGGAAAGCCCTGCAGCGGGTAGTCAATACTGCCCAACGCATTACCGGCACACGGCTACCGACCATAGAGCACATATACCAGAAACGCTGTTTACGGAGGTCATGGTCCATCATCAAAGACCCTACCCTCCCCAACCACAGTCTGTTCGCACTCCTGCCATCTGGGAGACGCTACAGATGCATTTGCACCCGTACGACCAGATTTAGGAACAGCTTCTTTCCCAGGGCTGTCACCCGACTGAACTCCACAAATAAACTCTAAAGCCTGAACATCTGTCAATGCACTTTATTATGGTTATGTTTATGTTAATGTATTACAAACCAAATGTATGTTGAATGTTTAACTGTCTTAATCTAAATGTAAACTCTCGGGAGCCGCAAGCCTACATTTCGTTGTACTGCACTTGTGCACTAACAATGAGAATAAAAGTTGATTTGATTTGATTTGATTTGATTTGATATTGAACAGGACTAGACAGACTAGATGCAGGAAGGATGATCCCAATGGCCGGGGAGTCCAGAACCAGGGTTCACAGTCTAAGGATAAGGGGTAAGCCATTTACGACAGAGATGATGAGCAATTTCTTCACCCAGAGAGTGGTGAACCTGTGGAATTCTCTATGACAGAACGCAGTTGAGGCCAATTCATTAAATATATTCAAGAAGGAGTTAGATATATTTCTTATCGCTAAAGGGATCAATGGATATGTGGAGAAGGCAGGGACAGGGTAATGAAATTGGCTGATCAGCCATGATCTCCTTGAATGGTGGAGGAGGAGCGAGGGGCCGAATGGCCTACTCCTGCTTCTATATTCTATCTTTCTATGTTTCTATGTTTCTATATACATCTGTCACTCTCTCTGTCTCTATCTCTCTGTATTTATACCTCTGCCTCTGTCTCTAACTCTCTGTATATATAGCGCTGCCCCTGACTCTGTCACAGTGTATATATAGCTCTGCCTCTATCTCTGTCTCTATCTCTGTGTATTTATACCTCTGCTTCTGTCTCTATCACTGTGTTTATTTACCACTGTCTCTGTCTCTGTCTCTATCTCTGTGTATATTTACCTCTGAATCAGTCTCTCTCTCCAACTCTGTGTACGTATACCTCCCCCTCTTTCCCTGTCTCTCTCTATGTGTATATTTGCCTCTGCCTCTGTCTCTGTCTCTATATCTGTGTATATTTACCTCTGCCTCTGTCTCTGTCTCCATATCTCTGTAATTAGACCACTGCCTCTGTCGCTATATCTGTGAATATTTACCTCTGCCTCTGTCTCTGTTTCTAGCTCTCTGCATTTTATACCTCTGCCTCTGTCTCTATCTCTGTGTATATTTACCTCTGCCTCTGTCTCTGTCTCTATCTCTCGGTATTTATACATCTGCCTCAGTCTCTATCTTTGTGCATATATAACTCAGTCTCTGCCTCTGTCTCTAAATCTGTGTATATTTACCTCTGCTTCTGTCTCTGTCTCTATATCTGTGTATGTTTACCTCTGCCTCTGTCTCTGTCTCTATTTCTCTGTATTTAGACCACTGCCTATGTCACTATCTATGTGTATATTTACCTCTGCCTCTGTCTTTGTCTCTATCTCTCTGTAGTTAGACCTCTGCCTCTGTCATTATCTATGTGTATATTTACCTCTTCATCTTTCTCTGACTCTATCTCTGTGTATATTTACCTCTGCCTCTGCCTCTTTCTCTATCTCTGTGTATATTTACCTCTGCCTCTGTCTCTGTCTCTATATATGTGTATATTTACCGCTGCCTCTCTCTCTTTATCTATGTATTTAGATCTCTGCCTCTGTCACTACCTCTGTGTATATATACCTCTGCCTCTTTCTCTAACTCTATCTCTCTGTATATTTGCCTCTGCCACTGTCTCTGTCTCTATCTCTCTGTATTTATACCTTTGTTTCTGTCTCTATCTCTGTGTATATTTACATCTGCCTCTGTCTCTGTCTCTATCTCTCTGTATTTATACCTCTGCCTCTGTCTCGATCTCTGTGTTTACTTACCTCTGTCTCTGTCGCTGTCCCTATCACTGTGTATATTTAACTCTGCCTCTCTCTCTGTCTCTACCTCTGTGTATATTTACCTCTGCCTCTGTCTCTGTATCTATCTCTCTGTATTTAGATCTCTGCCTCTGTCACTATCTCTCTGTATATATACCTCTGCCTCGGCCATGTCTCTATTTCTGTGTAAGTGTACCTCTGCCTCTTCCACTCTCTCTATCTCTGAAACTGTGTAGGTGTGTCTCAGCCTCTGTATCTGTCTCTGTCACTGTTTTCTACATATTTATTTTCCTTCCATCTCTCCATTTCTCTCTCTCATTCTATATATCTATTACTGTCTCTTTATCGCTATTTATGTATCTTCGTGTCTATCGCTTTCTCTGTCATTGTCTCTATTTTTCTATCTCCCTCTTTCTCTACTGTTTCCCATCTATATATCTCATTTCCGAATCTCTTTCTCTTCCTCCTTCATTTTCTATCTGTATCGCTTTCTGTTTCTGTCCCTACCTCTATCTCTCTGCTTTGCTTTGCATTTCTCTCTCTATCTTTCTTCCGATCTGCCTCTATTTCTATTTCTATCTTTTTCTCTTTCTATCTTTCTATGTCTCTGTCGCTTTGTCTTTATTTCTGTATTTCCCTAAACATCTGCCCCTATCTCCCTATTTTCACTCTATCACTCTAACCTGGAAAGGGAAGAGCGGGGAAAAGGGCGAGTTTCAAAAATAAGCAAACTCGGAGATTGTGCTTTGCATCGCAACATAAGTGAATGTCATGAAATCAACAAACGTAAAACCACAGGTAAATATCCCAAAAATCACAGGCTATCATAAAAACATAACAACATAAGAACGTAGGAAATAGGACCTGGAGTCCGCCATTTGGCCCTTCGAACTTGCTCCACCATTCAATCAGATCACAGCTGCTCTTATAGCTTATCACCCCGTTCCTGCACTATCCCCATATCCCTTGATTTCCTTAAAGGGAATGAGAATGTGCGCTCAGATATATTTGCAACATGTCCATGACGTGTTAATAAAGACAAGATTTATTACAGATTTTATTTGATAATTATCTGCAGATATTAAATGAAATACAAAGCAGAAACTTTAAAACTCTTCCATAATCTCCTCCAGACCGGCACATTTCAGAACGAGCTGGTGGAAGTGCTCCAGAGATTTGTATGTGAATCGGTTAAAGGAGAGTTCCAGGACTTTCAGCGTGTTCTTCACACAGAGACCAGAAACAAGGTCCTCACAACACTCATCCGTCAGGTAATTGCTCTTCAGGCAATTCGAGAATGGAAAAGCGAAGCAGTCATAGAGATACAGAGAGAAAAATTGACAGAGACAGAGAGGCAGAGGGAGAGAGAGAGAGAGAGACAGATAGACAGAGAGAAAGGGATAGAGAGTGACAGAGAGAGAGGGGGATACAGAGAGAGAAACATAGAGACAGAGAGAGAGGTATAGACAGGAAGATAGAGTGAGACAGTCAATGACAGATACACAGAGAGAGAGAGAGGTGGATGACAGAGAAAGTGATATAGGCAGAGAGAGAGCGTGGCAGAGGAGAGCGACAGAGAAACAGAGAGACAGAGAGAGAGGGATAGACAGCGAGAGATAGAGAGAGAATGAGAGCAAGAGGGAGGAAAGAGAGGGGAGATAGAGATGGGGAGGAGAGAGAGAGAGAGACAGTGAGAGACACAGAGCGAGCGATAGAGGAGAGACAGAGACATAGAGAATAAGAGAGACAGGGGGCAAAATGAGGGCGAGATTGAGAGTAGGAATAGACAGACAGCAATAGAGAAAGAGAATGTGAGAGAGAGGGAGGAGAGACAGAGGGAAGAGAGCGAGGGAGAGAGACAGAGATGGAGGGAGAGGGAGAGAGATAGATGGGGAGATATGGAGAAACAGAGGGAGCCCTGAAGACGAAACGATAGAAAAGTGAGGCAGTCACAGTTGGACAAACACAGAGTTGCAGAAAAAGTGTTATAAATAAACAGTCCAGGATAAAAAGCAAAGAGTTAGTATACACAATGTGACGTGAAAGAGAGTGAGAGAGAGAGCGAGTACAAAGCAGTGAGCAACAACAAAAAATGCCAGGTTAATAAACGTCTTCATCCTGAATAATAGCAAACTCCAAGTTAAGTTGAAGCGTTTGCATCAGTCTTCAGCCAGAAGTGCCGAGTTCATGCTCCATCTCGGCCTCCGCCCAAGGTTCCCACCATCAGAGAAGCCAATCATCAGCTAATTCAATTCAGTCCACATAAAAACATAGAAACATAGAAGATAGGAGCACGAGTAGGCCATTCGGCCCAACGAGCCTGCTCCACCATTCAATGAGTTCATGTCTGATCAAACAAATTCAGTACCCTGTCCCTGCCTTCTCTCCATATCCCTTGATCCCTTTAGCCTTAGTAATATATCTAACTCCTTTTTGAATATATTTAACGAATTGGTCTCTCCTGCTTCCTGTGGTACAGAATTCCACAGGTTCACCAATCTCTGGGTGAAGAAATTAATCCTCATCTCTGCCCTAAATGGCTTACCACTTATCCTTAGACTGTGACCTCTGGTTCTCGACTCCCCGGCCATCGGGAAAATCCTTCCAGCATCTAGTCTGTCTAGTTCTGTTTGTATTTTATAATTTTCGATGAGATCCCCTCTCATTCTTCTAAACTCCAGCGAGTTTAATCCCAATCGACCCAATCTCTCCTCATACGTCATATCTGCCATCCAAGCTATCAGCGTGGTGAATCTTCGCTGCACTCCCTCCATAGCAAGAAGATCCTTCCTCAGATAAGGCGACCAAAACTGCACACAATACTCCAGATGAGGTCTCACCATGGCCCTGTACAACTGCAGCAAGACATCCTTGTTCCTATACTCAAACCCTCTTGCTACGAAGGCCAACATACCATTTGCATTCTTAAACGCCTGCTGCACCTGCATGCTTACCTTCAACGACTGGTGCACAAGGACACCCAGGCTTCGTTGCACTTCCCCTTCTCCCAATCTATTGCCATTCACATAATAATCTGCATTCCTCTTTTTGACACCAAAGTCGATAACCTCGCATTTATCCACGTTATATTGCATATGCCATGCTTCTGCCCAATCACCCAAACTGTCCAAATAACACTGGAGTTTCTCGGCATCCTCCTCACAGCACACACGCCCACCCAGCTTTGTTTCGTCTGCAAATATGGAGATATTACATCTAGTTCCCTCGCCTAGTTCATTAATATACATTGTGAATAGTTGGGGACCTAGGACTGATCCCTGCGGTACCCCACTAGTCACTGCCTGCCACTCACAAAAAGACCCGTTTATTCCAACTCTTTGCTTTCTGTCTGGTAACCAGTTCTCTATCCAGTCAATCGCTTGCCCCCAATACCATTTACATTAACTTTACACGCTAATTTCTTATGCGGGACCTTATCAAATGCCTTCTAAAAGTCGAAATGCACCACATCCACTGGTTCTCCCTTATCTATTTTACCAGTTACATATTCAAAAAATTCTAGTTGATTATTCAAGCACGATTTAACTTTTGTAAATCCATGTTGACATTGCCCGATACTGTCGCTGTTGGACAATGCACTGCTATTACATCTTTATAAAGGACTCTAGCATTTTCCCCACTACCGATGTCAGGCTTACCGATCTAAATTACCCCGTTATCTCTCTTTCCACCTTTTTTGAACAGTGGGATAAAATTAGCTACCTTCCAATCCATGGGTACTCTTCCAGAACCTATCGAATTTTGGTAGATGACCGCCAATGCATTTATTATTTCTAGGGCCACATCCTTAAGTAGCCTAGGATGTAAAGTATCAGGACCTGGGGATTTGTCGGCCTTCACTTCCGTCAATTTCCCTAACACCGTTTCCCTACAAATACTGATTTCCATCAGTTCCTACCTCTCATTAGACCCTATGTTCCCCGACATCTCTGGGAGGTTATTTGTGTCCTCCTTTGTGAAGACAGGTACAAAGTATGTATTTAATTGTTACGATCGCAAAATACTGCAGATGCTGGAAATCCGAATTAATAAGAGGAAATGCTGGAAAAACTAAGCAGGCCAGGCAACATCCGTGGAGAGAAATTAGAGTCGACATTTCGGGTGAACCCTTTTTCTAAACTGGAAAGGAAATGAAATTGATCGAAAGCAGGGCTGCGATAGAGCAAAAGAAGTAAAGAGACATTAAGAGGTATTCATTTATTTATGTATTTAATTGGTCTGCCATTTCTTTTTTCCCCATTATAAATTCCCCTGATTCTGAGTGCAAGGGACCTACGCTTGACTTCACCAATCTTTTTCTCTTCACATATCTATAAAAGCTTTTACAGTCAGTTTTTATGCTCCCTGAAAGCTTACTCTCATACAGTATTTTCCCCCTCTTAATTAATCCCTTTGTCCGCATTTGCTGAATCTTAAAATGCTCCCAATCCTCACGTTTACCGCTTTTTCTGGCCAAATTATATGTCCTCTCCTTGGACCTTATGCTATCCCTAATTTCCCTTGTCACCCATGGTTGAGTCGCGTGTTTTGATTTATGTTTATGCCAATATGGGATGAACAAATTCAGTCGTTCATCCATGCGACCTTTGAATGTTTGCCATTGCCTATCCACCGTCAATGATTTGAGTGACATTCCCTAATCAATCCAACCCAACTCGCACCACATGCCATCGTAGCTAACTTTATTTGAATTCAGGCCCCTAATCTCTGTTTCAAACACTTCACTCCACATCTTAATGAAGAATTATGATCGCTCCGACCCAAGGGGCCTCGCAGAACAAGATTTCTAATTAATCATTTCTCGTTACATTATAACCAGTGTAAGATGACCTGGTCTCTAGTTGGTTCCTTGACATATTGGTCCACGAAACCATCCCGTAAACACTCCAGGAATTCCTCCTCCACAGTATTGTTAGTAATTTGGCTAGCCCAATCTATTTGCAGATTTAAGTCACCCATGATAACTTCGGTGCCATTATTGCATGCTTCTCTAATTTCCCTTTTAGCGCCATCCCCAACCTCTGCATTACTGTTTGGGTGTCCATATATCACTCCCAGAAACGTGTTCTGCCCCTTTGCATTTCTCAGGTGTACTCATACAGATTCCATATCATCAGAGCTAATATCCTTCCTTACAATTGTGTTAATCCCATCTTTAACCAGCAATGCTACGCCACCTCCTTTCTCTTTTTGCCTATATTTATGAATATTGAATACCACTGGATGTTGAGTTCCCAGCCTTGGTCACCTGGGGTCTATATTTCCGGAATCCCAATCATATCATATTCGTTTACCTCTTTTGTGCAGCTAATTCATCCACCTTATTACGAATGCTCCTCGCATTAAGGCACAAAGCCTTCAGGCTTGTTTTTTATGCTCTTAGACATTTTAGAATTAATATTTAAAGTTGCCATGTTTGATTTAAACACTTGATTTCTCTGACTGCGTCCTGTGTTTTTCTCCTTCCTGTATTTTGCTTCTATCATTGTTTCCCTTTCCTCTGTCTCCCTGCTCAGCTTCCCAACCGCCTGCCATTTTAGTATAAACCCTCCCCCAGAGCACTAACAAACACTCCCCCTAGGACATCTGTCCCAGTCCTGCCCAGGTGCAAACCATCCGGTTTGTACTTGTCCCACCTTCCGCAGAACCGGTTCCAATGTCCCAGGAATTTGAATCCCGCCCGTTTCACCATTCCTCTAGCCATGTATTTATATGAAATGTCCTTCTATTTCTACTCTGACTAGCGCGTGGCACTGGTAATCCTGAGATTACTACCTTTGAGGTCCTATTTTTTAATTTGCCTCCTAACTCCCTATGTTCAGCTTTTAGGACCTCATCCCGTTTTTTACTCGTATCGTTGGTACCTTTATGCACCAAATCAACTGGCTGTTCAGACTCCCCTCCCAAAATATTCTGCAGCTGCTCCAAGACATCCTTGACCCTTGCACCAGGGAGAAAGCACACCATCCTGGAGTCTTGCTTGCGGCTGCAGAAATGCCTATCTGTTCCCCTTACAATAGAATCCCCTATTACAATAGCTCTACCCTTATTTTTCCTCCCGTCCTGTGCAGCAGAACCACCCCTGCTGCCAGGAATTTGGCTGCTGCTGCCTTCCTCTGATAAGCCATCTCCCTCACCAATATCCAAAACGCTATATCTGTTTGCGAGGAGGATGACCACAGGGAACTCCTGCACTACCTGCCTGCGCCTATTACTCTGCATCTTGGTCACCCATTCACATTCTGCCTGTGCAAACTTTACCTCCGGTGTGACCAACTGATTAAACGTGATATCCACGACGTCCTCAGCATCACAAATGCCCAGTATGTATCCATTCGCAGCTCCAGCGCCGCAATTCAATCTGCCAGTAGCAGCAGCAGGATACACTTCCTGCACACGTGGTCATCAGGGACACAGGAAGTGTCCCTGATTTCCCACATAGCGCAGGTGGAGCATACTACGGGGCTGAGCTGTGCTGCAATGACTTACCCTTCAATTAATTTTAATTAATTTATATCTAATCAATCCCACCAATTAAACTATAATTAAATGGTATACTCAAGGGACCTTGTTAGTCGCCGCTGCACCACAGAGAGCTTAGAAACTATAAACCACAGAGTTAAGTTCGAAAAAAGGAGAAAGTGAGAAATACTCAACAACCAATCACTTACCTGCTTTCTGGTGACGTCACACGCCGATTACTTTTTAATTCTCTCTCTCCCGCTCTGAGATTGGTAAACCTACCTACTCTGCTGCCTCGGTGTTAAGTTAGCTCCACCACCGCTGCTTCACCCAGGTCTGCCGCCGCTGTAGGGCCTACCTGCTGCTGCCACCTCGGTTTAATTTAGCTCCACCGCCGCCGCTTCACCCAGGTCCCCCGCTGCTGCACAGCCTACCTGCTACTGCCGCCTCAGTTTAAGTTAGCTCCTCCACCACTGCTTCACGCAGGTCCGCTGCCACTGTCCCCATGTGATATCAAGGAATGGTGCGGGGTACTGGATAAATCAAAGGCTATCCCGGCTGTGGAGCTGAGGACTTGTGCTCCGGAACTCGCCGTGCCTCTAGCCAAAATGTTCCAGTACAGCTACAACACTGGCATCTATCCAACAAAGTGGAAAACTGCTCAGGTATGTCCTATTTAGTAAAAGCTGTACCAACCTAAACATATCAGTCTAATCTCCATCATCAGCAAAGTGATGGAAGGTGTCATCGACAGTGCTATAAACCGGCACTTACACAATAACAACCTGCTCATCAATGCTTAGCTTGGGTTCCATGAGGACCACTCTGCAATAGCCCTGATTACAGCCTTGATGCAAACATGGGCAATAGAGCTGAATTCAAGAGGTGAGGAGAGACTGACCGAGCAAAGAATAAAGGAGGCCGAGAAAAAACCTGATGTCAATGGGAATCAGAGGGATAACGCTCCACTGGCTGGAGACATCTCTAGCACAAAGGAAGATGGGTGTGGTTGTTGGAGGTCAATCACATCACCCCCAGGACTTCGTAGCAGGAGTTCCTCAGGACAGTGTCCAAGGCACAATCACCTTTAGCTTCTTCACCCATGACCTTCCCTCCATCATAGCATCAAAAGTGGGGCTCTTCTCTGATGAATGCACAGTCTTCAGTTCCATTTGTAACTCATCAGATAATGAAGCAGTCCATGCACGCATGCAGCCAGACCTGGACGACGTTCAGGTTTGGGCTGATAAGTGGTTCAAAATCGTGGAACTTCGTCCCAAACAATACTGTGAGAGTACCTTCAGCACACGGACTGAAGCAGTTCAAGGTGGCCGAACAACACCACCTTCTCAAAGACAATTATTTATGAGCAATGCATGCCAGTGACGCTGAAATCACGTGTCTAAATTTAAAAATTTTTAGCGATGCTTTCATTAATCCTTGTGATACACAATGTCTTGAGATTGGAGTCGAATATTTTACCTACTTAATTTTCATATATATAAACCGATGCTAACGGCAATACTTATCGAAAATGAAACTGTAAACGAAATGAATTTGTGTATATCCGTTGGATACTGAGAATATGTGAGACAATGAGTTCTGGGAGACTGATAACTTGCAAGATGATGGTTTCTGGGAGGCGGAAAATATGTGAGACGATTGGTTCTGGGAGAATGTTAGAACACGTCATGATGGAGATTGAGAAACCGTTAACATGGCTGAAACATTGTATAATGTGAGAGAACAGACTACTTGGTCACCGACAATGTCAGAGCTTGACTCTCGTGGATACGGATACAATTAGAATGGATGACTCGTTCCATAAGTCGACTTTTCAAACAGGTAAGACATTCGATCCTAAGAGCCTGTTAGAACAGGTGAGATATTGGATCCTGAGAGACTTTCAGAACAGGAGGGACATTGACTGCAGAGAGACTGTTAGAACAGGTCAGATATTGGGTGCTAAGAGACTGTTAGAACAGGAGGGACATCAGGTGCTGAGAGACTGTTAGAACAGGTGAGACATTGGTTGCTGAGAGTCTATGAGAACATGAGAGACATTGGGTGCAGAGAGACTGTTAGAATAGGAGGGACATTGGGTGTGGAGAAACTGTTAGAACAGGATGGACATTGGTTGCTGAGAGAATGTTAGAACCGGTGAGACATTGGGTGCTGAGAGACTGTTAGAAAAGGGGAGATATTGTTTGCAGAGAGACTGTTAGAACAGGTGAGACATTGGGTGCAGAGAGACAGTTATTACAGGTGAAACATTGGGTGCAGAGAGACTGTTAGAACAGGAGGGACATTGTTTGCAGAGAGACTGTTAGTAAAGGTGAGACTTTGGGTGAAGAGAGACTGTTAGTACAGGTGAGACATTTGGTGCTGAGAGACTGTTAGAACAGGTGAGACATTGGTTGCATAGAGACTGCTGAACAGGTGAGACATTGGGTGCTGCAAGACTGTTAGAACAGATGAGACACTGGGTGCAGAGAGACTGCTGAAGAGGGGAGACATTGGGTGCTGAGGGACTGTTAGAACATGTGAGACATTAGGTGCTGAGAGACTGTTAGAACTGGAGAGGCATTGGGTGCTGAGAGACTGTTAGAACTGGTGAGACATTGAGTGCGGAGAGACTGTTAGAACAGGTGAGATATTGGCTGCTAAGTGACTGGTAGAACAGGTGAGACATTGCTTGCTGAGAGACTGTTAGAACAGTTGAGACATTGGGTTCTGAGAGACAGTTAGAACAGGTGTGATATTGGGTGCAGAGAGACTGCTAGAACAGGTAAGACATTGGTTGCTGAGAGACTGTTAGAACAGGTGAGACATTGGGTGCTGAGCGACTGTTAGAGCAGGTGAGACATTGGGTGCTATGTGCCTGGTAGAAGAGCTGAGACTTTGGCTGCGAAGAGACTGTTAGAACAGGTGAGCCATTGTGTGGAGAGTAACTGTTAGAACCGGTGAGGCATTGTGTGCAGATTAACTGTAAAACCGTTGAGTCATTGGGTGCAGAGGGGCTGTTAGAAACGGTATTAGTTTGTGTAGAGTGAAGCTTTAATGACCCGTTGTGACATTATGCCTGTTACTGGGGCCGTAGTCATTGGCGATGATTACCTCAAACTGTTTACCCAAACGACAATGGTGGCGGCCTGATTTTATCATCATTTCACACCTGAGCTTCTCCCTACTCCTCGATGCGTTCTTTCCTTCTCCACTCCTCTCACCTCCACTTCTGCACAGCAACATAACAACATAGGATTTGCTAGTTCAAACAAGACCAGGTTCCATCTTGTTCAGCTTCAGCCAAAACAACAATAACAACAAATTGTATTCATAAAACATAATAAAACGTCCAAAAGCGCTTCACAGGTGCGTTATAAATCAAAATTTGACTCCGGACTACCTAAGGAGATATAATGGCAGCGGTAGGTTTTAAGGACCGTCTTAAAGGAGGAGGGAGAGGTAGAGAGGTAGAGAGGTTTAAAGAGCGAAGTCCAGAGCTAAGGACATTGGCAGCTGAAGGCACTGCCGTCAATGTTGGAGCAATTATAATGTAGTTCTCGAGAAGTTTTCAGATATCGGGTGCGGGGAGGCCACAGAGGGATTTGAAATTAAGGATGAGTACATTAAAATCTAGACGTTGCTTAACTGGGAGCCAGCGTCAGTCAGAGAGCACAGCAATGATGGGTGAATGGGATTTGACGCGAGTTATCACACAGGCACCGTAACTTTAGATGATCACAAGTTTACGGCGGGTAGAAAGCGGAAAGACCTGCCAGGGGTGCATTGGAATAGTCACCTCTGAAGGTAACAAAGGCAAGTATGAGCGTTTCAGCAGCAGATTAACTGAGGCAGGGACGGTGATTATATGGCACGAATATGTCGCTAGAATCTCTTCTTGGGGTCAAAAACGACACCAAGGTTCTGAGCAGCCTGGCTCAGGCTCGTGGGGCCGTATGGCCTACTCCTGCTCTTATTTCTTATATTATTATGTAAGGGAAAGGGAGGTGGGGGTTTGTACCAGAAATCGAATTCAGAAGAACAGAGAGTTGTGGGTTGTTTTAGGGCTGGAAAAGGTTACTGAGATAGGGAGATTTGAAGCTGCAGAGGGATTTGAAAACACGGATGAGATTTGTAAAGTGGAGGCTTGCTGGACCGGAGCCAATGTAGGTCAGCAAACGTAGGGGTGATGGTAATTGTGATTACATAGGATTACATAGGAAATACGGCACAGAAACAGGTCATTCGGCCAAACCAGTCCATGCTGGCGTTTGTGCTCCACTCGAGCATCCCCCCGACTTTCCTCTTCTAAATTTATCAGGAAAACCTGCTGTTCCCATCTCGCTCATATGCATGCCTAACCGCCCCTTAAATGCATCTATTCTATGCTTCAAGCATTCCCTGTTTTAGCGAGTTCCACATTTGCACACTTATTTGGGTAAAGAAGCTTCTTTTGAATTCCCTATTGGATTTCTTGGTGACTATCTTATATTGGTGGCCACTAGTTACGCTCGTCTCAACAAGTGGAAAAATTCTCTTTGTATCCACTCGATCAGAAACCCTTCAGAAATTTAAAGACCTGTATTAGATTACCCTCAGACCTCGAACATAAGAGCATAAGACGTAGGAGCAGGATTATGTCATTTGCCCCTCGAGCCTGCTTCACCATTCAATAAGATCATGGCTGATCTGATCTTGGCCTCAACTTCAATTCCCTGCCCGCTCCCCATAACCCTTGAATCCCTTAACTTCCAAAATCTATCCCTCTCCACTTTAAACATTTTCCATGAACCAGAATCCACGACACTCTGGGGATGAGAATTCCAAAAATTCACGAACCACTGAGAGAAGAAATGTCTCATAATTTCCGGTTTAAATGGGTGCCCACTTATTCTGAAATTATGCCCCCCTAGTTCTGGATTTCCCACGAGGGGAGAAACCATTCTGCATCAAGAGAAAAAGAGTCCCTGTCTGTTCATCCTTCACTATATATAAGCCCTCGCATTTCTGGTATCATCCTTGTAAATCTTCTCTGCATCCTCTCCAGTGCCACTATATAATTTTATAATATAGCGGCCAGAAATGTACCAATTGTGGCCTAACCAAGTTTCGATATAGGTTTAGTATAACTTCGCTACTATTCAATGCTATACCTCAAGAAATAAACATTAGTGCAAGGTTTGCTTTTTTAATGCCTTGCTAAACTGTGTCGCAAATTTTAATTATTTGTATATTTGTACTCTGAGATCCCTTTGTTCCGCTGCCCCACCTGGACTCACAACCATCAAGTAATAAGTGACCTCGCTATTCTTCCTACCAAACTGTAATACCTCGAATTTATTTGTGTTGAACTTCAATTACATGCCCCTTCTGCACGTTTATTGATGTCCTCCTGTACTTTGTTGCAGGCATCCTCAGTATTTACTATACCCACCACACCTCCCCGCCCCTACCCGATGTGGTGTCATCCGCAAATTTAGAAATTGTGTTTTCGATTCCGGGGTCTAAATCGTTAAAATAAATTGTGAACAACAGTGGTCCCAGCACTGATCCTTGTGGAACACCTTCTGCCACTGAGAATAGCTAACCTTTACGCCTACTCTCTGCTTTCTGTCTTGAAACCAGCTAACTATCCATTCTGGAACTAATCCCCTGACTCTGATTTGTTCATCAGTCTATTATGGGGAACCTTATCGAAGGCTAATTGAAAACCTAGATGAATTACATCTGATGCATTACCACCAACAAGACTTTACCTTTTGAAATCCATGCTGACTATTCATTACTATACTTTTGTTTTCGAGATGTTGTTCTATTTCCTCCTTTAATAGGGATTCCATTACTTTTCCTACCACCGATATTTGGCGAACAGGTCTATAATTGCCTTGACATCTTCGATAACCATTCTTAAATATAGGTATTACGTTAGCTATCTGGCAGTCCTCTGGCACAACGCTTTCATCTAACGAATTATTAAATATGTGTAGTAATGCCTCTGGTACCTCTTCCCTCGGTTCTTTTTAATATGTGTGGATGCAAACCATCCGGACCAGCGGTTTTATCCTCTTTGATTTTGATTAATTTATTTAATATATGCTCCCTTTTTATTTTAAACTAGCTGGGGTGCCCGGCGTTGCCCAGGCTTTTTTGTAAAACTGGTTATGAGACTGGTGGGCTGGTCGCTCTCCTCTCCCGTCACTCCCCCTCTCTGCTCCCTCCCCCTCTGCTCTCCCTCCCTCCCCCTCTCCATCCCCCTCTCCCTCTCCGCTCCCTCCCTCCCCCTCTCCTCTACCTCCCTCCCCCTTTCACCTCCCTCCCTCCCTTCCCCTCTCTCTCTCCATTCACCTGCCTCTCCCACCTTTCCTCTGTCTCCCTCCCTCTCCTCTCCCTCCCTAGTGCATCAGGCCCGGCCTGACTCACCTCGGTACCAGAACGGAGTCAGTCCAACAACGGGAGGCCGGGTGCCCATCGTTCTGAAGCGAGCCCGGGGTTCCTCATGGATAACACAGTGGGCCTTTTGGGCCTGCTTGGCCGAGTGACAGACGAACGCCTTTTGCTGCGGGCTCCCATGTCCGATTGCGGTCGCGGACGGCTCGTGGGAAAGCCGCGGTTTTCCGATCCCGCACTCATGGCAAGAGAGAGAGGCGGAAGGAGAGAGAGAGAGAGAGCATGAAGGAGAGAGAGAGAGAGGGAAGAGGAGAGGGAAAAGGAGAGAGAGAGAGTGAGGGAAGGAGATCGTTTTCCCGTGGCCGCCATTTTGTGAGGCACTAACGGCGCTTGAAGTAATAGGCCCCTCCCACACACGCCAAGAAACGCCCCCCGTGAGGCACGCGCTCCCCCTTGTAGGATGGGTCAAACTTCACGTCACTCAATGCTAATGAGCAGATTTCCCCTGTATGATTGGCCAACCGCAAATGAGCGGATTTTTGAAAGTTTTATGTATACTGTCAGCACAGTTTTTGTCTGACCAAAAAGTAAATACGCCTATGACACTCCCCTAATCATAAGCTTTCTTTTGCTATAACATATGTGTAGGTACGCTCTACAAATTTTGAGTGTATGGTGGATGGACATACACGCAGACAGAGAGACACGCAGACAGTTGGACGGATCCTTTTATATATATAGACTAGCTGGGGGGGCCCGGCGTTGCCAAGGCTTCTTTGTAAAACAGCAGTTTACAGGGCCGCGCGGTTTACGGCCGGCCGCTGCCACTCCCCCGCTCTGTGTCTCGGGCTGAGCAGTTGTGAGGCCCGGCCCGAGTGACCCCAACTCTGAGGGGGAGAGAGAGAGACTGGGGGGGAGAGAGAGTGAGAGACGGGGGAGAGAGAGTAGAGAGACTAGGGGGAGAGAGTGGAGAGAGACTAGGGAGGAGAGAGAGAGAGACTGGGGGAGAGAGATGGGGAGAGAGAGTGAGAGAGACTGGGGGAGAGAGAGAGAGAGACGGGGGAAGGGAAGGAGAGACTGGGGAGAGAGACTGACTGGGGAGATTGAGGGAGAGAGAGAGAGAGAGAGAGATTGGGGGAGAGAGAGACAGAATGGAGCAGGGAGAGACTGGAGGAGAGAGAGAGATGGAGAGAGAGAGAGACTGTGAGAGAGAGACTGGAGGAGGGAGAGCCTGGAGGAGAGAGAGAGACTGGGAGACTGGGGGAGAGAGAGAGACTGGGAGAGAGAGAGAGTGCGCGAGACAGAGGGGTGAGAGAGAGACAGGGAGAGAGAGAGAGAAACGGGGGAGAGAGAGAGAGAGAAAGACTGGGGGAAGAGATAGAGAGACTGGGAGACAGAGAAAGAGATAAAGAGACAGGGAGCGAGAGAGATTGGGGGGGAGAGAGGGAGAGGGCTACAAATTCGGTTTCATCCCATTTGCAGAGGGAAGGAGAGAGAGACAGAGAGAGAAAGGGAAGGAGAGAGAGAGAGAGAGAGGGAAGGAGAGAGAGGAGGGGCCTGGAGAGAGCAGACACGCTGAAGATGGGCTGTTGAATTTTTTAGGGTTTTTTGTCATTTAAGTGTAGAAAAAGCTACACTTCAAGTTCTAAAAGTTAAATTTAACTTTAGTCAAAGTTAGCTCAGTTTAGTTTAGTTTAGTTTAAGTACCAAAGCACCTAAGAAAAAGACTGCCAAAAAGAGCGCCAAAGAGAAAAAAAAGACCCTGAAAAAACGAAAAAAAAAGAAAAGACAGCGAGATAGAGTAAAATATACCCGGGGAAAGACCGGAATAGCGAGGCACCAAAGCAGAGCCCGAGCAGCAGCCGCAGCACGGAGCCTGAAGCCCGGGAAAGGCCCGAGGAGCCGGGCTGAGACCGAGGCCCAGAGACCGTGGGGTCAGAGAGGGGGAGCAGCCCGGAGACACCGGGAAACAGCGGCTCCCAGACCCAGACCGGGAGGAGAGGCCCGAGCCAGGACAGTGAGTACGAGGCCTGGGGAGGGTGAACCCAGGAACCGAGGCCCAGAGACCGCGGGGTCGGAGAGGGGGAGCAGCCCGGAGACACCGGGAAACAGCGGCTCCCAGACCCAGACCGGGAGGAGTGGCACGAGCCAGGACAGTAGCCCAGAGACCGCGGGATTGGAGGAAAACAGCCTGGTGAGTCAGAAAAACCGGGGGCCTGAGACCGACGCGACGACGCGAGGAAATCCGTCCAGGGCGCGGAGAGCGAACGAGTCCGGGGCACGGAGAGTGGGCGAGTCTGGGACATGGAGAGAGAGTGAGTCCAAGGCCCGGAGAGCGAGTGAGAGAGTCGGAAGAGGAAAACACCGGGTCCTGAAAAAACGTTTTACTTAATTCTAACTAATTTAATTTTATTTAAGTTTAGTTCGGAAAAAAAAAAAACCTGAAAAAAGCACAACAAACCCGCGAGAAAAAGAAAATAATTAAATAAATAAATTAACTCAGGGAAATACCAGGAGAGCGAGGCCCAAAAACTGAGAGAAACCCCGAGAGAAACGGTAGGCAGAGGGAGACAACCCGAGCCAGGAGCCTGAAACCTGAGAAAACCCGAGGGCCCAGGCCTGAGACTGAGGCCCAGAGACAGATTCAGCCCGAGAGGGGAGCAGCCCGAAGGCACCGGCTCCCAAATACTGTGAGAGAGAGAGAGATAAACTTTTAAGAGCAGCTATATCTAAGATGAACCCCTGAAAAACTCTCAATTTTGGACCTAAAAGTGGGATAAGGTGGAACACGACACAAAAAAAAGAGAAAAAAAAAAGTTATCTAGCTACGAAAATAAAAACAAACAACTACAATGACTCAAAGCAGGGAAGTGAAAAATCCTGAGAAATGCAACAGTATAAAGGCAAAGGATAAACACAAGGATATAACACTACAAAATAACCCAGAGGTCCTCTACGTTGACTATGTCACACACAAAGGGAATAGGAAGAAGAACAACCTCATATTCTACACTGACTCCGTTCCCTCATGGAAGGAGGCTTTACAAAAAAACTACGCACACGTCTCCAGTGAAGGTATTAGCATGGGAGGCAGACTGAAAATATGTAAAGATGGAAATCTAGATAAAAATGACCCCCTGCTAACTATAAGCTACCACAACAAAAAAGGAAAGATCATGATTCAGGGGAAAGTAGAAAATCTGGACTCCTTTGAAAAGGAATTCCCCCAGTTGAAAACTAAGGCAGACACAAAGAGGACCAATGGACAGGAGGCAAAAGAGAGCCAAACAGAGAAGGAAGAGAGCCAAGCGGAGGAAGAAGAAGAGAGTCCAGCAGAGACACACACCTCCCTGACCATCTCCACCCCTCCCACACCTCTCAACGCAAACAAACTGCTGAAAGAGAGTCTGTCCAAACTAGAACTCGATTTCAATGAATACAGGGAAACACAGGCAAATAATCTGAAGGAGGAACTAAAACAGCTGAAAACGGAAACCGAGTCCACCATCCACGAGTTGAGAAAGATCGTGGAGGAGCAAAGAAATGAGATCAAAGAACTCCGTACTCAGCTAAACAAAATGAAGGAGGCTGTAGAAAGGCAGGAAAATGAACTCAGCAGGCAACACAAACCTCTTAAGGTCCAACAACCTGCTGACACAAAAACAACACACACAGGGACACAGAACCCGTCGGATGCCCCCCCACACGAGGATGTCACACCCTCTTTACCTTGCAACCAGAACAGGAACAGACCGCAGGTCCCAAACCCCGCTCCTGTCACACAGCCTACCCCAGAAACTCAGCCAACAACCAGCCCTCAGTCGAGTCCTGCCCAGACTACTGCTACCCAGTCTGAAAAGACAGCCCCTCAGGCGGTCCTGCTGACCGACTCCAACGGGAAGTTTTTGGATCCCCAGAGGATGTTCCCAGGTCTGCAAGTCCTGAAAAAATGGTGCAGCAACAAAGGCCATGCAATGAATATCCTGAACAGAGAATCCCTTGGAAGCCCAAAATGGCTTGTGATCCACACAGGCACAAACGACCTACGCACCCTACTGGAAGGCACTGCTAGAGCAGTGAGCAGGATGGCGGAGAAGGCCAGCATGGAATTCCCCGAGGCGCGGATTGTGATCTCCACTCTACTGCCCAGAGAGGACACCCCAGCCTATGTAATCCACAACACCAACAGGGAGATCGACACGAGATGTACTGCCCTCCCCAACGTCCACCTGGCCCATCACCCAAGCATCAACACAAGGGATCTCTATGACGGAATACATCTACTCCAACAGCGGATGTGGATCTTCGCAAAAAACCTCATAAACACTGCCAAAAGACGCACCCCTCGCACCCCCACTACCATTGGGAGCCCTAACCCAAACAGGACCATCACTCTCCCCCACCCCCCTATACAAAGCCAGCAACAGAACCGTGCTATTGTACATGACCCCAGACCCCCCTCTAGACCACAGACTGCAGACCAAGAACTGAGAACAGGCCCAAGGAAAGGCGCTACTATGTGGGGACCTAAATGCAAGGACCGGATGTGAACCTGACTTCATAGACCCACAGGGCAACAACCATGTGTTTGGCCAGACCCCTTTATATGTCACACCAGCCTTCGCAAATCGGAGCAACCTTGACTGTGAAATAAATAAAAGCGGTAGGGAGGTAGTGCAACTCTGCCGAACCTTAGGCCTGTACATAGTTAACGGTACGTTCAGAGGGGACTCCTTAGGGAGACTCACATATTCCTCAACTCTTGGGTCTAGTGTGGTGGATTATACAATCACTGACCTGGACCCCTGCGATATCAACGCATTCACTGTCAGGCAGCAATCCCCCCTCTCAGACCATAACCAAATAAATGTGTACCTTAAACTTTCTGCCCTAACTACAGACACAAAAAAGGAACCCAGTAAGCTCCATAAAATAAACCAGACATACAAATGGGCCCCAGACAGTGGAGATAAATTCATCACAGCACTAAATTCACCTGATCTCACAAGTAAAATATCAAAATTTAAAGAAAATCTATATGAGATCACCAGAGATGGTGTAAACATGGCCATAGATGATATAAATATGATCTTCCATGAGGCAGCTGTAAAAGCCGACCTTGTGAAACAGAAGAGGAAACGTTACAAAAGACAAAAAAAAGAGAAATGGTTTGATCACGAATGCAAAAATGCCAGAAAAGACCTGAGAAAAATATCAAACCAAAAGCATCGCCAACCAAACAATCCAGACCTACGTATTAGATACAATGAGACCCTCAAAAGATATAAACACACCATTAGGAACAAAACACAAAATTATACCCACAAAAGACTCGAAGAAATTGAAAATTCCATTGATCAAAATCAATTCTTGGATATGTGGAATAACCTGAGTACAACACAATTGCAAGCATTACCAATCCAAGATGGCGACATCTGGTGAACACATTTTGAAAACCTCTACAAAGACATCCCAATAAACGAAACAAACCCAAATCAACATCATGTCACAGAAAAACTCCACACATTAGAAGCAACAATTAAAGACAACCAAAACCCTCTAGACTCCCCAATCACTTGGAAAGAACTGGCCACAAAAACAAAATCTCTCCACCTAAAGAAAGCCTGTGGTCCAGACAACATCAAAAATGTAATGCTCAAGTTCAGCAATATGGAGATTCAGAATGCTGTACTCAAGTTATTCAACATCATATTATGTTCAGGCTGTTTTCCCGATATCTGGTGCCAAGGACTCATCTCTCCCATATATAAAAGTGGAAACAAATCAGACCCAAATAACTACCGTGGCATCTGTGTCAACAGTTGTCTAGGGAAGTTATTCTGCAGTATTCTAAATAGTAGATTGCTGGATTTTCTTAACAAACATAATATCCTTAGAAAAAATCAAATAGGCTTTCTTCCAAAACACCGCACCACCGACCATATCTATACCCTTCACACTCTCATTGAAAAACATATACACCAAACTAAAAATGGGAAATATTCGCTTGTTTCATTGACTTCAAGAAAGCTTTTGACTCTATCTGGCACGAAGGGCTCTATTACAAACTTCTTCAGTGTGGAATAGGGGGCAAAGTCTATGACCTTATTAAATCGATGAATCTGAAAAATAAATGCGGTGTCAAAATTGGAGACAAACGCACCGGTTTTTTCACCCAGAGAAGAGGCGTCCGGCAGGGCTGCAATTCGAGCCCGACCCTGTTCAACATATACATAAATGAGTTAGCAGACATGCTGGAGCAAAGCGAGTCACCGGGTCTCTTTCTCCTAGATGGGGAAGTGAAATCCCTGTTCTATGCGGACGACCTGGCTCTGCTGTCTCCCACAGAACAAGGATTACAGCCACAATTAGACCTACTCGACAAATACTGCCAAAATTGGGCCCTGACAGTAAATCAAAAGAAAACCAACATCATGATTTTTCAAATAAGGCCCAGATGTCAGGAAAACAAATACCAGTTTACTCTCAGTGATACGATCATAGGACACACTATGAGCTACACTTACCTTGGTCTAACCATCACAGCGTCAGGGAGCTTCAGCATAGCAGTGAATGCACTGAAACAAAAAGCCCGATGAGCCCTATATGCAATAAAAAGAAAATTCTACAACATCCAAATTCCAATCAAAATCTGGCTCAAAATATTTGACAGCATAATCCTGCCGATTGCGCTGTACAGTAGTGAAGTATGGGGCCCACTCAATCACCATAGCTACACTAAATGGGAAAAACACACAATAGAAGCCCTACATGCAGAATTTTGCCGAAGTATTCTTCGCACCCAAAGGAAAACACCAACAAATGCATGTAGAGCCGAACTAGGCAGATACCCACTGATAATAAACATCCAAAAACGAGCACTAAACTTTCTAAATCACCTCAAATCTAGTTCCCCAGACACCCTTCATTTTAAAGCCCTCCAGACCCAAGAGCTGAACCCAGAAATGAGTCCCCTGAGTCAGCTGCTACTGAAATTAAGTACTCCTACTCAGCCGGACCCTGACCAGTCCCAGGCCAACACTGCCTTCCAAACACCAATCCGAGTGAACCAAATCATTAAACAATGCAAATAAACCTACCTGGAACATTGGAACAAATAACCAAAAGCCAAAGCAGATTAGAATGTTACCGGGCCCTAAAAAGAGAATATAAACTGGCAGACTGTCTCTCGACCATCAGAGACACAAAACAGAGACAGACCCTCACCAGGTACAGACTGAGCGACCACCAACTGGCAATTGAAAAAGGAAGATACAAGAAATCCTGGCAGCCTAGAGAGAATAGAATATGTGATCAATGCCTGGCCGGCGAGGTTGAGACAGAGATGCACTTTCTCCTAAAATGCGAAAAATTCAACAAAACAAGAAACATATTATTTGACAAGCTCAGCCAAACAACCCCAGATTTCAAAGAATTGGATGACCTGTCAAAATTAAGATTAGTCCTGGGAGAAGGAGACAGACCATACCTTGGTGCCCAATATGTAACAACATGTCACAACCTGAGGAACAGTGAGGTGCTAACGAGCACACCCACACCATATATAAACATTAAGAATGTTTAAATCAATACCGAATGTACCCAACGACTGTTTAAAAATTAATACTGAATGTACCCAACGAGGGAGAATGACTGTTTAAATTAATATTGTCTGTACCCAACGAAGGTCAAAATTGTTTGACACCTACAGAATGTTGGAAAACTGTACTTTTTGTTATGTAAGCTTTGGCAATATGGTTCCATGTAAACTTTCATGCCAATAAAGCATTTGAATTGAATTGAATTGAATTGAGAGAGGGAAGGAGCGGGTGACAGAGAGAGGGAAGGAGAGAGAGACAGAGAGAGAGAGGGAAGGAGAGAGAGAGAGAGGGAAGGAGAGAGAGACAGACGGAGACAGAGTGGGAAGGAAAGAGAGAGACTGGGGGGAGAGAGAGAGAGAGACGGGAGAGAGAGAAAGAGTAGAGAGACTGGGGGAGAGAGGGAGAGAGAGAGAGACGGGGAGATAGAGAGAGAGAGAGATAGACTGGGGAGATAGAGAGAGACTGAGGGGGAGAGAGAGAGCGACTGAGGGGGAGAGAGAGAGACTGGGTAGAGAGAGACGGGGAGAGAGAGAGAGTAGAGAGACTGGGGGGAGAGAGAGGAGAGAGATTGGGGAGAAAGATACTGGGGGAGAGAGAGAGAGACAGACCAGGGGGGAGAGAGGGAGAGAGAGAGACTGGGGGAGAGAGAGAGAGAGAGACGGGGAGAGATAGAGAGGGAGAGACTGGGGGGAGAGAGAGAGAGACTGGGGGGGAGAAAGAGAGTCTGAGGGGGGAGAGAGAGCGACTGAGCGGGACAGAGAGAGACTGGGGGAGAGAGAGAGAGACGGGGAGAGAGAGAGAGAGAGTAGAGTGACTGGGGGAGAGAGAGGAGAGAAACTGGGGAGAGAGAGAGAATGAGGAGATAGAGAGAGAGAGAGAGACTGAGGGGGAGAGAGAGAGCGACTGAGGGGTGAGAGAGAGAGAGAGACGGGGAGAGAGAGAAAGGGAGAGACTGGGGAGATAGAGAGAGAGAGACTGAGGGGGAAGAGAGAGAGCGACTGAGGGGGAGAGAGGGAGACTGGGGGAGAGAGAGAGAGATGGGGAGAGAAAGAGAGAGAGTAGAGAGACTGGGGGGAGAGAGATGAGAGAGACTGGGGAAAGAGAGTGAGAGAATGGGGAGACAGAGAGAGAGCGAGATTGAGGGGGAGAGAGAGAGAGTCTGGGGGAGAGAGAGAGATGGGCGAAGGGAGAGAGAGAATGGAGAGAGAGAGAGAGGCTGGGGAGATAGAGAGAGAGAGCGAGAGAGACTGGGGGAGAGAGAGAGAGACCGGGGGGTGGGGGGGAGAGAGAGAGAGACTGAGGGGAGAGAGAGAGAGATGGGGAGAGAGAGAGACTTGGGGGGAGAGGGAAAGAGTGGAGGGAGAGGGAGAGAGTGGGGGAGAGAGAGAGAGAGAGAGAGAGAGACTGGGGGGAGAGGGAGAGAGTTGGGGAGAGAGAGAGAGAGACTGGGGGGCGAGAGAGACTGGGGTAAATAAAGACTGGAGGGGAGAGAGAGAGAGACTGGGGGGAGAGAGAGACTGGGGAGAGAGAGACTGGAGGAGAGAGAGAGAGACTGGGGGAGAGAGAGACTGGGGGAAAGAGAGAGACTGGGGGAGAGAGTGACACTGGGGGGAGAGAGAGAGACGGGGGGGAGAGAGAGAGACTGGGGGAGAGAGAGAGAGACTGTGGGGGAGAGAGAGAGACTGGGGGGGAGAGCTAGAGACTGGGGGGGAGAGAGAGAGACTGGGAGAGAGAGAGAGTAACTGAGGGAGAGAGAGTGCGACTGAGGGTGGAGAGAGATAGACGGGGAGAGAGGGAGAGAGAGAGAGAGAATGGGGAGATAGAAAGAGAGAGACTGAGGGGGAGAGAGAGAGACTTGGGGAGAGAGAGAGAGACTGGGAGAGAGAGAGAGAAACTGGGGGAGAGAGAGAGAGACGGGCGAGAGAGAGTAGAGAGACTGGGGGGAGAGAGAGGAGAGACTGGGGAGAGACTGGGGAGAGAGAGAGAGAGAGACTGGGGGAGAGAGAGAGAGAGACTGGGGGGAGAGCCAGAGAGAGACTGGGGGAGAGAGAGGAGAGAGACTGGGGAGAGAGAGAGAGAGAGAGAGAGAGAGAGACTGGGGAGAGAGAGAGACTGGGGGAGAGAGACGGGGAGAGAGAGAGAGAGAGAGACAGGGGAAGGGAGAGAGAGACTGGGGAGAGAGAGAGAAAGAGAGACTGGGAGACAGAGAGAGAGATATAGAGAGACGGGGAGCGAGAGAGCGATTGCGGGGAGAGAGAGAAAGAAACTGGAGGAGGGAGAGACTGGAGGAGAGACAGAGACGGAGAGAGAAGAAATAGAAAAGAGAGGAAGAGGCCGGGCCCGAGTCACCCCAGCTGAGTAGGCTGGGCACAGTGAAAGCATTGATTACTATATGGCAGCACAAAAACTGCTCTGACATCATAGCAGCTCTTCAACATCATTGTCACTCAATGCTAATGAGCGGATAATGAGCGGAATTTTGAACGTTTTTTGGATACCGTCGGCACAAATTTTGTCTCACCGAAACGTTAATACGCTTATGACCGCTCCAGAATCGTATGCTTTCTTTTGATGTAACACACGTGTAGGTACGCTCTATAACTTTTGCGTGTATAGGGAACGGATGGACAGACAGACAGAAGAGGTCTTTTATATATATAGATACTAGCTTGGGGGGCCTGGCGTTGCCAAGGCTTTTTTGTAATACTGCAGTTTACAGGGCCGCGTGGTTGACGGCCGTCCGCTGCCGCTTCCCCGCTCGGTGTCTTGGACCGAACGGTTGTCAGGCCCGGCCCGAGTGACCCCAACTCACGTCCTGCTCTGGCGGGCCGCCGCAGCTGCCCCGCTCTCTGTTGAGTAAAAGCAGTGAAAAAAATGGCGGCTTTGATTCGGGAGGCTGCAGGATTAGGTCCCGCCCACAAACGGAATAAAACGCCCCGCGTGACGCACTGATAGGTCAACCATCAGGTCACTGGACTGTAGGATTGGTCAACCGTCACGCCACTCAACGCTAATGAGCTGTAGGATTGGTCAACTGCTAATGAGCGGATTTTTGAAAGTTTTTTGTATACTGTCCGAACAATTGTTGTCTGACCAAAAAGTAGCCACACCCATGAGACTCCCCTAATCATAAGCTCTCTTTTGATATAACATATGTCTAGGTACGCTCTATAACTTTTGAGTGTATAGCGGACAGACAGACAGACAGACAGACGCACGGATCCTTTTATATATATAGATACTGACCTCATTACTAATCTCATCATCCAATTCATGTATACCTGTTCCTTTTCTGATTGAGATTATAGGATGTTTCTGATGCAGAATGATTCTCCTGTTATCTCACTCCAAATGTCTTTTACTTGCTGAAGCACAGTAAACATATTTTGACCACATGTTGGCTTTTACAAATAGAGTGCTGTATAAAACACTGGCTTGGCCTCAGCTGATTATTTCTCCAATTCTGGGCAGTTTACTTTAGGAGGGATGTCGAGGCCTCAGAGAGGGTGCAGCAGAGATTTTCTAGAATTCTACTAAGGATGAGGGATATCATTTATGTGGATAAAATGGAGAATCTTGATTATTCACAGAAATCCCACAGTGTAGATTGAGGCCATTTTGGCCCATCGAGCCTGCACCGACACATATCCCACCAGATCCCCGTAACCCCTACTATTTCTATGTATCTAATCCCGCACATCTTTGGTCTGTGGCAGAAAACCCACGCAAACACGGGGAGAATGTGCAAACTCCACACAGACAGTCGCCCGAGGCCGGATTTGAACCCAGGTCCCTGGCGCGGTGAGGCAACGGTGCTAACCACTATGCCACCGTGCTTCCCCCGTTATTCTTCTTCGAGTAGTGAAGATTAAGAGCAGATTTGATAGAGGTGTGCAAAGTCATGAAAGACTTTGATGGATAAATAATGAGAAACTGTTTCCAGTAACAGAAGTGTCGGTAAATGGAAGACACCAGAGATTTAAAGTGATTGGCAAATGAACCAGAAAAGACATGAGGAAAGAAAAATTCATGCAGCCAGTTGAGAGTAATTGTGATCTGGAAGCGCTAACTGAAAGGGCGGTGGAAGCAGATTCAATAGTAACTTTCACAAGGGAAATGTATAAATACTTGAAGTATTTTTTTACAGGGCTATGGGTAAAGAGCGTGGTAATGTGTCTAATTGGATAACTCTACAAAAGAATCGACATCGGCAGGTTGGGCCAAATGGCCACTTCTGTGTTGTATCATTCTATAATAGTTTGATTTAGAATCATGGAATCTTACAGCACAGAAGGAGACCATTCGGCCTATCGCCTCTATAGTTATATGAGGAGAAAAAGATTGGTGAAGTCAAGCATAGGTCCCTTGCAGTCAGAATCGGGGTTATTTATAATGGGGAACAAAGAAATGAAAGACCAAATAAATACATACTTAGTTTCTGTCTTCATAAGGGAGGACACAAATAACCTCCCAGAGATATCGGGGAATATAGGTTCTAATGAGGGAGAAATTGAATGAAATCTGTATTTGCAGGGAAATGGCGTTAGGGAAATTGACCAGATTGAAGGCCGATTATTCTCCAGGGCCTATTAGTCTACATCGTTGGGTACTTAAGGAAGTGGCCCTAGAAATAATAGATGCATTGCTGGTCATCTTCCAAAATTCTATCGACACTGGAACAGTTCCCATAGATTTGAGGATAGCTAAAGTAACCCCACTATTTAAAAAGGGTGGCAGAGAAAAAATGGGGAATTATAGACTGGTAAGCCTGACATGGGTAGTGGCGAAAATGCTAGAGTCCATTTTAAAAAATGTAGTAGCAGAGCACTTGGAAAACAGGGACAGGATCGGACAAAGTCAACATGGATTTACAAAAGGTAAGTCATGCTTGACTAATCTACTGGAATATTTTGAGGATTTAACTGGTAGAATACATGAGGAACAACCAGTGGATGTGATGTATTTGGACTTTCAGAATGCTTTCAATATGTCCCGCATAAGAGAGTAGCATGTAAAGTTAAAACACGTGGGATTGGGGGTTAGGTATTGTCTTGGATAGATAACTGGTTGGCAGACAGGAAGCAAAGAGTTGGAATAAACGAGTCTCTTTCCGGGTGGCAGGCAGTGAAAAGTGGGGAACCGCAGGGATCGGTCCTAGGACTCCAGCTATTCACAATATGTATTATAAATCTAGACAATGGAACTAGAAGTAATATCTCCAAGTTTGCAGATGACGCAAAGCTTGGTGGGCGTGTGTGCTGTGAGGAGGATGCAGAGAAACTCCAGTACGATTTGGACAGGTTGGGTGATTGGGCAGATGCATGGCAAATACAGTATAATGTGGATAAATGCGAGGTTATCCACTTCGGTGGCAATTTCAGGAAGACCGATTATTATCTGAATGGCAATAGGTTGGGAAAAGGGGAAGTGCAACGTGACACGGGAGTCCTTGTGCACCAGTCACTGAAGGTAAGCATGCAGGTGCAGCAGGCGGTTAAAAAGGCAAATCGTATGTTGGCCTTCATAGCGAGTACAGGAGCAAGGATGTCCTGCTGCAATTTTACCGGGCCTTGGGGAGACCACACCTTGAGGATTGTGTGCAGTTGATGGCAGGAATGACGTATGAGGAGAGATTGGTCGATGAGGCTTATATTCTCTAGAGTTTAGAAGAATGAGAGGGGATCTCATTGAAACTTTTAAAATTCTAACAGGACTAGACACACTAGATGCAGGAAGAATGTTCCCGATGGCGGGGGAGTCCAGGACCAGGGGTCATTCTCTATGGGTAAGGGTAAGCCTTTTAGGACTGAGATGAGGAGGAATTTCTTCACCCAGAGAGTGGTGAACCTGTGGAATTCTCTGCCACACAGGGCAGCTGAGTCCAGTTCATTAAATATTTTCAAGAAGGAGTTGAATATATTTCTTGAGGCTAAAGGGATCAAGGGATATGGGGAGAAAGCAGGGACAGGTTACTGAATTTGGATGATCAGCCATGATCTCATTAAATGGCAGAGCGGGCTCGAGAGGCTGAATGGCCTACTCCTGCTCCTATCTTTTATATTTCTATGTGCTTGATCTTTGAAAGAGCTGACCAATTAGTCAAACTATCCTGTTCTTCCACATAGCCCTGCAATTTGTTTGCCTTCAAGTATTAATCCAATTCCTTTTTGAAAGTTACTATTGAATGACCTTTCACCGAAATTTAAGGCAGTGCATCCCAGATCACAACAACTCGCTCCGTAATATTTTTTACCCTAAACTTCTTTTCCCTGATTACTAACGCTTCTGTCAATGAAAACAGTTTGTCATTACTTACTCTATCAAAACTGTTCATAATTTTGAAGACATCAATCTTATCTCCTCTTAGCCTTCTCTGCTCGAAGGAGAACGACACCAGTCTCTCCACATAACTGAATTACCTCATCCCTGGAACCATTGTCATAAATCTCCTCTGCTCCCTCTCCTGGGCCTTGACATTCTTCCCATCGTGCAGTGCCCTGAATTTGGACACAAAGCTCTAGCTGAGGCCTAATTATTGTTTTATATATATTTAGCATAATTCTGTTGCTTTTGTACTCCATGCCTCTATTAATAAAGTCAAGAATCCGTCGTGATTTTTAATGGTCTTCTCAACTTGTCCCACCAACTTGACAGATTTGTGCAAGTACACTCTCTGCTTCTGCACTCCCTTTAAAATTGTACCATTTAGTTTATATTTTCTTTCCTCATTCTTCATACCAAAATGTATCATTTCACACTTCTCTGTTTTAAATTGCATCTGCCATTTTTCTGCCATTTTCACCAGTCTGTCTATGTCCTCCGGAAGTCCTTTATGATCCTCCTTACTGTTTCGTGTTATCTGCAAACTGTGAAATTATGCCACTATATGCAAGTCAACGTCGTTAACAGATAAAAAATAGAACAGTGGTCCTAATACTGAGCATAATACTTACAAATGAGTGTTTTCTTTCATTTCACATGTGTCACCTGGATAATTTTTGGTGAATACACAGGCACATTTTACCTTAGTTCTTCCATTCCAGCATTTCGATCTTAGAGAGCCCCACAGAGATACTTTGCACCCGAGTCTCCAAGCGGGTTGAAGTTAAGTTGAAGTCTGTTTATTGTTCTAATTTCAATAAGAAGGGACGCAAGGTTCGGGCAGCACTTGGTGGAGAGATCACTCGAAGAAAACCTATGGTGATGGAAAACAGGCAATGAAAATTTGCTTCGTTTATAAAGGACCTAAAATAAAGCTATTGGATTACCTTTGGTTGCTCCATGATACCAAATATAGGCAGATAATAAAGTTGCTGGTATTAGTGATACAGATGTAGCATTCTCGCCTCTGAGCAAGAAGGTCATGGGTTCAAATCCCACGTCAGGGACTTGTGCCTATCATACAGCCTGACAGTACCAGTGCAGTACTGAGGGAATGCTGCACTGTCGGAGAAGCCGTCTTTCGGATGATAAGCAAAACCAAGACCCCTTCTGCCCTCTCAGGTGGACACAAAATACCCTCATGGCACGATTGGAAGAAGAGCAGCGTATTTCTACCTGTTTTTCGGGAAAATATTTATTCCTCAAGCAACACCTAAAGCAGATTATCTATCGCATTGCTGTACCTGGGATCTGGGATCAAATTCGCTGCCGTGTTTCCTACATGAAAATAGTGACTGCACCACAAAAGTAATGACTTAGCTGTAAAGCGCTTTGCGACGTCCTGCGGTCGTGCAAGGCGTGATATAAATGCAAGATGGGTGGAACTTGACTTTGGCAGGGACGCAGAACGAGTGTCATCGCATTATCCGACCGGCATGATATTCCATTCTCTTGAAATAAATGGGACTGAATATCGGGCTGGGTGTATCTGGGCGACCAATAGAATATCGCCTGTTCTGCATCCCCGCCCATGACCTAGTTCACCCCAAGTCCTTTCCTGAATTATCACTGCAATTACAGCTTCCATTCAGCGGTGGTGCTGCAGCGCCTGGATTTTTCCTGTAATACAGAGAAATGATATTGGGTCAAAAGATCTGGATAATGAAACAGTTTGGGTGAGGTAAGGAATAATAAGGGGGAAAAACACTAGTGGGCGTAGTCGATAGGCCTCTGAACAGTGGCAACTCTGTTGGACTGTGTATCAATCAGGAAATAGTTGAGGCTTGTAATAAGGGAACATCTATAATTATAGGGGATTTTAACTATCATATTAATTGGACAAATCAAATTGGGCAGGGCTGCCTTGAGGATGAGTTCATTGAGTGTATTAGGGATGGGTGTCTTGAGCAGTATGTAACTGAACCGACCAGAGGGCAAGCAACCTTAGATCTGGTCCTGTGTAACGAGACAGGATTAATTAAAAATGTCCCAGTAAATGATCCCCTTGGAATGAGTGACCATAACATGGTTGAATTCCATATTCTATTAGAGGGTGAGAAGGTTGGATCTCAAACAAGCGTGCTAAGCTTGAATAAAGGAGACTATGAAGGTATGAGAGCGGAATTGAGTAGAGTGGAATGGGAAAATAGATTAAAGGGTAAGACGATACATGATCAGTGGTGTACATTTAAGGAGTTATTTTACAACTTCCAATAAATATATATTCCACTGAGAAGAAAAGGGTGTAAAAGAAAAGACAGCCATCCATGGCTAAGTAAAGAAATTAAGGATAGTATTCGACTAAAAACAAGGGCATATAAGGTAGCCAAATCTAGTGGGAGGGTAGAGGATTGGGAAAAATTTAAAAGACAGCAAAAAATTAGAAAAAGATTGATTAAGGAAGGGGAGATAGATTATGAATGTAAATTAGCAAAAAATATAAAAACAGATAGTAAGATTTATTATAGTTATATAAAAAGAAAAAGGGTGGCTAAAGTAAATGTTGGTCCCTTAGAGGATGAGACTGGGAAATTAATGGTGGGAAATATGGAGATGGCAAAAACACTGAATGAATATTTTACATCAGTCTTTACAGTAGAAGACACTAAGAATATCCCAACACTGGACAAACAGGGGTACTAAAGGGGGGAGGAGCTAAACACGATCAAAATCACTAAGGAAGTGGTACTCGGTAAAATAATGGGACTCAAGGCGGATAAATCACCTGGACCTGATGGCTTACATCCTAGGGTCTTGAGGGAAGTGGCGGTAGGGATTGTGGATGCATTGGTAATAATTTTCCAAAACTCCCTGGACTCGGCAAAGGTCCTGGCAGACTGGAAAACTGCAAATGTAACACCCTTATTTAAAAAGGGCAGTAGACAGAAGGTTGGAAACTATAGACCGGTTAGTCTAACATCTGTGGTAGGTAAAATTTTGGAGTGCATTATTAAGGAGACAGTAACAGGGCATTTGGATAATCATAATTTAATAGGACAAAGTCAGCATGGTTTTATTAAGGGGAAGTCATGTTTGACAAATTTGCTGGAGTTCTTTGCGGAAGTAACATATAGGGAGGATAAAGGGGAACCAGTGGATGTAGTGTATTTAGACTTCCAAAAGGCATTTGACAAGGTGCCACACAAAAGATTATAGCTTAAGATAAAAATTCACGGGATTGGGGGTAATATTCTGGCATGGATAGAGGATTGGCTATCTAACAGAAGGCAGAGAGTTGGAATAAATGGTTCATTCTCAGACTGGCAATCAGTAACTAGTGGTGTTCCGCAGTGGTCAGTGCTGGGTCCCTAACTCTTTACAAAATATATTAACGATTTGGAGGAGGGGACCAAGTGTAACATATCAAAGTTTGCAGATGATACTAAGATGGGAGGGAAAGTATTGAGTGAGGAGGACATAATAAACCTGCAAGGGGACATAGACAGGCTAAGTAAGTGGGCTGAGATTTGGCAGATGGAATACAATACTGGAAAGTGTGAGGTTATGCACTTTGGCAGGAAAAATCGTAGAGCAAGTTATTATCTTAATGGCAAGAAACTGGAAAGTACTGAAGAACAAAGGCATCTGGGGGTCCTGGTGCACGAAACTCAAAAGGTTAGTATGCAGGTGCAGCAAGTGATTAAGAAGGCCAATGGAATGTTGGCTTTCATTGCTAGGGGGATAGAATATAAAAATAGGGAGGTATTGCTTCAGTTGTACACGGTATTGGTGAGACCGCACCTGGAATACTGCGTACAGTTTTGGTGTCCATACTTAAGAAAGGCATTCTTGCTCTCGAGTCAGTACAAAGAAGGTTCACTCGGTTAATCCCGGGGATGAGGGGATGGACATATGAGGAGAGGTTGAGTAGATTGGGACTCTACTCATTGGAGTTCAGAAGAATGAGAGGCGATCTTATTGAAACATATAATCTTGTGAAGGGGTTGGATAGGGTGGATGCGGGGAAGATATTCCCGATGATGGGTGAAACTAGAACTCGGGGGCATAGTCTTAGAATAAGGGGCCGCTCTTTCAAAACTGAGATGAGGAGGAACTACTTCACTCAGAGGGTGGTAGGTCCATGGAATATGCTGCCCCAAAAAGCTGTAGAAGCTACATCATTACATAAAATTAAAACAGAAATAGACAGTTTCCTAGAAGTAAAGGGAATTAAAGGTTATGGGGAGCGGGCAGGAATTTGGACATGAGTCTAGGTTCGGATCGGTCATGGCCCTGTGGGTAGCGGAGTGGGCCCAGGGGCCGTGTAGCCTGATCCTGCTCCTATTTCATGTGTCTAATTCTGTTAGATTCAGGAGATGGTTCTGTGATAGTGGATTGGCGGTTAGGATCAGATCAGCCATGATCTTATTGAATGGCGGAGCAGGCTCGAGGGGCCGATTGGCCTACTCCTGCTCCTATTTCTTATGTTCTTATGTTATGTTCAAAGTCTCTCCCTGGTCCTTGAACCTTTTATCGCTGTGCACTGTTTTCCTGTACTAGAATTGTCAATCATCATTATAATCCTTGGACCTTTGACCCATTCAGCTTGGTACAACTCCCTTTGCAGTGAAATGCAAGGTCAACTTCCTCAACCTTTCTCTCGGCTCTATTTTGGTCAGGATACTTTTGCAGACTTTAATGCTCTCTCAAATTAAGCATTTTCTTCATACATTAAAAGGGAGTGTGTAGTCCTACATGACCAAACTGCAAGTAATACTCCATATGGGGTGTGATCAGCAGCATTTGCAGAATTATACATCTGGTTGGCCCCTCTTTTAAAAACACTAATACAGACAAAGGACCTTGATTTGTCTCTACACTGCATAACTGCAAAGTCTGCAAATGACACAAAACGTTGAAATGTAGTAAACAGTGAGTGGGATAGAAACCGACTACAGGAGAACACAGACAGACTCGTGAAATAGGCAGACACATGGTAGATGCAATTTAACACAGAGAAGTGTGCAGTGATGCAATTTCGTAGAAGGAATGAGTACCAGCAGTATAAACTAAATGGTAATCTTTTCATGGGAGTGCAGGAAAAGAGATACCTGAGGGTTCTCATGTGGAAATATTTGAAGGTGGCAGGACAAGTTGAGAAGGCTGCCAAAAAGCATATGGAATGCTTGGCTTCATAAATAGAGACAGTTTTAAAGCCAAATTATTGTTACAATTCCGGGCACCATGCATTAGGAAGAGTGTCTTGGAGAGGGTGCAAACGAGATCCGTTATAATGTTTACAGGAATGAGGAACTTCAGTTATGTGGAGAGATTGGAGAAGCTGGGGTTATTCTCCTTGGAGCAGAGAAGGCTAAGAGGAGATTTAATAGTGGTGTGCAAAATTTTCAAGGGGTTTGCTTGTGTAAATAAAGGTAAACTTTTTTCCATTGGCGGGAGGATCGCTAACCAAAGAACACAGGTGTTAAGGTGATTGGCAAAAGAACCAGAGGCGACTTGAGGAAACATTTTTTTACAGTCAGTTGTTATGAGTTGGACTGCACTTGAAAAGAAGATGGTAGCAGATTTAATTGTAATTTTCAAAAGGGAATTGGTTGAATTATTGAAAATGGAAAATCTGCGGTCTTTGGGGAAAGAGCAGGGGAGTTGGATTAAATGCACAGCTCTTTCAAAGGTCCGGCACAGACACGATGGGCCGAATGGACACTTTCTGAGCTGTACCATTCCATGAAGCTATGATTCTATGATGAATGTGGAAAAACACCAAGTGTGAACACAAGAACATTCAGTTTGTGTAAATGTTTGCCTTAAATAGGCGAAAGCCCATAGTTACATCACAGCACTGGTCATGGGTCATCAACTGCAGACTGCGAAGAGCAGCTATTCCAGGAGATAAGAGAATTATCCCCACGTTCTCAGTCCAGAGTGTAAATCATCCACCGGAAGTGGCAACATAATGCTGAAAGACACTCACCTGAGACACTGGATTTTGGAGTTGCTGTTTTTCAACACTTGACACAGAAGTTCAACACCTGCATCAGTTACATTATTCGCGCTGAGGTCCATGTCCAATAACCCACAGTTCTCCTTGTGAGCAGAGGCCAATTCTTCAGAGCAATCATATGTCAATCTGTTATGTCTCAAAATGAAAAAAAAGTTTATTAATGGTTTAGAGAAGCAGGGTTAATCAAATGGACTCTTCGTTAATCTGTTGAACGCTGGTGCAGGAGGCGAATTAACTTTACGAATTAAGTTGCATACTATATGATGCGCTGTAGTCATTTTCAGAGATATTTTCTGTGAGATTTAGTGGGATATAGTTCGAAATTTTACTGTGGGCATTGAAACCATTCAGCCATCCATGCCTGTTTTGGATTTTTGAATAAACAATCCATTTCCCCATTCCCCATTTCCTTTTAGTTTAATTTTCTTGCTGAAACAATTGTGCACTATACTGTTCAATATTTGAATGCTTTCAGGTTCCAGCAACGTTTCTGGAATCATCACATCATAGAATCTTCAATCACAGAAAGACGCCATTCGGCCCATCGTGCCTGTGCCAGCTCTTGGAATGAGCTGTTCAATTCATCTCACTCCCCTGCGCTTGACCATAGCACTGCAGATTTTTATCCTGATGCCTTCACCCTATTCAATTTGCAATTTATTATTGAATCTGCCTCCGACACCCTTTCAGACAGTGAGTTTTAGATCTTAACAAGTCGTTATGTCAAAGGAAATTCCTCATCTCACATCTGGTTCTTTTGGCAGACCTTAAAAATCCATCTGTAAATGTAAAATGTTGTAAATCCTCCCCTTATTCTTTTAATATTAATCCGCTTGTGTAATTCTTCCTACTTACCTTATCAAAGCCTCTCATGGTTGTGATCACTTCTATGAAAGCTCCTTTAACATTCGCTGTTCCAGTAAACAGAGTCCTGATTTCTCTAGTTTATTCTCGTAATTAAGGCCTCTCCCTCAAGTAGCCTCTCAGGAAGTCTCTACAGCGCCATCTACATGGCCTTGACATCCTTCCTGAGGCAGGGCACCCCAGGCTGGACCAAACACAAGTGCTTTATGACAGACCCATCAAACCGAGCTGTTTCCTTTAAAGCTCTAAGAATCAGTCCCTCCAATGATCCACAGCGTACTTCCATTCAGATGACAATAACTGCTGGTATTCTTACCAAAAAGTATCATTTATTGACAAAATGTAGTAAACTTACGAAATAGGTTGAATTAGAGCAGGGGAGCTCTCCTCTGTGTCCCGGCCAATATTTAACCTCCAATCATCCAAAAAACAGATTATCTGGTCATTATGCATTGCTGCTTGTGGGACCTTGCTATACGCAAATTGACGGCAGGGTTTCCAACACTGCAACAATGACTAAACTTGAAAAGTGCTACATTGGCTGTGAAGCGCTTTGGGACGTCCTGAGGTGGTGAAAGGCGCGAATAATTCAATTCCTTTCCTTTCCCTCTTTTTCCAGTTTGAAGTCAAGCCTGCGCACTGACTGTCACAGTGTCAGATAGCACTCCTGAAACGCTGGGAATTAGGTTCATATCCTGTAGAAGGGGTTAACCTATAACAGGGTTTTAGACAGAGCATCAATCCCCTGGACAAGTGTCACAATATCTGGGGCTTGGATTCAAACACAGCTCGAAGGATTGTTGCACACTATTGCTCCCCGCTGCTGCCCATGAAGGATGACTTGTCATCCTGCTTTAGATCACCAGTGGAGGGTGGAGACAGACAGAGAGAGAGGCTGGAAATGGAAAGGGGAACAAGCAGCAAACCCACAAACCGTTCAGGCTGCTCATTTATAACCAAACGATAAATATACAAAATTACAAACAAATAACGAGAAATATCAACACACTGCAAACTTCAGGTTCGGTTATTTGACAGCAAGAAAATATTTGACGTGTCTGGGGTGACTTTCGTTGAGAATGACATGAATGAGGATGTTACAACAAGGACGAATCAGAGTCCCATTTAGATGATAGCGGGAGTTTGGGCTCAGATTTAACAGATTTAATTCCTTATCTTAAATATTTACATACTTGCAAGTGTCTCTCAGTTGATTTCATTGCCTCTATCCACACATATGAAGGCGATAGTATTAGCAGTTGGTGACCATCCCCGTGGTCCATTAGTTAAGTTTTGTACAACATCAGCTGCCGCCTGAATGACATTCAGGAAGTGGTGTGGGGATTGCTCGTTCTCAACATTCCGCAACTCAACCAGTGAAACTTGGATTATGCCCCGTCCAACCCTTCACTTCCAGCAGGAATGGGATGAGCGGGCTCAGCCTTATTCCAGAGTTCACGGACACCATTTTTAAGGGTCTCTGACTGTTTCTACTTCCTCACTGTGCTTCGGCTCTGAGTCACGGGATTGCTTCAACAAGGTAACATCTGCTAACTGTCAAATTCCGAATAGCAGATATAAAGGTGATGCAGTGTTTCCTGGTCGTCATTGTGGCTAGAGTTGCCTGTAAACCTCCACTGTGTTTAATCGCGTCGGGAACATGTGGTCAGTGTAAATCAATGTTTTTTACTGGTATAGCTAACGGTAATAATGTCTGTTGGGCGAGTATTACAACCTCTTGTTGGTCAATAATCCATCAGAGAAAGATGTGCATCCACGTATAACCCTCGTTAGATGTCTCTTCCCCAAAATAAATTAACACATTCATTAATTAACGTGGAGGCCGAGGGCAGGACTGAGCTACTGCATAAGCATTATAGCTGTACTCACAAAAAATAAGATGAAGTTAATTTTGCAGCAGAGAAGAGAGGATCATAGATATTGGATCTGGTCCAACTAACTAGAAAAGAGGTGCTAAATATGTTGCCATCACTCAACGTTAACAAATCACGTGGTCCAGATGGGAAGCACCCTAGATCGCTGAGGGATGCAAGCGTGAAGATAGCAGAAGCTCTGATCACAACCTTTCAATCAACATTGGACATGGGAGTGGTGCCAGTGGACTGGAGGACTGTAAATGTTACACACCTGTTCAAAATGAGGAGAGGGATAAATCTGATAACTGCAGGCCAATCAGTCTAACATCAATGGTGGGAAAACTATTGGAGAGCATTGTCAAGATGAAAGTTAATTCTCAATTGGAGAAACATGGGTTAATAAGCAACCGACAGCACAGCTCTGTTAAAGCAAATCGTGTCTGACTAACCTGATTGAGTTATTTCGTGAAGCACAGACCAGGTTGCTGAAGGCAGTGCAAAACATTTTGTAGATATGGACTTTAAAAAGGCATTTGTTAAATGACCACGTAACAAACTTAGTCGGAAAATAGTAGCACATAATATTTAATAAATGGTGTTAGCTTGAATAGGTAATTGGCTAAGGGATAGGTGTTAGAGAGCAATGGTGAACGGATGTTTATTTCTGACTGCAGAGAAGTAAGCAGTGACGTCCTCCAGGACTCATTATTTGGACCACTGATTTTTTCATTATGTATAAATGACGTGGACTTGGATATAGGGAGTACAATTTCGAAGTTTGCGGATGATTCACAAATTGGGAAAGTGAGCAGGACAGTAGCAGGCTTCAGGAGGACATAGACAGACTATGAAATGGTACTCGTCAGGTGCAAGTTAATGCAGTGAAATGTTCAAGTGTTGCACTTTTGGAGGAACAACATGCAGAGGCAGTACAATCTAAAAGTGTATTATTTTGATGTGTGTTCTAGAGCAGAGGGAACGGATGTGTGTGCATATTTATAAATCTTTGAAGGTGCCAGATGTTAAGGCGGTTAAGAAAGCCTATGGGATACTTGGCGTTGTAAATATGTCATCGAGCACTGAAAAAGGAAGTCAGGCTAAACTTTTACAAATCATAGGTTAGGCCTTAACTGGAGTATTGTGTACAGCTTTGGGCCTCACACTTAGAAAGGATGTCAAAGCCTTGGGGAGACTTACCGGTATGATTCACGGATGATGGACTTCAGTTAATTGGAAGGACTGGAGGCTGTACCTAGTGGGGAGCCGCGACGATCAGTGCTGGGGCCTCAGCTATTTACAATCTATATTAAAACCTAGATGAAGGGACTGAGTGTAATGTATCCAAGTTTGCTGATGATACAAACTAGGTGGACAGTATGCAGTGAGGCCAACACAAAGTGTCTGCAAAGGGGTATTGAGAGACTAAGTGAAGGGGAAGTAAGGTAGCAGATGGAGTATACTGTAGGGAAATGTGAGGTTATTATTTTTTTTTAAGAAGAATGGAAAAACAGAACTTTTTTAAATGGTGAGAAACTTTTAAATTCTGGTATTGAGAGAGATTTGGGCCATCCTCGGGCAAGTATTACTGAAGGCTAGCATGCCAGTAGAGCAATCAATAAGGAGGGCAAATGGCATGTTGGCCTTTATTGCAAGTCGTTTGGTGTATAAGAGTAAGGTAGTCTAGCTACAATTGCACAGGACCTTGGTGAGGACACACCTCGATTACTGTGAACAGTTTTGAGTGCATAGGGGATATTTTTAAAGCTTGAATATGATACGAAATTCGGATATGTAGTAAACAACGAGGAGGATCGTAACAGACCAGGAGTATATAGACAGTCTGGTGAAATGGGCAGACACATGGCAGATGAAATGTAACTCAGAGCAGTGAGAAGTGACACATTTTGTTAGGAAGAATGGGGAGAGGCAATATAAACTAAATACTACAATGTTCAAGGGGGTGCAGGAAGCGAGTGGTCTGGGGGAATAGGTACACAAATCTTTGAAGGTGGCAGGATTAGTTGGTAAGGCTGTTAAAAGCATGTGGAATCCTCGGCATTATTAATAAAGCATGGATTACAAAAGAAACGAAGTTATGCTAAACATTTACATTAAAAAAAACTGGTTCACCTCAGCCTGAGTAGTCCGTTTAATTCTGGGTGCTTTAGAAAGGATGTCAAGGCCTAGGAGATGGTGCAGAGGAGATTTACGAGAATGGCACCAGGGATGAGAGACTTCAGTTTTGTTGCGAGACTGGGATATTCTCCTTAGAGCAGACACGGTTAAGGGGTTTCGATAAATGTGATCAAAATCGGGATTGATTTTGATAGAAAAAATAGGGAGAAACTCTTTCTAGTGGCGGAATAGAAACATAGAAAAATAGGAGCAGGTGTAGAGTATAAGACCTTCGAGTCTGCTCCACCATTGAATATGTTCATATCTCATCTTTATCTCAATACCATATCCCCGCTCTTTCCACATACCCCTTGATTCATTTTGTGTCCAGAAAGCTTTCTATCTCCTTCTTAAATATTTTCAGTGAATTTGCCTCCACAACATTCTGTGGTAGAGAGTTCCGCACATTCACCACCCTCTGAGTGAAGAAATCTCTCGTCATCTCAGTCCTAAATGTCCTTCCACGTATCGTGAGATTGTGACCCCTCGTTCTAGACTCCCCAGCCAGGGGAAACATCCTCCCTGCATCCAGTCTTTCTAGCCCTGTCAGAATTTTATACGCTTCAATGATTCCCCTCTAATTCTTCAGAACTCTATTGAAGATAGGCCTAGTCGACCCAATCTTCCTCCATGGCAACCATATTCTTTCTTAGGAAAGTCGACAAAGCAGCACACAGTACTCCAGGTGTGGTCTCAGCAAGGCCCTGTATAACTGTAGTAAGACATCCTTGCTCCTGTACACAAATCCTCTTGCAATGAAGGAGACGTTGCCATTTGCCTATCTAACTGCTTGCTGCACCTGCATGCTTGCTTTCAGCGACGGATGTACAAGGATACCCAGGTCCTCTTTTACGTTAACATTTCCCAATCTATCACCATTGAAATAATACTCTGCCTTTCTGTTTTTCCTACGGAAGTGATGACTTCACAATTCTCGCACGTTAGGCTGTACTTGCCATGTATTTGCCCAGTCACTCAACTTGTCTAAATCGCCTTGAAGCCTCTTTGCATGCACCTCATAACTCACTATCCAACCTAGTTTCATGTCATCAGCAAACTTGGAAATATTACATTTGGTTCCCGCATCCAAATCATTGATATTTATATACTGTGAATTGCTGGGGTCAAGCATTGATCCCTGCGGTACCACACTAGTCACAGCCTGCCAACCCGAAAAAGACCCATTTATTCCAACACCCTGTTTGCTATTTGTGAACCAATTTTCAGTCCATGCCAGTATATTACCCACAATCCCATGTGCTTTAAATTTGCACACAAACCTCTTCTGTGGTACTTTATCACAGGATTTCTGAAATTCCAAATACACCTCATCTACTGGTTCTCCCTTATCTATTCTATCAGTTACATCCTTAAAAAGCTCCAGTAGGTTTGTCAAACACGATTTCCCTTTCATAAATCCATGTTGACTTTTTCTAATCCCGTTGGTTTTTTCTAAGTGTCCTGTTATCACATCCTTTATAATAGACTCCAGCAATTTCCATACTATGGATGTTAGGCTAACCGGTCTGTAGTTCCTTGTTTTCTCTCTCCCTCCTTTTTGAAATAATGGGGTTACATTTGCCACCCTCCAATCTGCAGGAACTGTTCCATAATCTATAGAATTTTGGAAGATGACAACCAAAGCACCCACTATTTCCATTGCTACCTCGTTTAGTGCTCTGGGATGTGGATTATCAGGCCCTGTGGATTTATCAGCTTTCAGTAACATTATTTTCTCCAGCACTTTTCTTTTACAAATACTAATTTCCTTTAATTCCTCCTTCGCACTAGACCCTTGGTTCCCTTACATTTCTGGGGAGTTACTTGTGTCATATTCCACGACGTTGGAACCAAAGTAATTTGTTTAATAGCTTGGCCATTTCCTTGTTAACCATTATACATTCTTCCGTTTCTGACTTTAAGGGTCCTAAATTTGTACTCACTACTCTTTTTCTTTTTACATATTTGTCGAAGCTTTTGCAGTCGGTGTGATCGGTAACGAGTGAACAAAGTTTTAAGGTGATTGGCAAAAGTACCAGAGGCGACATGACAAAACATATTTTTACACAGTGTGTCTTTGTGATCTGGAAAGCGCTGCCTGAATGGGCGGTGGAAGCAGATTCAATCGTGACTTTTAAAATTGAATTGGATAACTACTTGAATAGGAAACAATACAGGGCTATGGGGAAAGATCAGGTGTGTGGTATTAAATGATGAACTCTAACAAAGAGCTGTCAGAGGCACAATGGGCCAAATGTCCACCTTCTTTGCTGTAGCATACCGTGATAGGATGATATCCAGAAGGGCTTGGGCACAAATCTCATTGATGATATTTTGTCTGCCGCAGGAACTGATCTAGCAATTGCTGGAGTATAACGCACAATCCCTGGCCTTCTCTATTTTGCCGCCCACTGATATCATTGACTGTGTATGAGCGTGACTTTGGAGAATGTTCCCGGATGCGCAATCCGCCATCTGAATTAAAAAAAATTCTCCCTTCGCCAAAAGCAGGAAACTCACTACAAGGAACAGAATGATCCGAAATCAGTAACGTCACTGTCAGCTCACGCGAATACTGCTACTTGGACAAAGCAACATTAGCATTAGGTCAGACTGGCCTTTATATAGAGCCTCTCACAACCTCAGCACTTCCCAAAAGCTACTTTGCAGCCAATCAATTAGGCGCTCCTGTATTTCAAGGGCAAACCGCAGCCAATTGGCACGCAGCAAACCCCCACAAATAGCACTGGGACAAATGAACAGACAATCTTCTCAGTGAGGCTGGTTGAGCGATAACTGAGCAGCACTGCATCAGTACAGACCCTCCGACAGTGTGGTGCTCTCTCAGTCCTGACCCTCCAACAGAGCAGCAATATCTCAGTACTGATGCCCTGACACTGCAGCGCTCCCTCTGTACGACCCCTCTCACAGTGAAGCCATCCCTCAGTACTGTACGGGAGTGTCAGCCGAGACTTTGTGCTCAGGTCACTGAAGTGGCTCCATGAACAGACATTCCGCTGACTCAGAGGGGGGACAGCTATGCATTGAGCCACGGCGGACCCATGTCAGAAATGTGAGACAGGCAACAATACACAAATGTGACTCAGACTCCAGATTAGCGATTGCTGTGCGCAGTGAACAGCAACACTGCAGCTTCAATGATTCATCAGCTGAGATAATATGCAGCAAATGTATTATTCTTTGCTGGGACTTTATCCAACAATACTGCACACATTATTAGGATATAATGTTATTGCTTGTTGGGCCTCCTAATACATCTGAACACGGATTGGTTGTTATGTTGTGCTCCTGCCTCTGTAACATCGGCCGATTCCACCACTGCCTCAGCTCATCGGCTGCTCAATTCCGCACTCAAGCCTTTGTTACCTCTAGACTTGGATGTTCTAGTGCACTCCCGGCTGGCCTCCCACGGTCAGCCTTACATAAACTTGAGGTCATCCAAAACTCGGTGACAATGTGCTAAATCGCAGCAAGTCCGGTTCACCCAACACCCTACGTGCTGGCTGACCGACATTGGGTGACGGTCCGGCAAGTCCTCAATTTTGTAATTCTCATCTTTTTTTTCAAATCGTTCCATGGCCTCGCCCCTCCCTAACATTGTAACCTCCTCCAGCACAAAAAGCTCCCCAGATATGCGCAGTCCTCCAATTAATCGCCAATTTTAGTCGCTCCACTATTGGCAACCGTGCCTTCAGCTACCTAAGCCCTAAGTGTAAGCCGTGGCTCAGTTGGTAGGGCTATTGCCTTTGGGTCCGATGGTTATGGGTTCAGAATCCCCCTGCAGAGACTTGATGGAGTGCTGTACTGTCGGTTGTCTCATTTTTTCAGAGGAGACGTTAAACCGAGGTCCTGTCTGCCCTCTAAGTTGGACATAGAAGGACCTATTGCACTATTTCCAAGAAGAGAAGGGGAGAGTTCACCCCGGTGTCCTGTGGCCAATATTTATCCCTCAAACAACATCACGAAAACAGATTATCTTGTCACTATCACACTGCTGTTTGTGGGAGCATGCTGTGCGCAAACTAGCTACCACATTTCCTACATTCCAACAGTGACTTCACTTCAAATAAGTACTGATTTGGTTGTAAGGCGTTTTGAAAAGCCCTGAGGTGGTGAAAGGCGCTATATAAAGTCAAGTCTTTCATTTCTTTCTTTTAAGCACTGGAATTCCCTCCCCAAACCTCTCCGCCACCCTGCCTCTATTTCCTCCTTTAAAAATCTCCCTTAAATCTACTTCTTTGAAAAATATGTTTTGTCACTGTCGCAATATTTCCTTATGGGGTTCAGAGTTAATTTGTTTTGTGTAACGCTCATGTTAAACGTTTTACTACATTATAGGCACTGCATACATGAACCGGCGATATCAGAGCAGCCACCAGTTCCACAATATGCTGACTCCAATAGAAAGAACCCTCGGGAGAGATGTCTGATGGGCGGCGAGTCCGATGCTGCCCATTTTATACCATCGCCAAAGTCAAAAGGACCCAATTCACAGATTTGCTTCAGTCCCCCCAATACAGTCTAATTTCACATCTTTATTAACACTTTCAAATGTTATCATTAAATAACTGGCTGGAGCGGCGCATCTGCATCTTCTTTGCAAAATGTTTGAGGGCAGCTCACACTCCTGCAATACTCAGCAGGTCAGCAGCACTGCCTACCCACTTAAAACAACCTTTCTGCATCTGTGGACCAAATCAGTTAGCCAAACATCAGTAATGGGGAAACTCTTACAGACAATAATCAGGGAAACATTAATTGTCACTCGGATAAACGTGTGTTAATAAATGACAGCCAACACACACTTGTTACAGGCAATTCTTATTTGTTTGAGTTATTTGGTGAAGTGATGCAGACGGTTGATGAGTGTGGTGCGGTATGTGATTTTGTATATGGACTTTGAAAAGGCGTTTGATAAAGTGCCACATAGAAGATTTGTTAGAAAAATTGCAGCCCTGCGTTTAAGAGGCAATGGCAGTGTTGAATCAATACAAAAAGCAGTGAGTTGAGGTGAACGATTGTTTTTTTCAGTCTGGTGGGAGGTGTGCAGTAGTGTCCTCCAGGGGTCGCTATTGGGATCATTGCTATTTTAAAAAATATACTAACGACCTGGGCTTGGGTACACAGGGCATCATTGCAAACTTTAAACAAATTAGGAAATATAATAAAATGTGAGGAGGATAGTAACAGAATTCAGAAGGAGACAGGCAGACTGGTGAAAAGGGCCGACACAGTTGGATGCAATTTTAATGCTGAGAATTGTGAAGTGATGCATTTTAGAAGGAAGAACGAGGAGAGGCAATAACAATTAAATGGTAACATTTCAAAAGGACTGCTAAGAGAGTGTGTAAACAGGGATTTAGGTAAACAAATCTTTGAAGGTGCGGGAAAAGTTGCTGACACTGTTACTAAAGCATGCAGGATACCTGGCTTTATCAATAGAGAAACAGAGAACCGAAGCAAGGAATTTATGCTAAACATTTATAAATCACTGGTTAAGGCGGAGCTGCAGTATTATGATCAATTCTCTTCATTGCGCATGAAGAGGGATGTAAAGACCTTGGAGAAGGTGTAGAGGTGATTTATTAAAAAAGCTCCAGGAATGAGCGACTTCAATTACGTGAAGAGATTAAAGAAGCTGGGATTGTTATCCATCGTGCCGAGAAGTTTAAAGGGACATTTAATAGAGCTATTGATAATTATGAGAGTTTATTTTTAATAGCGTTAAAAAGTAAACATTTTTCCACTGGTAGGAGTGTCGGTAACCAGAGGAAACAGATTTAAGGTAATTAACAAAAGAAGCAGAGGGGAGATTTGGAGAATGGTTCTTTACAAAGTGATATATCGTGATCTGGAATGCGCTGCCTGACATGGCGGTGGGAGCAGATTCAAGAGTAATGTTCAAAAGGGAATTGGATAAATACTTGAAGTGGAAACGATTGTGGGGCATTTGGGGGAAAAAGCAGGTAGATTTTAGATTCGTTCCTTGGATGCGGGCGTCGCTGGCAAGGTCAGCAGTTATTACCTTCCCTCATTGAGAAGGTGATGGGAATAATTGGATAGTTCTTTTAAGGAGATGGCAAATGCACAATAGCCCGAATGGCCTCCTTCTGTGCTGTAAGATTCTATGATTCTATCGAATTCTTTATTTCTGTAGTCTAATAACACGGACAGCTCTATAATCAAAGTAAAATATCTAAAACAGCAGGAGATGTTTAAAGAACTCGAAGAATTCTCTGCTGCAAAATTAAGATTTTAACAGGAAATAGCATGGTGTGGTTGTGTACAATCCAAGTTTATGGAAATTGTCCTGGTAATTTAACCCTCTAAGGCCCAGTATTCAATTCAAATAGAAGGCTCATCACCAACTGCTGGGGGGAAACTAGGAATGTGCAATAAACATCGGCCTTACCAGCGACGCCCCAATACAGTGAAATATTAAAAAGACATTTTTGAACAAGGTATTCTAAAGGATTGAAATGATATTTTAAACGGATGGAGTTTGGACATATAGCATACAATCAACTATATGCAGCTGTATGAGTCAATAAGGGACGAGCCCACGTTTAATGCAGAAATCCCACTGTATGAATTAAACAGGTTAGTTCAGCTGCCTGAGCTCAGCGCGCCCCCTGAGCAGAGTACATATCTTGGGATTTCATAATGAGATGACAAATATGTTTCCTTAATTGGCGTGTCACCATGTATGGAATGCATTCAGGAATATTCGGATCCATAAATAAATAGGAGGGATTATGCAACCTGCCAGTCTCAGCGGGGGCTCCCTCTCTGTATAAAGAAGCTCCTTGGAGAAGAGCAGGTTAGAGCGCCATCCAGAGCATCCACCAGAATCATCGCTTCTCACAAATAATGTCTCAACAATTCATAATTCTTCATATCGAATTCGTTTACTATGCCTTTATTGCAGTAGCCGGTGTTCTCGGTAAGCCATGCCACACGGTTGTTCAGTGTAAAGGAAATTTAGACAGTCCTGTCGCCTATTTACTGAAACCCCTTCAGCCAATCGCACATTCGATGCCTCGTTATTTCACCTGAGTCTTTTCTCCAATGGTGAACTTTTGTTGAATTTCCGCCAGGGGCCTATATCTCCCGGTGGTGATTTCGTTTTTTCTTGATCCGCTAACAAACTTTGCTCCAGATTGAGCAGGTCTGTTGGAGTTCAGGTATCTAATGAAGGAACATGTCTAACTTTATATTGCACTGTGTGTGGGGAACTATGCCGAGTGGCACAGGCTGGTTGCGACAGGATCTGATCAATATTTTATATGTTCTGATAATTCAATGGCAAGCAGTTGTCTCTGGATTGTAGGCAGTGAGCACACTCCATGCTATGGGAATTTCATTGTCTCAGGATGCTTGTAAATACTTCAGTGTTTAAAACTGTGTTACTTTATCTCCTCGTGCTGTCATGTACTGATGTCATGAGGTGTTGCAGGAACAGCTCTCCACTACAGCACTTGTCGGGGTGATTGTTTCTCATCTCTGAAGAGCCTCCACTGAAATAAGGCTAGCTTCTGGGTATTGAAAGGAGATCTGGCCCAGGTGGATTTGGAACAAAGATTGAGCACTGGGAGGCATTCAGGGAGGAGATAGTGCGGGTACAGTGTGGACACATTCCTATGAGGTGGAAGGATGGGCTCCCAAAGTAAAAGCTTGCTGGATGACTATGAGATTAAGATTAAACAGTTAAAGGTGGCTTATGTTAAATGTCAGGTTCATAATACTATAAAGAAACAAGGGGAATACAAACATGCATAAGAGAACTGGAAAAGGGAAACAAGAGGGGCAAATAGAATATATGACAAAAGATTAGCAAGCAACATAAAGGGGAAAAGTAAAGTATTTTACGATCGTATAAAAGGCAAATTGGGAGACAAAGGAAGGGTGAGCCGATTAGGGACCAGAATATATGTTAACTTGTGGAGGTAGAGGGAATGGCTGATATATCATTTGAACATTTTGGAAACGTAAGGATGTTAAGCTCAACGTTTATGGAACATTGGTTCGGCCCCAGCTGGCATCTTCTGTCCAATTCCAGGCAACAAACTTCAGGAATGACGTCAAGATATTAGAGTGGGTGCAGAAGAGATTTGTTAGAATCGTGCCAGGTTGGTGGGACTTCAGTTAGGTTGCGAGTTCAGTGAAGCTCGGATTGTTTTCTTTACAACAGAGAAGGTTATTGGGAGATTTAACGGTGGTGTTCAAATTTATGAAGGGTAATGATAAAGGTAATAAGGAGAAACTGTTTCCAGTGAGAGGAGGGTCGGTAACCAAAGGACACAGGTTTAAATTAATTGGCAGAAGAGGCAGTAGCAGATAAGGAGGACCGTTATATGCAGCGAGTTGTTATAATCTGCAAAGCACTGCCTGAAAGGAAGCTGGAAGCAGGTTCAATAGTAACATTCAAAAGGTAATTGGATAAATAATTGAAGAGTAAAAAATTGCAGGGCTGTGGAGTAAGAGCAGGAGAGTGGGAGTAATTGGATTGCTAAAAGAGACGGCACAGGCAAAATGGGCCGAATGGCCTCCTTCTGTGCTGTGGCATTCTACGATTTTCGTTCTTATCATTCATTCATGGCATGTGGGAGTCGCTGGCATGGCCAGAATTTATTGCCGTTCCCTAATTGCCATTGAGAACTTGCTGGCGAGCCACTTTCCTGTACTGCTGCAGTCCATGAGGTGAATCTACCCCCACAGTGCTGTTAGGGAGGCAGGTCCAGGTTTTTGACCCAGTGACGATGAAATAACTGCGATTTATTTCCAACTCACAAAGGTGGTGTTCCCATACGCCTGCTGTCCTTGTCCTTCGAGATGTTAGAGGTCGCGGGTTTGGGAGGTGCTGCCAAAGATGCCTTGGCATGTTGCTGCAATGCAGCTTGTAGATGCAACACACTGCAACCACGATGCGCCATTGGTGGAATGAGTGAATGTTTAATGTGTTGACTGGAGTAGCGATTAAGCGGGCTGCTTTTCCTAGTTTGTTGTAGAGCTATTCAGTGCTGTTGCAGTGGCACTTATCGACGCAAGAGGAGAGTATTCCATCACACTCCTGTTTGTGACTTGTAGAAGGTGGAAATGCTTTGGCGACTCAGGAGAGGAGTCAGTCGCTGCAGATTATCCAACCTCTGACCTGCGCTTGTAGCCACCGTATATATGTGGCTGGTCTCGTGAAGTTTATGGTCAGTAGTGAACGTCAGGATGTAAATGGAGGAGCATTCGGCGATGGTAATGCCGTTGAATGTAAAATGGAGGTGGTTAGATTCTCACTTTTTGGAGGTGGTTATTTCCTGGCACATATTAGTCACGATTGTTACTTGGCACTTATCAGCCCAGGCATGAATGTTGTCCAGTGCTTGCTGCATGCGGGTATGGACTACTTCATTATCTGAGGAGTTGCCAATGGAAGTGAACCCTTTGCAATCATCAGTGAACATCCCCACTTCTGAGAGTCAGATGGAGGGATGGTCATTGATGAAGCAGCTGAAGATTTTTGAGACTAGGACACTGCCCTGAGGAACTCCTGCAGGGGAGTTCTGGAGCTGAGCAGACTGGACTCTAACTTGCACAACCATCTTCCTTTGCGCTAGTTATGACTCCAGCCAGTGGAGAGTTTCACCTGATTCCCGTTGATGGTAGAAAGGATTTGAGGAGGCAGGAGGTGAGTAACTCTCCGCAGAGCACCCAGCCTCTGAACTGTGCTTGTAGCCACCGTATGTATTTGGCTGGTCCAGTAATGTTTCTTGTCAATGGTGACTTGCAGGATATTGAAGGTGGGGGATTCGGCGATGGTATTGCCATTGACTGTCAAGGGCGTTGGTTAGGCTATCTCTTGTTGGAGATAGTCATTGCCTGGCAGTTGGGGATCGCGAATGTTCCTTGCAACTTATCAACCTAAGCCTGAATGTGGGCATGGAATGCTTCATTATCATTGAAGTTGCGAATGCCACTCAGCAATAGCAATCATCATCGATCATCCCCATTTCTGTACTTATGGTGGAGGGAAGGTCATTGATGAAGCACCTGAAGATGGCTGTGCCTAGGACACTGCCCTGTGGAACTCCTGCAGCGATGTCCTGGGTCTGGGATGCTTGGCATCCAACATCCACAATCATCTTCATTTGTGGTAGGTATGACCCAATCCAGTGGAAAATGTTCCTCCTGATTCCCATTAACATCAATTATATTAGGGCACCTTGATGCGACACTCGGTCAAATGCTGCCTGGATGTTGAATGCAGTCACTCTCACCTCACCTCTAGAATTGGAGGAGTAGTGATTCACCAGCTGAGGGAAGGTAGCACGCGTCAATCAGCAAGATGTTTCCGTGCCCATGTTTGGCCTGAAATCGAGAGACTTCATGGGGCCTGGAGTCAATGTTAGCAACAACAACATCTTCTATTCATATAGCGCCTTTAACGTAGTAAAACGTGCCAAGGCTCTGCACAAGTGTATTTTAAGTCAAAAAAATTGACACTGACCAAAAGTTTCTTCAAAGAGGTAGGTTTTAAGGAGCGTCTTAAAGGAGGAAAGAGCGGAAGCGAGGCGGAGAGATTTGGTAGGGAATTCCAGAGCTTAGGACAAAACAGCAGAAGGCACGGTCACCAATGGTTGAGCGATTATAATCAGGGGTGTTCAAGAGGGTAGAATTAGAGGGGCGCAGATACCTTGGAGGGTTGTGGGGCTGTAGGATATTACAGAGATATGAAGGGGCGAGGCCAGGGAGGGATTTCAAACAAGGATGAGAATTTTGAAATCGAGGCACTGCTTAACCGGGAGCCAATGTAGGTCAGCGAGCACAGGAATGAAGGGAGAACAGGACTTGGTACGAGTTAGGACAAGGGCAGCCGTGTTTTGGATGACCTCAGTTTACATAGGGTGTAATGTGGAAGGCCAGCCAGGAATGTTTTTTAATATTCAATTTGAGAGGTAACAACGGAATGGATAAGGGAGTCAGCAGCTGATGAGCTGAGGCAAGGGCGGAGACAGGCGACACTGTGGAGGTGGAAGTCGGCGGTCCTTGTTATGCTGCGGATATGTGGTCGGAAGCTCATTTCAGGGTTAAATATGATACCAAGGTTGTGAACAGTGTGGCTCAGCCTCAGGCAGATTTTAGCGCGAGGGATGGCGCCAATGCCTAGGGAAAGGAATTTTTTTGGCAGGGACTGAAACCAATGGCTTCGGTTTTCCCAATATTTAATTGGAGAACATTTTTAATGACTCCCAGGTAAGTCCCTCTCGACTGTATAAACTGTGCCGCCAACTCTGTTTGGTCTGAAATTCAAGTGCGACAGGATACACCCAGGGACAGTGATGGAGGAGTCTTGGATGTAGGCTGACAGGTGTGTTTCTGTCGGCATGACTGTGTCAGTCTGTTGCATGACTAGACTCTGGGGCTGCGCTACTAATTGTGGCATAAGTCCCCAGGTTTTAGTGAGGAGGACTGGTTCACTGGGCCTTCGCCACTTCCGAATCTGGTGCCGAGGTCGATGCCACGTGCTCCGTCTGGTTATATTCCTATTGTTTTTACTAGCTGTTTTGGTATGACTGAGAGGCTTGCTAGGCCATTTCAGACAGCAGTTAAGAGTCAACCACGTATCTGTATGTCTGGAGTCACATATAGGCCAGCCCGGGTAAGGACAACAAAATTCTTTTCCTGAAGGACATTAGTCAACCAGATGGAGTTTTGTTCCAATCTTGTATTTCCATGGTCACCATTACTGATATTAGCTTTTTATTCCAGATTTATTTAATTAACTGAATTTAAATTCCACAGCTGCAGTGATGGGATTTTAACTCGTGTCTCCGGATCATTATTCCAGACCTCTGGATACAGGGACAGGTTTCTATTGTTGGATAAAACATCAACACATCAACTCTCAGGGAAATCTGCTCTCATTGACGCTTTTGTCTTTGTTCGGGTATTTTCCTTGTTTTTTTCTCTTGCAGTTAACCTGGTGGCGATTGTGATCCTGTGTCGAGGAAAGTGCGATCTCTCCAAATGCATCACTCGCTACCTGGTGGCCATGGCAGCGGCCGATTTCCTGGTCGTTCTCTCCGATGTGATATTGTTTAGGGTCTGTTATTATTATGCCGGATCTTTACTGGACTCCACTCCCATATGTTGCCTCAATGAATTCCTGCGTTATGGAGCCACGACGGTTTCGGTCTGGTTAACGGTCGCGTTCACCTTTGATCGATTTGTAACTATATGCTGGCAAAGCCTGAAAACAAGATATTGCACCGAGAGAACGGCGGCCGTGGTGATCGGCACGGTGACTGGGCTGGCCTGTCTAGAGTGTGTCCCCTGGTACTTTCGGTTTGAACCTCGCTTTGTCATTAATAACGTCCCCTGGCGATGCAGCACGGCACTGAACTTGTACATTACCCCCTCGTGGACCGTGTTCGAACTCTTTCACCGCATTCTGGTGCCTTGTGTCCCCTTCGTTCTGATATTGCTGCTCAATTCTCTGACCGTCAGATACATTTTAGTGGCCAGTCGAGTCCGCAGGGGCCTCCGGGGCCGCAGCAATGGAGAGGATCACAAAGACCCAGAGATGGAGAACCGAAGAAAATCAATGATTTTACTCTTCACCATATCGGGCAGCTTTATAGTGCTGTGGATGACAGACGTTGTGTTTTATCTCTATCAGCGAATTAGCAACCTGAACTATTACACTGCGAATGACCCAGCCTATATCACGGCCTCTGCAGGAGCAATGCTGCAGCTCCTCAGCTCCTGCACCAACACCTGTATCTATGTAGTGACCCAGAGTAAATTCAGAGAGGAGCTGAAAAACGCCGCAAAATACCCACTCAGTCTCATTGTGAAATTCATTAAATAAGCAACTGAAGCTCTTTCAGTATCAGAAATCTATTTCGGGTCCCTCCCCCCACACACACTTCATCACTTCTGAATGGGAATCACGACCCTTTACCCGTCGTCACTGAGCATTCACGATCAGTAAAGGTCACAATGTCGGGTAAAGCACGTGTGAACAATACAAGCACAAGACTGAGATTAGGCGGACTGTTTATTTCATTGTCAAGATATTTCAATAAAAGAAAAAAAGAAAAAGCAAACGGCCAAAATCGTCGATACCATAATCAAGCGTATAATAGTGACGGATGTTGGCACAAGTGCAACACTTATCCCACCTCTACTCCTCCCAGTCAGGCAGTGGGCTGCAGTTAGGCCCTGCTGACTTTTGGGTTAACCTTCAGAGGGAAGTTAGCCGATTCAGTGCCGCCGTGTTGCCCAGTGTGCCTCGGAAAGGATAGGCCTGGAGTTGGTTCCTCTGCTCCAAACACTCGCGTTGCACCCTCTCTCTCTAGTTATAGGCCTCTCGCTGAACCAGTACACGCCATTTATATCTGTAAATTAATAGAATGCACCTACAACTCTCTGCTGCCTGGATGTCTGGGGAGCCTGAAACTTGTGACCAAGGCCTTGCAAAGATACTATTTTCCAGCAAAATCGTTCGAAACCATGCAGGGTTTTGTTAGAGTAAATGAGGCGAAACTGTGTCCACTGGCAGAAGGATTGGTAAACTGAGGGCACATATTTCAGGTAAGCGGCAATAGAGCCAGAGGTAAGATGAGGAGAAATTCCTTTATTCAGCGAGTTGTTGTGATCTGCAATTCACTGCCTGAAATTGCGGTGGAAGCAGGTCCAATAGTAACTTTCAAAAGGATATTGGACATAGAGTTCAAAAGGAAACATCTGCAGGCGAGTAGGACTAATTGGGGAGCTCATTCAGAGAGGCAGCGGAGGCGCGATGGGCCGACTGGCCTTCTTCTCTTCTGTGAGATTCTTTGATTCTACGAGTGACATCTTTCTGGTCCTGCATTTCATCACAGGTCAATGGGATAACCAACTGATATTCTCTACATAGGAAAACATGCTTTCTGTGAAACTCATGGATTCGTGATTACTTCACGTGTTTATCATTCTACTTAGCTGCAGGAGCCCAGCATGTTATAGCGGGGATAAAGTTTTGTTGTCGAAATGTAAGTGACAAAGCATTTCTGAGGCCTCATCTGTGGAAATAATTCATCAATTGATAAGAGCACAAAACTCCTTCAGTTAACTCGAAGGCAGACCAGTAATTGATGCAGTGAGAAAGAAGGAAAGACTTGCATTTATATAGTGCCAGGCGTCTCAAAGCGCAACACAGCAAATGTTGATGTGTAGTCATTGATTTAATGTACGAAACGTAGCAGCCAATTTGCGAACAAGCACTCACAAACAGCAAAGTGAAAATGGCCAGATGATCTGATTTTGATATAGAGTCATAGAGTCATAACGGCACAGAGGGCGGCCATTCGGCCCATCGAGTCCATGACGGTTCTCTGTAGAACAATCCAGACAGTCCCATTCCCGCGCTCTATCCCCGTAGCCCTGCAAGTTTATTTCCCTCAAGTGATTATCCAGTCTCTCCTTGAAAACATTGAGTGCCTCCGCTTCCATCACTTCCATCAACAGTGAGGGCAAGGTCCTCACCACTTGCTGCGTAAAAACGTTTTTCCTCACGTCCCCCCTGAATCTCTTGCGCAAAAGCTTATATCTGTGTCCCCTAGTACATTCAAATAGTGGGAACCGCCTCTCCCCATCCAGCCTATCCAAACCCGTCACAATCTTTTACATCTCTCTCAAAACACCCCACAATCTGCTTTTACCTAATTAAAACCTATCCAGCTTCTCCAAACTGTCCTTGTAGCTAAGATCACCCACCACCGGAATTATTCTGGTATACCTCCTCTGCACACTCTAAAGGGCCATTACATCCTTCCTGAAGTGTGGTGACCAGAACTGGATGCAATACTTCAATTTTGCTATTACCAGCGTTTTATAAAGGTTCAGCATAACTTCTCTACTTTTGTACTCAATGGCCCAGAAATTAGTGTCCCAACGCGTGAGTAAGCACCGTGTACTCACACATGGGACCGATGGAATTGTCTGTTTCCTGCATGCATAGTGCATGTGTGGGGAAAACAGCATTTCCGATCCACTGAACCAAGGGGTTCAGAGGTCGAACACGTGCACGCCGGAGTCTGCGCGTCCGTGTTGAACTTCCTTTTTTTTTCCAGGTTTGCCCGTGCGTGAAGTCCTCCACTTTTTACACTTTAAAAAAGCAGACGTAAGGACTTAATTTTAAAAGGTAAGTGGTCTATTAATTAAAATTGTAATTTTTTTTCACATGTTTATTATTTTTAAAGACTTTACAGTAAGGTAAGTATGCTTTTAGCCCCGATTTTTTATAAAAATTTAATTTTCAAAATTAAAATATTGTTTAAAATAGTTATGTTAAGTTATTTATAGTTCATTTAAATAGTGTGATGTTTTTTTTAATTTTATTTCAAGTTTAAGTACTGTTTTGGGCGCCCGGAGCTTTCATGAGTTTGGCAGTTCTTACTGTCAAACTCATGAATGAACCTTTGCATCCTCCGATTGGTTGCCCAGTGCTCACGTGATCCCAGCCGACGCATCACACTAAGTACGCCGGTGGATCACGCAAGCACAGCATGCCGGGAGCTGATCCGGGCCACAGACAGGAAATCCACGCAGGCCCAGGCTTCATCTGCCGGCGCACTAGGTATGTGTAGGCCGGGGTCTTGCACCCGCGGGAAGCCCCTGACACGAATTTCTGGGACATTTACTCTGCTTATGATGCCAAAGATGCCATATGCCTTCGAATCACTCGCAATACGTCCGGCCCCCTTCAGGAACAAATGCACATTAACTACCAGGTCCCTCTTTCCCTGCACACTCTTTAAAACTGTGCCATTAAGGGTTTATTTCCTTTCCCTGTTCCTCGTGCAAAAATGCATCATCTCACACATTTCTGTATTAAATTACATATGCCACTTTACTCTCCATTCTGCTAGCTGTTCTATGCCCTGTTGCATCGATTGTTGTCGCACTCACTGTTTGCCACACCCAATTTTGGTGCAAAGGGCAAATTTAGAAATTCTACACGGAGCTCCAATATCCAGGTCAGTTAGATAGATCAATAAAGCAGTGGACCCAGCACTGATCCCTGGGGAACACCACTGTCTACCATCATACAGCCTGAAAAGCAGCCATTTACCACAACTCGCTGCTTTCTGTCCTTAATCAAATTTCTTGTCCAAGCTGCCACTGACCCACCTATTCCATGAGCCACAATTTTGCTAACCAGCCTTCCATGTGGTACATTCTCAATTGCCTTCCGAAAAACTATGTAGACAACATCAATTGCATTACCTTCACCAATCCTCCCAGTTACTTTATGAAAACTTTCAATTAGATTAGTCAAACATGATCTGCCTTTTACAAATCCGTGATAACACTCCTTAATTAGCTTAAACCTTTCCAAGTGCCCGTTATTTTTACCCTTGATTATTGCTTATAAAACTGTACCCAGCACTGCTTTAAATTGACCGGCCTGTAGTTACTAAGATTGTCCTTATACCCTTTCTTGAACAATGGTGTCACATTTGCCACTTTCCAATCATCAGGCACCCCCGCATCTAGGGAAGATTGGAAAATTATGGCAAGATTTTCTACTATCCCCTCCCACAATTCCCTTTGCAATCTGTGATGCAAGCCATCTGAACCAGGCAGCTTATCCACTCTAAACATACCCAGTCATTCTAGTACATTCTGTGTATCAATTTTCACCCCTTCCATTGCTTCCAACTTTTCCACTTTTACCGATATTTTGTAAGCATCCACCTCCTTAGTGAACACCGATGCAACGTGCTCATTGAGTATTCTAGACTTACTCTGTTCCTCTAAGCATATATCATGTTCTTTGTCCCTAATAGGCCCCACCTCGCCTCTTACTACCTGTTTACATTTACTGTTTACATGCCGATAGATGGATTTTGGGATCCCTTTTATGTTAACCGCCTCATGTTCTCTCTTTGCCAATCTTTTTTTTTGTCTTGCCATCCCCTCTCAACTTATTTTATTCTCTCTGGTTCTCCCTTGAAGAATATAGATGCAGGGAGGCATTGTGGCTAGGACATCGGGGATAACTCCCCAACTCTTTTTCGAATTAGTGCCATGGGATCTTTTACTTCCAGCTGAGAGAGCAGACGGGGCCTTGGTTCATGTCTCATCTGAAAGACGGCACCTCCGACAGTGCAGCAATCACTCAGCACTGCACTGGAGTGTCAGCCTAGATTTATATCCGGAAGTCCCTGGAACGGGACCATAAACACACAACCTTCTAACACAGATGTGAGTGTGCTACCAGCTGAGCCAAAGTTGCCAATATTTGTTCTGTACTGTTCCTTTAGTAGAACGATCTAACTGGAAGATGTGGGAACATTCACCGAGGATGTAGCTACAGGCCTTACATCGAGCAGCAGTCAGCATCCGAGTGGATTGTGTGTCTCCGGAATAAGAGAGCTGGCAGCGACAGTCAAGGTGGAAACACTTCTGGCGCTTTCCAAATTTCTAACTGTCAATCTGAACAGTGTGAGGATCCAGCTTGTTCGGTGAAAAACTTTACTGCAGAACGTCTCATCATATCAATTTCATATTGAGAGAACCACATGTTTTGTAGAATCACTTATATAGACGGTGTGTTGTACTTGTTTTAGCGCCTTATAAATGATATAACTGCGGAATATATATATTAAAAATGAAGCCTGACCTCAGTGGCACTAATGTGTAAGGACTGTTTCATTGATGGTCTGGAACATAAGACAGTAATATATGTTGACCTTGTTCCCCAGTATTCGGAATTTGGACCAATGATCTTTCTGATATAAAATAATAACATGGACTTGTGTACACCTGGCATAATTTCAAAATGTGCATATGACACGAAACTGGGAAATGTAGTTTACAAGGAGGAGGATAATAACAGACTTCAGGAGAACACAGCATGTCTGCTGAAACGGGCAGACACATGGAAGATGAAAATGAACGCAGAGATATGTGAAGTGATACATTTCGTTATGAGGAATGAGGAGAGGACATAATAATTAAAGTGTACAATTTTAGTAGGGGTGCATGAACAGAGAGACCAGAGGGTGAAGGTGAGAGTGTGGTTAAAAATGTATTCGTGATACATGACTTAATTAATAGAGAAATAGAGTACCGAGCAAAGGAAGTGATACTAAACCTTTATAAAAGACTGGAGGAAACTCAGCTGGAGCATTCTGTTCATTTCTGCACACCACACTTCAGGAAGGATGTGAAGGTGTTAGAGACGGTGCAGGAGAAAATGACTGGAATGGTTCCAGGGATGAGAGATTTCAGGCAGACTCTGGAGATGCTGCGGTTGTTCTCCTTCGAGCAGAGGACGTTACGAGGAAATTTGATAGAGGTTTTGACAATCATGAACGGCTTTGAAAGAGTAAATAAGGAGAAAATATTTTCATTGGCAGAAGGCTCGGTAACAAGATGAAACAGATTTAAGATGATGAGCAGAAGAACCGGCAGTGACATGAGGAAACTTTCCTTTTTACACAGTGAGTTATGATCTGGAATGCGCTGCCTGAAAGATTGGCGGCAGCAGATGCAGATTCCAAAACATAATTGCGTGTCTGTGGCCGTAGACCTGACTCCAGGATGGTATATTGTCTCCCTTGTGACAGGGTCAAGGATGTCACTGAGCGGCTGCAGGAAACTCTGAGGGGGGAGAGTGAACAGCCAGATGTCATTGTCCATTTCGATTCCAACGACATAGACAGAAAGAGGGATGAGGTCCTGCAGGCGGAGTTTAGGGTGCTACAAGAGATATTAAAAAGCAGGACCTCAAAGTTAGTAATTTCCGGATTACTCCCGTTACCACGTTCTAGTGAGTACAGGAATATAAGGATAGAAAAGATGAATGCGTGGCTGGATTGATGGTGCAGGAGGGAGGGCTTTATATTCCTGGGGCATTGGGATCGGTTCTGTGGTTGTTGGGATCTGTATAAGCTGGACGGGTTACAGCTCAACAGAGCTGGGACAGATATTCTCAACGGGGAGGTTTGTTAAGTGCTGTTGGAGAGGGTTAAACTAGCTTCGCAGGGGGATGGGCACCAGCATAAAGGAATTGAAAAGAGGAATAAGGTGCATAAAAGAGTGAGTGTGTTGGATAGGACCAGATAAGAAAGGAGTACGAGAATCGCAAGTAGTACCATATTAGATAGCAGCAGACAAAGAAATATTGCGAAAAATGTAAAAATGGGTTTAGAATGCATATACATAAATCACAAAGTGGGGCAAATAAGTTTGGTGAGCTACAAGCACAATTAGCCGCGGGGCAATATGATGTCATGGCAATAACGGAAACATGGCTTAAAAACGGTGAGGACTGGGCATTTAATATTCAAGGGTACATAGTGCTCAGAAAAGTTAGGAAGGAAAAAAGGGAGTTGGTGGAATTTCTGATTAAAGAAGAAAGTGTGATGTTGGAAAGGTAGGATGTTCTTGGTGTTCCCAGGACAACATCCATTTGGTTAGAGGTGAGTAATCAAAATGTATGATCATGATATTGGGGGAATTCTATAAGCCTCCAAATAGCGAGAGGGAGGTAGAGGAGCAAATCTGCAGGTCAATCGTGGAGATATGCAAGAGCAAAAGAGTGGTGAAATTGGGGGCCTTTAATTAACCAAATATCTATTGGGATAATGCTCGGGTAAAGGGAAAGTAGGGGGGAGGAATTTCTTAAATGTATTCAGGACAATTACCTTGACCTGTATGTTCTTGGCCGAACCAGGGAGAACACTTGGGTACGAGTGATTAACGTGTCATAATATTTAGATCAGTAATGAAGAGGAGCAAGGAACAATCTAGAGTGGATCTTCTAAACTGGAATAGTGCTAACTTCAATGGGATGAGAAACGATCTAGCGATGGGTAAAGTGTATGTAAAGACTGACAGGGAAAACTGCAACGGAACAATGGGTGGTCTTTAAGGAGGAGATGTTCCAACTTCAGGCTAGGAACATTACAACAAGAGGGAAGGGGAAGGGAATCAAAGCAATGGCTCATTGGAAGACGAGGGAGATAGAGAAAGATGATGAAACAAAAAAAGAGGGTTTATGATGCATGGCAGGTGAATTCTTCAAGGGAGAATCAGGCCAAATACAATAAGTAGAGAGGGAAAGTGAATGTTAAAATAACATTGTCAAAGAGAGAATATGAGAGTTGAATGGCGGAAATTAAAGGGACACCAAAATCTTCTGCTGGCATGTAAACTGTATGCAGGTAGTAAGGGGCAGGGTGGGGCCTATTACCGACAAAGAAGGTGATGTATGCTTAGAGGTGCAGGGCAAGTCTAGAATACTCAAGGATTATTTGTATCGATGTTTACGAAGGAGATGGATGCTGACAAAATATCGCTAGAAATGGAAAAGTAGAAGCAATGGAACGGGTGCAAATTGATAGACAGGACGTACAAGAATGTTGGCTATGCTTAGAGCGGATAAGTCGCCTTGTCCAGATAGCTTGGGTTAATGTGGGAATTGGGGGAGGAGATAGCAGAAGGCCTTGCCATAAGTTTGCAATCTTCCCTAGATGCGGGGTAGGTGCCTCAGGATTGAAAAGTGGCAAATGTGATACCATTGTTCAAGAAAGCGTGCAAGGACCATACTAGCAACTACAGGCCACTCAGTTTAACATTAGTGGTGGGTAAAGCTTTAGAAACAATAATCACGGAAAAAGTTACCGGGCACTTGGTGAGGTTTAATCTAATAAAGTAGAGCCATGCGGATTTGTAAAAGGCAGACCGTGTTTAACTAAGCTAATTGAATTTTATGATGAAGTATCAGGAGGATTGAAGAAGGGAATGTAATGATTGTTGTTTACAAGTATCACATAGAAGGCTGGTTAGCAAAATTCAGGCTTATGGAATAGGCGTGTCAGTGGCAGAATTGATAAGGAATTGGGTTAAGGTCAGAAAACAGCGAGTTGTGGTAAATGGCTATTTTTCAGACTGGAGGGTGCTAGACATTAGTGTTCCCTAAGGTTCAGTGTTGATGACACAGCTTTTTTGATATATATAAATGACCTGTGTATTGGAATACAGAGTAGAGTTTCTACATTTACCGATGAAACCAAACCTGAGAGTTTGGCAAAAAGTGGGGAGGATACCAATCGACTGCTACAAGGCATAAAATGTCTAACAGTATGCGCAGACAAGGGCACATGGAATGTAATGCAGAAAAGTGTGAGGTGATGCATTATTGCAGAAGGAACAGGGAGAGGTAATATATACTTAATGGCATAGTTTTCAATAGTGAGCAGGGACAGAGGGAACTGGGCATTTATTTCCATAGTTCCCTGAAGGTGGCAGGACATTTGAGAGAGTTTGGCGGTTCTGAACTTGAGCGGGAGCCCAGCAGAGCGCGAGAGTTCGGAGCTACTAATCGTGAGCGGGAGACCAGGAGAGCACGAGAGTTCAGCGCTAATAATGGTGAGCGGGAGCCCAGGAGAGCAGGCACAACAGACGGATGAGTGTAAAGAAGTCAAAAGTAATCGACGTGTGACGTCACCAGAAAGCAAATAACTGATTGGTTGTTGAGTATTTATATATTTCTCGCTCTTTTTCCAAACTTGGGAGACTAAATTTAAGTGCCTCGGTGTAGATTAAAAGATGTACGAGATCCACATTTTATATCTAAATTAATGAATTATTTGAGATGGGAGACCAATCAATGTTTTGTTGTTGTTGCATGTGAGAGCTGGTGAACACCATTGAGGTCCAAGGCGACCACAACTGCAGTAAATGTTGGCTGCTCGAGGAACTTTGGCTCAGAGTTGATGAGCTGGAGTCCGAGCTTCAGAAACTGTGGCACATTAGGCAGGGAAACCTTTAACTGGACAGTAAGTTCCAGGAGGCTGTCACACCCACTAGAATCATTACTTCCAATTTGGCCCATGGTCACGGTCAGTAGGATGTGACTACAAGCGAGGTAGGTTTTGGGATCCACGAGGTAGTGATGAAGGAGCCTTAGCACTTGGCCTGGTCTAACAGGTACGAGCTTCTTGCTCCCTGTGTGGACGAGGCTGGGACTGCAGGGAGGATGAGCAATCTGACCACAGCAACGTGGTACAGGGAGTCATTCAAGTGGGGGGAGTAAAAAGAAACGTTGTAATGATAGGGGATAGTATAGTTAGGGGAATAGACACTGTCTTTGCAGCCGAGAGCGTGAGTTCCAAAGGCTGAGTTGCCTGCCAGTTGCCAGGGTTAAGGATATCTCCTCTGGGCTGGAGAGAAACTTCGAGTAGGAGGGGGAGCATCCAGTTGTCATGATTCACCTAAGCACCAATGAGATAGGTAGGACAAAGAAATAAGTTCTGCCGAGAGAGTATGAGCAGCTAGGGGCTGAATTAAAAAGCAGAACCACAACAGTAATAATCTCTGGATTATTACCTGAGCCACGAGCGAATTTGCATATGGTAAATAAGATCAGAGAATTGAACGAATGGCTCAAAGACTGGTGTGGGAGAAATGGGTTTCGATTTGTGGGGCACTGGCTCCAGTACTTGGATAAGAGGGAGCTGTTCCATTTGGACGGGCTTCACTTCAACCATACTGCGGCTAGAGTCCTGGAGAATCGAATAGGGCAGTAGAGAGGGCTTTAAACTAAATAGTCGGGTGTGGGTAGGATCCAGGGAAACGTGAATTTAGAAAGTTAATGAGAAATGAGAAAGCAATAGAGCAGGATAGAGATGGGGAAAATAATAATCACAGTGTGACAGGAAGGCACAGATTGTTTAAAATTAAGAATGCAACAGAAAATGTGCCGAAACAAGGAGAAATGTGAAAAAAGACAAAGTTAATAGCTGTTTATCTGAATGCATGCAGCATTCCTAACAAGATACGATAGCAAAATACTGCGGATGCTGGAAATCCGAAATAAGAACGGAAAGTGCTGGAAAAAATCAGCCACACAGGCAAAATTCGTGGAGAGAGAAATAGAGTCAACGTTTCTGGTCGAAACCGTTCAACAGAACAAGATAGATGAGTTGACAGCAGAAATAGATACAAATGGATATGATCTGATCGCGATTACAGAGACTTGGTTGCAAGGTGATCAGGGCTGGGATTGAATGTTCCAAGGTATTTGACAATTCGGAAGGATAGACAGAAAGGAAAGGGCGGTGGGGTGGCTTGGTTTTTAAAGGATGGAAACAATAACGTGGTGAGAAGAGATATTGGCTCAGGAGATCAAATGTAGAATCGGTTTGAGTGGAGATAAAAAAATATTAAATTGTAAACGACTCTGGTGGGTTTGGTCTACAGGCCCCCGAACAGTAGCAATACTGCTGGACAGATTATAAATCAACAAATAATGGAAGCCTGTAAAAAAAGGTACGGTAAAAATCATGGTTGATTTTAAACTCCATATTGATTGGACAATTCAAATTGGCCAGGGTAGCCTAGAGGAGTAGTTCAGAGAGTGCATCAGGGATGTTTTTCTAGTACAGTATGTAATGGAACAAATCAGGGACCAGGCTATATTGGATCTCGTACTATGTAATGAGACCAAATTAATAAATGGTCTCATAGTAAAGTTTCCTCTCGGAAAGAGTGCTCATAGCATGGTAGAATGTCATAATCAGTTGGAGGTTGAGAAAGTTGCATCGGAAACCAGTGTTCTGATCTTAAACACAGGCAATTATAATGGCATAAGGGCAGAACTGGATAAAGTGGACTGGAAAAAACAATTAAAGTGTTAGAAATTTGAAATGCATTGGCAGACATTTAAGGAGATATTTCATAACTCTCAACAAAAATATATTCCAGTGAGGAAGAAAGATTTTAAGAGAAGGGAGCACCGTCCGTGTCAAACTAAGGAAGTAAAGGATGTTATCAAATTGAAAACGAAGGCATACAATGTTGCCAAGATTGGTGGGAGACTTGAGGATTGGAATTTTTTACAAACCAGCAAAGGGTGACTAAAAATATAATAAAGAGAGTGAAGATGAATTATGAGAGTAAGCTGGCAAGAAACATTAAAACAGATAGTACGAGCTTCCACAGGTATTTGAAAATGAAGAGGATCGCTACAGTAAATGTTGGCCACTTAGAGCATGAGACTGGGGAATTAAAAACGGCGAACGGGGAAATGGCCGAGACTCTGAACAAAACTTCTTCATCTGTCTTCACTGTAGAAGACACTAACTACTTCCCAGTAATGGAAAATCAAGGGGCCACAGGGAGTGAGGAACTAAGGACAATCGCTATCATTAAGGAAATAGTACTCGGTAAAATAATGGGACTAAAAGACAACAAGTCCCATCGACCAGGAGGCCTGCATCCCAGGGTCTTAAAAGAAGTGACTGCAGAAATCGTGGATACATTGGGTGCAATATAACAACATTCCCTGGACTCTGGAGAGGTCCCAGCGAATTGGAAAACCGCTGATGTAACGCCCCTATTTAAGAATGGTGGGAGGCAGAAAACAGGAAACTATAGACCAGTTAGCCTAAATCTTTCGTTGGGAAAATGCTGGAGTCCTTCATTAAGGAAGCATTAGCAGGGCATTTAAAAAAACATACTGCAATCAAACAGAGTCAGCATGGTTTTGGGAAAGGTAAATCATGTTTAACAAATTTGCTGGAGTTCTTTGAGGATTTAACAAACAGGATAGACAAGGTTGAGCCAGTGGACATGGTATATTTGGATTTCCAGAAGGCATTCGATAAGGTGACGCATAAAAAAGGTTACTGCATAAGATAAGAGTGCACAGAGTTGGGGATAATATATTAGCATGGATAGAGAATTGGCTAACTAACAGAAAGCAGAGAGTCGGGATAAATGGGACATTTTCTGGTAGGCAAACGGTAACTAGTGGGGTGTCACAAGGATCGGTGCTGGGGCTCCAACTATTACAATCTACATTAATGGCTTGGATGAAGGGATCGAGTGTAATGTAATCAAGTTTACGGATTATAAATAGATGGGTGGGAAAGCAAGTTGTGCAGATGACTGAAAGAATCTGCAAAAGGCTATAGACAGGCGAGTTGATAGGGCAAACATTTGGCAGATGGAGTATAATGTGGTAAAGTGCGTGGTTATCCACTTTGGCAGGAAAAATAAAAAAACAAACTATTATTTAAATGGAGATAGATTACAAAATGCTACAGTTCAGAGGGGCCTGTGGTCCATGTGCATGAAAAACTAAAACTTAGCATGCAGGTACAGCACAAAATCAGAAAGATAAATGGAATGTTGGCTATTATTTCAAGGAGGTTGGAGCATAAAAGAAGGGAAGATCTGCTACAAATGTACAGGGTATTGGTGAGACTACACCTTGAGTACTGCGTACAGTTTTGGTCTCCTTATTTATAGAAGGATATACTTGCATTGGAGGCAGTTCACAGACGATTCATTAGGTTAATTCCAGTGATGAGGTGTTTGACCTATGAGGAAATGTTGAGCAGGCTGGGTCTTTACTCATTGGCATTTAAAAGAATGAGAGGTTATCTTATGGAAACATATAAGATACTGAATAGATTTAAAACGGAGATCGACAGTTTCCTAGCTGACAAGGAAATTAAGGGTTATGGGGAGCGGGCAGGGAAGTGGACGTGAGTCTAGGTTCGGGTCAGCCATGATCCTATTGAATGGCGGAGCAGGCCCGAGGGGCCGTATGGCCTACTTCTGCTCCTACTTCTTATGTTCTTATGAGGGGATCGACAGGTTAGATGAGGAGAGGATATTCCCCCTCATGGAGAAATCTAGAATTCGAAGTCACAGTCTTCGAATAAAGGGTCGTCCTTTTAGAGCTGAGATGAGGAGGAACTTCTTCTCTCAGAGGTTCTTAAATCTGTGGAATGGCCTGCCCCAGAGAGCTGTGGAGGCTTGGTCACTGAACACATTTTAAGTGGAGATAGACAATTTTTTGCAAGGTAATGGAGTGATGGTTTATGGGGAGTTGGCTGTGAATTGGCTTGGAGATCAAGATCAGTCATAATGTTACTGAATGGTGGAGCAGGCTCGATGGGACAGCTGACCTATTCCTGCTCCTATTTATTATGTACTTATATTCTTATTTCTGTTGCCAGAAGCTGAAAGGACGTTATTGCACCGAGAGAACGGCAGCCATGATAATAACGACCGTGTGTACGTTGAGCGTTTTAAGGAATGACCCTTCTTACTTTAAGCACCAACGCCACCAAACCAAACTTCTTTGTCTTGCCCGGTTGGGTGGCATGTTTCTGGCTCCAGCACATCCTAAACCCACTGGTCACCTATGTCGTGATCCTGTTCTACAATGCTCTGATGGTAAGGCACATCGTGTTAGCAAGTTGAGCTCGCATTGCTCTCAGAGACCGGAGTAAGAAGGACCAGCGAGGAGATCTGGAGATGGCCAATCGGTGGAGGTCGATCATTATGTTGTTAGCCGTATCGGGCAGTTTTATCCTGTTGCAGATGGACAAAATCGCAGTTTTCTTATTGATAGTGATCTCCAACTATCATTCATTCCCAAGTTACAGCCACGCCCTCACCATCGCCGACATCTCTGGGATTACATGAGCTCCTGGACCCACACGTCATGTTACGCACTGACACAGATGACAGTCAGAGAGGAGCTGAAGAGGGCAGTAAAATATCCCTTCATACAGAACGCTCAGTTGTTTAAGTGTTGTAATGAATGAACTATCAACGGAGCTGATCTTACAACAACACAGGGGCTTGAAATTCTTCTGCTTTCGTTCCCAGCACCTGAAATCGCTGCCTTACTAAAAATGTGCGCTAACAGGCAGTGATTTAAATCGATTATAGTTAACAGACGCAAAATTATGTGCTGGAATGGACGGGGGTGAACGTGGGCATGGCCCGGGAATGAAAGGCAGACAGAATCACATTTGTCGACCATTACAGGACGAGCCCGATATTCTGACGTAAGATCATCGACCTGAAATGTTGACTCTCTCCACGAATGCTGCCCTGGCCTGCTGGGTTTTTCCAGCGTTTTCTGTTGTTATTCCCGATATTCACTTCTGCTGAAGACAATGCCGCAGAATAAAGGGCGGAGTTTAAAACGGCCGACCGATGCGCTACCGTCTGTTTTTGCCGCCCTGCCAATGTCCAATTTCATCAGCATCGAAGGCACGTACTGCAGGCGGGAAATGTTTTACACGACGCCCGATTTTACTCAATTGGTCGATATGAAAGTGTCTCAACATTCATTGAAGCTTGATCAGAAGCATAGAAACATTTATTAAACAATAACACATATCAATTTACCGTCGTCTGCTTCCTTGTGCCCTTTCAGTTGCTGGCCAAAACTGAATCAGAGATCTGAATGTAGCAAAAAATGTGGCGCAACAGTGGCTAACACGGGAAATTAGGGGTAGCATAAGTTACATGGAGAAGACATATAAATTGGCCAGATAAATCAGCAAACCTGAGGATTGGGAGAAGTTTATGATTCAGCAAAGGAGGACAAAAGGATTAATTCAGAGGGGGGAAATAGAGTATGAGAGTAATTTGCTGGTTAACATAAAAACTGACTGTAAAAGCTTCTATAGATATGTTAAGAGAAAAAGATTGGTGAAATCAAGCGTACGTCCCTTGCAGTCAGAATCAGAGGAATTTATAATGGGGAACAAAGAAAATACTGACCAATTAAATACATTCTTTGGTTCTGTCTTCAACAGGAGGAAACAAATAACCTCCCAGAGATGTCGGGGAACAAAGGGTCTAATGAGAAGGAGGAACTGATTGAAATCAGTATTTGTAGGGTAATGGTGTTAGGGAAATTGATGGGATTGAAGGCCCCAGGGCCTGATAATCTGCATCCTAGGGTACTTAAGGAAGTGGCCGTAGAAATAGTAGCTTCATTGCTTTTCATCTTCCAGAATTCTATAGACTTTGGCACAGTTCCCATGGATTGGAGGGTGGCCAATTTAACCCCAGTATTTAAAAAACGTGTTAGAGAGAAAACGGGGAATTTTTGACCAGTAAGCCTGACATCGGTAGAGGGGAAAATGCTAGCGTCCATTATAAAAGATGTAGTAGCAGAACACTTGGAAAACAGTGACAGGATCGGACAAAATCAACATGGATTACAAAAGGTAAATCATGCTTTACTAATGTTCTGTAATTTTCTGAAGATGTAACTGGTAGACTAGATAAGGGAAAACCAGTGGATGTGGTGTATTTCGACTTTCAGAAGGCTTTCGATAAGTTCCCGCATAAGAGATTAGCGTGTAAAATTAAAGCATAAGGGATGGGGGTAAGGTACTGACTTGGATAGAGAACTGGTTGGCTGACAGAAAGCAAAGAGTTGAAACAAATGCGTCTTTTCCGAAGGGCAGGCATTGACAAGTGGGTTACCGCAGGGATCAGTGCTAGAACGCCAGATTTTCGCAATATGTATTCATGATCTAGACGAGGGAACTTGATTTAGTGTCTCCAAGTTTGCAGACGACACAAAGCTGGGTGGGCGTGTGTGCTCTGAGGAGGATGCAGAAAAACTCCAGTATGATTTGGACAGGTTGGGTGATTGGGCAGATGTATGGCTGAAGCAGTATTATGTCGCTAAATGCGAGGTTATCCACCTTTGTGGCAAAAACAGGAAGGCAGATTATTGTCTGAACGGGAATAGATTGGGAGAAGAGGAAGTGCTACGAGACCGGGGCGTCCTTGGGCACCAATCGCTGAAGGTAAGCATGCAGATGCAGCAGGCGCTTAAGAAGACAAATGGTATGTTGGCCTTCATAGCGAGAGGATTCGAGTAAAAGCACAAGAATGTCTTCCTGCAGTTATACAGGGCCTTGGTGAGAACACACTTTGAGTATTGTGTGCAGTGTTTGTCGCCTTATCTGAGTAAGGATGTTCTTGCCATGGAGGGAGTGCAGCGAAGATTCACCAGACTGACACCTGTAATGGCAGGAAAAATGTATGAAGAGAGGTTTTGTCGACGATTAGGCTTATAATTGCTGGAGTTTAGAAGAATGAGAGGGGATTTCATTGAGACTTATACAATTCTTTCAGGAATAGACAGACTAGATGCAGGAAGGACGTTACCGATGGTGGGGTAGTCCAGAACAACTTGTCAAATTCTAAGGATAAGGGGTAAGCCATTTAGGACAGAGATGAAGAGGAATATCTTCACCCAGATAGGAGTGAAGATGTGGAATTCTCTGCCACAGAAGGCAGTTGAGACCAATCCATTAAATATATTCAAGAAGGAGCTGGATACATATCGTAAGGTTAAAGGGATCATGGGATATGGGGAGAAAGCAGGGACAGGACACTGAATTTGGATAATCGACCATGATCTCATTAAATGGCAGAGCAGGCTCGAGGCGCCGAATGGCCTACTCCTGCTCCTATCTTCTATGTCTATATCTATGTCTATGAAGCCAACCTATTTCCCACAGTTTTCCAAAAGTCCCATCGCCCCATGCTTGTCTACGAGGCTCGGAACCCCGCAGCCAATCGATCTCCAGATTGTTGTAAACAAAACCCTTGAAAGCCCGATCTCACCATATGGTGCGGGTGGAGGCGGAGCTGAGCGGCAGAGCGACTACAAGAGGCCCCAGAGGCTCAGTTAGGCCTCAGTGCGGCATCCGCAGCGGGTGGAGTCGGAGCTGAGCGGCAGAGCGACTACAAGAGGCCCCAAAGGCTCAGGTAGGCCTCAGTGCGGCATCGGCAGCGGGTGGAGGCGGAGCTGAGCGGCAGAGCGACTAAAAGAGGCCCCAGAGGCTCAGGTAGGCCACAGTGTGGCATCGGCAGCGGGTGGAGTCGGAGCTGAGCGGCAGAGCGACTACAAGAGGCCCCAAAGGCTCAGGTAGGCCACAGTGCGGCATCGGCAGCGGGTGGAGGCGGAGCTGAGCGGCAGAGCGACTACAAGAGGCCCCAGAGGCTCAGGTAGGCCTCAGTGCGGCATCGGCAGCGGGTGGAGGCGGAGCTGAGCGGCAGAGCGACTACAAGAGGCCCCAGAGGCTCAGGTAGGCCACAGTGTGGCATCGGCAGCGGGTGGAGGCGGAGCTGAGCGGCAGAGCGACTACAAGAGGCCCCAGAGGCTCAGGTAGGCGTACCAATCTCCAATCTCAGGGAAGGAGAGAGGTAAAAAGTATTCAAGGTGTGACGTCACCACAAAGCGGATAAGTGATTGGTTGGTAAGTATTTCTCCCTTTCTAAGCTTAAATCTCCTTGGTTTACAGTTTCTAAGGTGTGATATTCACCATCTAGAATCGAGGCAGAGGGTATTTAAGAATAATATTAATAAATTTAATTAATTACATAGAATGGGAGATCAGGCGAATGTGTTGCTGCTGCAATATGTGGGAGCTGGTGGACACCATTGATGCTCACGGTGATCACATTTGCAGTAAGTGTTGGCTGCTCGAGGAATTCCGGCTCCGTGTTGAAGAGCTGGAGTCCGAGCTTCAAACACTGAGACACATCAGGGAGGGGTAGAGTTACCTGGACTCTGTGTATCAGGAGGTAGTCACACCAATTAGATTAATTAATTCAGATGCAGTCCGTGGCCAGGGTCAGGATGGTGTGACTAGAAGTGAGGCAGGTACGGGGATCCAGGAGGTAGTGTTGGAGGAGCCGCAGCCCTTGCACTTGTCCAACAGGTTCCAGGCTCTTACTCCCTGGGAGGATGGGAACAGGGACAGCGGGGAGGATGAGCAACCTGGCCACAGCACTGTGGAGCGGGGGGCCATTCAAGTGGGGGATGTTAAAAGAAATGCTGTAGTGGTAGGGGATCGTATCATTAGGGGGATAGATAGAGTTCTCTGCAGCCGAGAGCGAGAGTCCCGAAGGCTGTGTTGCCTGCCCGGTGCCAGGGTTAATGACATCTCCTCTGGACTGGAGAGAACTTGGAGTGTGAGGGGGAGGATTCAGTTGTCGTGGTCCATGTTGGTACCAACGACATAGATAGGACAAGGAAGGAGGTTCTGCTGAGGGAGTTTGAGCAGCTAGGGGCCAAATTAAAAAGCAGAACCACTGATTATTACCTGAGCCACGAACGAATTTGGCTAGGACAAATAAAATTAGAGAGTTAAATGCGTGGCTCAAAGACTGGTGGGAGAGAAATGGGTTATGCTTCTTGGGACACTGGCACCAGTACTGGGGCAGGAGGGAGCAGTTCCATTGGGGCGGGCTTCACTTGGCCAGTGCTGGGACTAGAGTCCTGGCGGATCATAAGGGCTGTAGAGAGGGCTTTAAACTAACTAGTGAGGGGGAGGATCCTGGAGAGCAAATAATACAAATGACAACAGAGAAGGTCATTGACTTAGGTAGCTGTGGGCAAATTTAAAACCAGAGCATGTCAGGAAGGTGCAGAAGGTATGGAGTAAAAGGTAAAGTAATAAAATGGGCAAAAGCAGGAACTAAGTGTCACAAAACATCTTTGAAAGTTCTCTATCTGAATGCAGGTCGCATTCGTAACAAAATAGATGAGTTAATGGCACAAATAACTACATATGGGTATGATCTTGTGGCCATTACAGAAACATGGCTGCAGGGTGACAATGCCTGGGAATTAAGCATACCAGGTTACTTAACGATCAGGAAGGACAGGCAGGAAGGAAGGGAAGGTGGGGTGGCTATGTTAATAAAAGAAGAAATCACTGTAATACATAGAAATGATATTGGGTCAAAAGATCAGGACAATGAAACAGTTTGGGTGGAGGTAAGGAATAATAAGGGGAAAAAATCACTAGTGGGCGTAGTCTATAGTCCTCCGAACTGTGGCAACTCTGTTGGACGGAGTATCAATCAGGAAATAGTTGATGATTGTAATAAGGGAACATCTATAATTATGGGGGATTTTAACTATCATATTAATTGGACAAATCAAATTGGGCAGGGCTGTCTTGAGGATGAGTTCATTGAGTGTATTAGGGATGGGTTTCTTGAGAAGTATGTAACTGAACCGACCACGGGGCAGGCAACCTTAGATCTGGTCCTGTGTAACGAGACAGGATTAATAAAAAATGTCCTAGTAATGGATCCCCTTGGAATGAGTGACCATAACATGGTTCAATTCCATATTCAATTAGAGGGTGAGAAGGTTGGATCTCAAACAAGCGTGCTAAGCTTGAATAAAGGAGACTATGAAGGTATGAGAGCGGAATTGAGTAGAGTCGATTGGGAAAATAGATTAAAGGGTAAGACGATACATGATCAGTGGTGTACATTTAAGGAGTTAATTTACAACTTCCAAAAAATATATATTCCACTGAGAAGAAAAGGGTGTAAAAGAAAAGACAGCCATCTGTGGCTAAGTAACGAAATTAAGGATAGTATTCGACTAATAACAAGGGCATATAAGGCAGCCAAATCTAGTGGGAGGATAGAGGATGGGAAAACTTTAAAAGACAGCAAAAAATAACAAAAAGATTGATTAAGAAAGGGAAGATAGATTATGAAAGTAAATCAGCAAAAAATATAAAAACAGATAGAAGAGCTTTTATAGTTATATAAAAAGAAAAAGGCTGCCTAAAGTAAATGTTGGTCCCTTATAGGATGAGACCGGGAAATTAATGGTGGGAAATATGGAGATGGCAAAAACACTGAATGAATATTTTACATCAGTCTTTACAGTAGAAGGCACTAAGAATATCCCAACACTGGACAAACAGCGGGCTAAAAGGGGAAGGAGCGAAACACGATCTAAATAACTAAGGAAGTGGTACTCGGTAAAATAATGGGACTCAAGGTGGATAAATCACCTGGACCTGATGGCTTACATCCTAGGGTCTTGAGGGAAGTGGCGGTAGGGATTGTGGATGCATTGGTAATAATTTTCCAAAACTCCCTGGACTCAGCAATGGCCCCGGCAGACTGGAAAACTGCTAATGTAACACCCTTATTTATAAAGGGCAGTAGACAGAAGGCTGGAAACTATAGACCGCTTAGCCTAACATCTGTGGTAGGTAAAATTTTGGAGTCCATTATTAAGGAGACAGTAACAGGACATTTGGATAATCATAATTTAATAGGACAAAGTCAGCATGGTTTTATGAAGGGGAAGTCATGTTTGACAAATTTGCTGGAGTTCTTTGAGGAAGTAACATATAGGGTGGTTAAAGGGGAACCAGTGGACGTAGTGTATTTTGACTTCCAAAAGGCATTTGACAAGGTGCCACACAAAAGATTATCGCTTAAGATAAAAAATCACGGGATTGGGGGTATTATTCTGGCATGGATAGAGGATTGGCTATCTAACAGAAGGCAGAGAGTTGGGATAAATGGTTCATTCTCAGACGGGCAATCAGTAACTAGTGGTGTTCCGCAGCGGTCAGTGCTGGGTCCCCAACTCTTTACAATCTATATTAACGATTTGGAGCAGGGGACCGAGTGTAACATATCAAAGTTTGCAGATGATGCTAAGATGGGGGGGAAAGTAGTGAGTGAGGAGGACATAAAAAACCTTCAAGGGGACATAGACAGACTAAGAAAGTAGGCAGAGATATGGCAGATGGAATACAATACTGGAAAGTGTGAGGTTATGCACTTTGGCAGGAAAAATCGCAGAGCAAATTATTGGGCCAGAAATTCGCGGCCAGAAGCGTGAGTACGGTTGGGGTACTCACGCATTTGGCCATTGGAAATGCCAGCGTTCAGCAGGAACAGCGCATGCGGGGATCGCCGGCATTTCCAGACCCGAGGTCTATTCACAGCGCGTGCGACTGCACAGGCAGCGCTTGCGCAGTGAACTTTGTTGATTTCAATGATGGATTCAGTGAGGGTAAGTCCTTAGAAGTTACACTTGAAAAAAGCAAGTGCAAAGTTGTTCATTTGCTGCGGAGGAAGATATATTTTATCGTGGAGCTTCTGAAATGCAATATTTTTGTTTGGGAAAGGGAGGGAAGTTATTTTAAGAAATTTTATGTAAGTTTTAAAGTTAAAATTTTTTTTTTTTTATAGGTTTTTCCGAACGGTAGGTAGAAGGAGCAATTGTGGCTGTGTGAATGGAATGTGAGAATGAGTTATGTATGTATGTCCACATATATTCCTTTACGTATATGTATGTATGTTTTATATTCCTTTACTAATGTGTATGAATGTATGTTTTTAATTATGATTTTCCAATAAGTTAATTTCTCTGAAAGTCATAATTAAATAATACATTCATACACATAAGCAAAGGAATATATACATAACACGCAAAGGAATATATACAGGCATACATACTTTCAGAAGCTCCACGATAATAAATATCTTCCTCCGCAGCCTCTGGAGCAACTGTACCCATGCTTTTTTCATGTGTAAGTTGTAATGACTTGACCTCACTGAAAGCATTAATGAAAGCGGCGAATTACACTGCGCACACGCTGCCTGTGCAGTCTCACGCGTTCTGCCTCTGAACCCCTTCGTTCAAAGGACAGGAAATGCCGGTTTTCCCCACATGCACTGTGCATACTGAAAACCGGCATTTCATCCGGCCAGATGCGTAAGTACCCCGACCGTACTCGCGCATTTGGAAGGGAATTACTGGGCCAACATTTTACGTGTCAATAAAATGAAAAATTTAACAATTGCATGACTTGCCCCCTCGCATCTGCGACTGAGGGTCCAAGGAGGTGCATTGCGCAAGAGGCCATCATCGTACGTATCCTCACACTGTTCCCTTTGGGGAACTGTATGAAGTGGTGGAAGGATTTATGGCCGTGATTAACGCTTATTCCGTGACCGTAACCATCTTTGAACCAGACATTAGGGTGGTTAGTCCTATGGCAGGAGGGTTTAACGGGCTCCCACAACCCATCTGAGGGTGGGGGGGGGCCACCAACACCCACGGACGCAAGTATCCCGCTGGATGTCCACCCAGAATTTAAAGTTGGAGCTCCGACTCCACTTGCCGGGACTGTCTGGAGTGGGGTTCAAAACCCTACTCCTTCTGGACCAGCGGCGGGGATGCTTACTGCTACGCAAAAGGCCCACTCTGCACAAAAGGTGACACCCATACGTTTCCTGCGCCTTTTCCCTCCCCGTGACTGGAGCCCTATGCTGCCATTTCACGTTGCTAATCGGATTGGGCCTTTGTCATAGTGGTAGGATCCCCGCCGCTGGGCCAAATCAGGGTAGGATTTCGAACCCCACTCCAGACAGTCCCGGCAAGTGGAGTCAGAGCTCCGGCTTCAAATTCTGGGTTGACATCCAGTGGGATATTTGCATCCGTAGGTGTGGGTGGCCCCCCTCCTTGTATAGCTTGTGGGAGCCCGTAAAACCCTCCCGCCATAGGACTAACCGCCCTAATGGCTGGTTCAAAGATGGTAATGGTCACGGAATGAACGTTAATCATGGCCATAAATCCTTCCACCACGTCAAACAGTTCCCCAAAGGGAACAGTGTGAAGACACGTATGACGACGACATTGCTAAATAAATAAATGGAATTAAAGAAATGCTTTTAGGGCTTTTAAAAGTTTTTAAATTGCTTTAATTCTCTTTAAAACTACTTCAGAATACTCAAAATAATGTAAACATTTTAAAAAGTTTATAAAAGTTACCAAAATATTCAAAAAACTTCCAAAAACCTATTTAAACTGCTGCTTTGCATGTGAAAATGCTTAGCAGCTTGACAGAAACATTGGGGGCGTGTCCAGTGAAACTGAGACCTCAAGGGGCGTGTCTCACTTGCACTGCACGCTCCTGGCTTCGCGCTGGCTGCACTCTTGGGCGGCGTGACGTCATACGCTGCCCGGGATTCTTCTTTTTCAAACACCAAGTCCAGGCGTCCCTGGAGCTGATCGGCAGTAGCGCGGGGTAAGTGCATATACGGGGCTTGCACGCGCGGCAAGCCCCGTTCACCAATTTCTTGCCCATTATCTTAATGGCAAGAAACTGGAAAGCACTGAAGTACAAAGGGATCTGGGGGTCCTGGTGCACGAAACTCAAAAGGTTAGTATGCAGGTGCAGCAAGTGATTAAGAAGGCCAATGGAATGTTGGCTTTCATTGATAGGGGGATAGGATATAAAAATAGGGAGGTATTGCTTCAGTTGTACAAGGTAATGGTGAGACCGCACCTGGAATACTGCGTAAAGTTTTGGTGTCCATACTTAAGAAAGGACATACTTGCTCTCGAGTCAGTACCAAGAAGGTTCACTCGGTTAACCCCGGGTATGAGGGGATGGACATATGAGGAGAGGTTGAGTAGATTGGGACTCTACTCATTGGAGTTCAGAAGAATGAGAGGCGAACTTATTGAAACATATAAGCTTGTGAAGGGGTTGGATCGGGTGGATGCAGGGAAGATGTTTCCGATGATGGGTAAAACTAGAACTAAGGGGCATAGTCTAAGAATAAGGGGCTGCTCTTTCAAAACTGAGATGAGGAGGAACTACTTCACTCAGAGGGTGGTAGGCCCATGGAATATGCTGCTCCAAAAAACTGTAGAAGCTACATCATTCCATAAATTTAAAACAGAAATAGACAGTTTCCAAGAAGTAAAGGGACTTAAGGGTTACGGGGAGCGGGCAGAAATTTGGACATGAGTCTAGGTTCGGATCGGTCATGGCCCTGTGGGTAGCGGAGCGGGCCCAGGGGCCGTGTAGCATGATCCTGCTCCTATTTCGTGTGTCTAATTCTGTTAGATGCTGTAGATGGTTCTGTGATAGTGGATTGGCAGTTAGGATCAGATCAGCCATGATCTTATTGAATGGCGGAGCAGGCTCGAGGGGCCGATTGGCCTACTCCTGCTCCTATTTCTTATGTTCTTATGTTCTTATTACACCCCAACAGCAGCACTGAGGGTGCTGTCGCCTCCCAAATGCATGTCCATCCTTGCCGCAACTTCATGATCTTACCTCTCAATAAGGTGTACACCTCTACCACAGTGCTGAAACTGCCCTTAGCAATGTCACACATGACATCATAGGTGGCTGTGACAGAGGAAAACTATACCTCCTCGTCCTTCTCGAACTGTCTGCAAACTTTCTTATGGTTGCCCACTCCATCCTTCTTCAACGCCTGTCCTCTGTCGTCCAGCTGGGGAGTACTGCACTCGACTGGCTCCATTCTTATCTATTTAATCGTAGCAAAATAATCACCTGCAATGACTTCTCATCTGGCTCCTGCATCGTTTCCTCTGGTGTCCTCCGAAGTCCTATCCTTGGCTCCCTCTTACTGTACAGATACATGTTGCCCCTTGGCGACCTCATCCAAAATCATGTCATTTTGCACATGTACGCTGATGACTCACAGCTCTACCTCACCAACACACCGCTCGACCCCTCCACTGTCTCTAAAGTGTCAGACTGCTTGTTCGGCATCCAGTACTGGATGAGGAGAAATTTCCTCCAGTTAAATATTGGTAAGACCAAAGTCATTGTCTTCGGTCCCCACCACCAAATCCATCCCTCTTCCTGGCAACGGTCTGAGGCTGAACCAGAATTTTCGCGCCCGACCTTGGTGTCATATTTGATGTTGAGATGAGATTCTGGCACAGTATCCATGCCAGCACTAAGACTGCTTTGCCTAGAAATTCAGTCGGCTTTGCGCCCAGTTTTCGCCCAAAGAGGGCTTTTGCGCCACTTGCTGAGCTTTCGCCGATATTCAGCGCTGCAGTAATGGCGGCATTAGCCAGTAGCGCTGCGCCGCCACCGATGACGTCCTCGGTGTGCGCAGTGCCCCGCTACCGCCCCGCTACCGGCCCGACCGCCATATTAAGTTGCGGCCGCCTCTTCCGCAGTGGCCGCAAACAGCGATCAGAAAACGGGGCCGTACTGTAGCCTTAGTGGGGCGCTTTAAGGTGGCGGTGCGGCCGGCCGCTTTTTCGGCGGCCGCCTGCCCGCACCTCCTTCCACGGCCTCCTCCACCGCCCCCCCCGCGGCATTGCTGGCTGCTTTCCATGAACCCGGCACTTCTCCGTGGTGTCGGGCTCATTTGCCAGCACTATCCAGCGGCGATCACCCCGTTGCAGGCACCTCCCCCTTAAGAGATGGAGGAGGCCTGCAGTACCGCAGCCTGCCACTCCACAGCGGGTGGCGCAGCGGCGCCTAGAGCGCTGAAATTCAGTTTCAGCGCCCCAAGCGGGGGCAGGCACACCCTGGAATAGTGCCCGGTTCCGAATTGGGGCGCAAAAAACGAATATCTGACGGGCGCAACTGGCTCCGCGCTCAGCGCTAACTTTTGGGCGCACGCCAGCTGGCGGGCCCAAAGTGATTTTCTAGGCTCTTATTTCCACCTCTGTAGCATCGCCTCTGCCTCAGGTCATCTGCTGCTGAAATCCTCTTCCATGTTCTGTTTTAACGTCTAGACCTGACCTCTATTCCAGTACACTCCTGGCGTGCCTCGCATCTTCACCGGCCATCAATTTTAACTCATCCTAATCGCTGACACCCGTGACCTAACACGCACCAAGTCCCATTCACCCATCAACCCTGTGCTCGCTGCCCTACATTGGCTCCCAGTTAAGCAACACCTCCATTTAAAACGATTCGTCCTTGTTTTAAAATCCCTCCATGGCCTCGCCCCTCCCTATTCCTGTAATCACCCACAGCCCTACAACACTCCGAGATATCTGCGCTCCTCCAATTCTGGAAATTTGCTCAACCCTGATTTTTTATTGATAAAGCTCCTGCGAAAATCCTTTGGAATTATTTCTCCATTAGTGACTTTGTATGAATGCAAGATGTTGTTGTTGCTGTGAAAGCCTTGTGTCCATTTTGAAATACCACACCTTAAAAAGAATGTCAAGTCCTCAGACAGGGTGCAGAGGAGATTTACTTTAATGGTACAAGGGATGCATGACTTCAGTTATGTGGACAGACTATGCAAGCTGGGATTGTTCTCTTTAGAGCCGAGAAGTCTAAGTCGAGATTTGATTGAGTTGTTCAAAATCAGTAAGGTATTTGGCAAAACAACCAGGGCGAGATGAGGAGAATAGTTTTACACAGCAAAATGTTGTAATCTGGAATACTCTGACAGAAAGGCGGCGGAAGCAGATCCAGTAATAACTTCCAAAGGGAATTAGATCAATACTTGAAGGGGGACACATTGCTAAGCTATGAGGCAGTGGGACTGATTGGCCAGCCCTTTCAAGGAAGTGGCACAGGCATAATAGACCGAGTGGCCTGCTGCTCTGCTGTGTTATTCTCTGATTCTATGAATTGATGCGAATTCTCCATCTCACAGTCTTGCCTCTCCACTTTTCCAGTTGTTGATGGTGCTGCGGCCTATCTCGTCCACAGCAGATCATCTCTCTTCCAGTCATCGTTCACTCCGCAAATCAACATTTAATCGAATCTGTAGGCGAGGGGCAGGGGACACGGTTGGGGTGGCAATGTAATCCTTGTGCAGTGATTCTGGCCTCTTGCGTATCCACTCTTCTGCCAGTGGTAAAAGATGTTCTTCTCATTTACTGCTCGTTACTTTCAACGCCTCTGTTAATTCTCCTCTTTAACTTCTCTGCATTAAAGATAATAATTCCAGATTCTCTAATCTCCACAGATAACTCAAACCTCTCATCACTGGTAGTTTCCGGTATATCTACCCTTAACCTTTTCTGCTCCAATGAGAGCAATCTATAGTCTCTGCACAGACCTGAAGGCTGTCATCCCTGATACCATTCTATGACATCTCTGCAGAGTCGCCAAGACCTTGACGTCCCTCCTAATTATGTGGGGCCCAAAAAGTGGACGAAATGCTCTAAATGATGCTGAAAATTGTTTATTATAGATCACATCTCTCCTCATCTGAACACATTTCATTTTGCCATTTACCTTCAATCGTCATCTGATTACCAACCCTTATGCTACTGGAATGTGTTCATCCATATTTAGTGTAAAAAATGCTTCATGAGTTTGATCTGCTCTATCGAATCTCCCCTTTGCCTTCTCTGCCCTTATGAGGACAATCCCAGTTTCTCCACTCTTATTGTGTAAAGTACCTCATCCATGGTACCCTTTTAGTAAGTCTCCACTTTATTTGACGGGGATAGATAGGAACTGCATTCCTATATTGATAGAAGAAAATCAGACAATTGGAAAATGCATGCTCTGCAGATTAACCCATCCCAAGGCGCTCCGGAAGACCTGTGATGGATTTTCTGTTCTTTATTATATTTCATCATGTAATATCAGATAGCTTTAATGGTGCAGTCTCGGGATGGCCGAGAGTATTCCTTCTACGTCAAACTAGCTCCACAGAATGAAGAAGCCTTTGCTGCAAAGGTATTGGTGCAAGGAGGAGAAACAGTAGTTTTAAGAATTTAAAATCAGATCTGCTGTCATCCGAATAATATCCCCAAATGTCACAAAATGTTACAGTTTGGAGTTTGAGTTTGCCTCCAAAAGGCTCAGCTTGAAACCATAAATTGTTCTTTCACAGCTTCCAAGACCGAGTGCTGGAGGACGGATTGACATTGGAGGTATTTCCTTAAGTAATTGTGAGCATTCCTGTCTCTGCTGTAAGAAGAAATGTCTGGGCATTATTTGCTTAAGAAACAGTATCTATTGGTGCGAGTCACTGTCAAAATACTAGAGAAGGGAAAATGTTTATCTGAACAGATTGACGCTGGCATCTGACGGTGACAAATATTAATCCTTCATGAAAGCACAAACAGTAAATTTTATTCTTCCTTTCTTTCTGAATAATCCAGAGGGAAGTGAGTGTGGATATTGGGTGAATTGGGTGTCACTGGGCTGTGATTCCCACTGTGCTGGATGAAATTCTCCGTGTAACCGGGACCCACAAAGGAGTTGGTGTTTGAGGCGAGGAAAGGAAACTAATTAACATATCAATAGATTAGGAAACAAGTCATAACACAGGGCAAATCTACAGCATTCGCTCAAATCTGAAACATCTCATTAACTTCCTTTCCTTCATTATTCTTTCTTTCTTTTATCCTCCGTTCTTTGTTCCTTTCTTTCTTCCTTCATTCCTTCCTTCCTGCCTTATTTCTTTCCTACTTTCTTTCACTATTTCAATTTTTCTTTCTTTCTTATTTTCTTTGTTTCTTTCTTGCGTTTTTACTTTCTTACTTATTCTCTTTCTTTCTGTCTTTCTTTTTTATTACTTTCTAAACTTTCATTCTTTCAATCTTTCCTTCTTTCATTCGTTCTTTCTTTCTTATTTTTTCTTTCTTATACACAAAGCGCTTTGCGAAAAATAGGAAAATAGATTTCTGATTCGGTCATGTGAAATAGAAACAGGGGGGCACATGGGAATAGTTCTACTGATAGAGAGGAGAATAAAGAGCTACACGGACTGTGGGTTCAATTATCTTTCTCGTTTGAGTAATTTCCCTGGAACTCTGTGTAAAATACGACGGGGTGGGTGGGGGTCATAACAAAAATGAGGAGGGTGACTAATAAGAAGCAGGAAGGAAGTTTTCTAACCACAGACAGGAGAATGGAGTAATAACAAGAAACCAGGATAAAGGAGTGATAACAAGAACCCAGGAGTCAGAGGTCTAACCAGAATCAGGAGGAAGGTATTGTGATGAAACACAGAAGGAGGAATAATCCCAGGAGCCAGTACAGCGAGGAAATGGCCAATATAAGGGTAGTCATGTCAGCAAACCAAAAGGCAGGAATAATAACAAAACGGGGGGATTGTCATGAATATCGGAGATTAACAGCTACAAGCAGGGCGGAGGTGGTGGGGGTGGTCACGGTACGAACCGATGCTCTGGGCAGCACTAACACGTTTCCACACTGGACAGAGTCAAAGTTTTTGGTTATGATAAGAGGAGCCATCTCAGACACCGGAGTATGGGAGAGGAGTTAGAGGGACAATAACCGAGAGGGAGGAGTAACCTGACGAATCAGGAAGTAAAATAACCAGAACCAGGAGGTACAATAACCAGAACCAGGAGCATAATTCAAAGGCAGGTTCTGACGGGAAACAATTGAGCGGAATGTGTTAATGATTAACACCTCAAGGGCAGCCTAACATTATTAAAGCTGAACTAGTGCAGGTACAGAAACCATGCGGAGATTTCATCGAACAGGATACAGGATGAACAGAACTTTACTTGCGCTCGCTCTGATCTGCCTTCAATGCAATGAGTACAACCGACGGGTGTGGTTCATAATCCCAGACTGGAGAAAGCGTAGAGGGGCACAGGCGGATTCCAGCCGAGGCCAATGTACAATTTCAAACTGGAGAAAGTGCAGATGGGCACATGAGGAGCTCAGCCTGCGGCCACAATATGATTCCAGACTGGAGGAATTATAGAGGGCTCACGAGGACCCAAGCTGCGAGCACAGTGTAATCCCAAACTGGAGAATGTATAGAAAGGAAAAGGAGGATCTGAAGCTGCGGGCAATAATATAATCCCAGAGTTGGGAAAGTTTAATTGGCACAGGAGTATCCTCGCCTTGGATCCCAGAGTGGCAAAAATATCGAAGGGCACAGGGTGATCCCAGGGATTTTGCCACAGTTTGATCCTAGACTGGAGAGAGCAGAGAGGGGCTATAGGGGATCCGAGCCTTTGGGCCCAGTATAATCTCCGACTGGAGTAAGTAGTGAGGGGCTAAAGGTTTTCCCGGCCATTGTCCCAGTATAATCTCAGACTGGAGAAAGTATCGAGGGGCTATAGAGGATCCCAACCTGCGGGCACAGCATAATCTCAGACTAGAGAAAGTGTAGATGTGCTAAAAAGGACCCCAGACTGGGAGCGCAGTATAATTTCAGACTGGAGAAAGTATAATGGGAAAGCAATAGCGCGAACATGTATGATTCCACAACGGGCAGTGTCACAGGGTGAGTGTTAGGGTCAGGGGGGCCTTCTCAGTTAGTATAGTGTCAAAGGCCTTGTTTTATTTAATTAAATTTAATTAAGTTGGTATTTTGGTAACTTTGTTCACAGTGTAGTTTCTTGACTACTTACTGAATCTAGATTAAGTTAAGCGTACATATATTACCTATCTACCTGTAACACAAAGCACTACAAGTAGCTTTGGCAAAACGAAACAACTCCTTCCCCCTCTTCTCCAAAATCCCACACTTTTCAAATTCCTAAATAAAACACACTGTTCAATTTCACGCCATTTAACCCACTGTGTGCAGACTGCGCTGTGCTCTGCAGAAATGTTTCCTCTTCGACACTCGGAGCCTCCCGCAATCTACAAGTGTGGACTCAGCTGCCCTGCTCCTGGCGATTGGTGCCTATTCTAGAGAAACACTGGAACAAGCTCTGGCCGGCAGTATCTGTTAATTACAGCTTTTAAAGTACTAGGTTAAAATCAAAACCTTCAACTACATTTCATTTTATACAGCATTTGCTTACTCATTACTTAACAGAAATTCCCACTCTTTCCAAATTCCCAAATAAAGCACGAGGTTCAAGACCATTCCGTTTAATTCTGCTCTGTGCACTCCGCTCCCTCTGTCCGTGTAGGAGCTTTCTGGGTCTGTGTAGCAGCTTTCAGTGTCTGTGTAAGTGCTGTCTCGTCTGTGTAGGTGCTTTCTTGGCCGGTGTAAGTGCTGTCCAGTCTGTGTAGGAGCAGTTTGGTCTCAGACAGCAGCTGTTTGGCTCTTTGTAGGAGTTGACTCGTTCCCCGAATGTAGCTATTTACGTCTGAGTAAGCAGCTGTCTGGGTGTGTGTAGGAGCTCCCTGTAGGACATGTCTGGGCTTGTGTCGGATGTGCTGGATCTTTGCTGGTGGTGCTGGGCATAAGTGGGAACTGCCTGGGTCTGTGAAATGTGCTTTATGAGTCTGATTGCTGTTTTCTGGGTCTGCATAGGAGCTGACTGCACCTTTCTATGAATTGTCTGAGCCCGATGCCACGGTCTTTTTCTGTGCAGGAGATCCTGGATGAATATACGTGCTCTCTGGTCCTGTGTAGCTGTATCTGTGTCTGTGTTGCAGCTCCGTGTGTCAAGGTTGGATCTGTTGGAGTGCATGTAGGATCTGTCTGAGTCTATGTAGGAGCTGCCTAGATCGATGTAGGACCTGCTGCATCTGTGTGGGAGCTTTCTGTGTTTCTACATAAGAACATAAGACAGAGGAGCAGGAGTAGGCCAATCGGCCCCTCGAGTCTGCTCCGCCATTCAATAAGATCATGGCTGATCTGATCCTAACCTCAAATCTACTTTCACTCTCCATCCCACCCGAAAACATGTGATCTCCCGGGAGAGGCGAAAAACCAGCTAAAAAAAACCAATGGCCAATTTGGGAGAACAAATCTGGGAAATTCCTCTCCGACCCATCTAAGCGATCGAAACTTGTCCAGGAAAGCACTCTGTCTCTGTATTTCCTGCAGTACTAAACTTCTGTAAAAGGTAATCTCCATCCCAGCCAGGAACAGGCCCAATTTATTCTTGAAGGACTCCTAGCTCATAGCCTCTTCCCGAAGTCTCCACGAATCCCTGTGAGTATGATTTCTGTAGCTGCTCTCTGGCTCTTTAACATGTGTTGTCTGTATATTTGTAGATGATGCCTGTATCTTTGTTTATGCTGGCTGGGTCATGCAGGAAATTGTAGCTCTATGTATGCGCACCCTCTGTCTATGAATGAGCTGTTTTGGTATGTGCAGAACTTGTCTGTATTCCTGTAGGAACTGTTTGGATCTTTGTATGAGTTGTCTGTGCTTGTGTAGAACCTGTCTGGGTCTCCATAATGAGCTGACTATGACCTTTTAGAGCCAGCCAGATCTGTGTAGGAGCTTGTTGTTTCTTTGCAGAGGCTGTTTGTTTCTTTGGAGATGCAGTCAGTGTTTGTAATACGTTGTCTGGCTCTCTGTAGGAGCTCCCTGTGACTTTGTAGCATCGATTTATCTTTGTGCAGGGGCTACTTGAGTCCATGTAGGAGTTATCTGGATTTGTGTAGGAGATTTCTGGGACTGTTAAGAGGCAGTCTGGGCTTGTGACAGACAAGTCTGGCTCCTTGTAAGAGGTTCTAGATCTATGCTGGAGCTGTCTGGGCCAACGTGGTAGCTGCCGGCGTCTGTGACAGTAGCTCTTGTGCCCTTTTTGGTCCTGTCTGGGTCTGTTTATAATCCTTCTAGATCTCCGTAGCAGCGGCCATGTCTGTGTAGGAACGCCCTGTGGCAGTGTTGGAGCTGTCTGGCTTTGTGCAGCAGCTGTCTGTCTTTGTGTAGAAGCTGCCTGGATCTGTGTAGGAACTGTCTGTGTCAGTGTAGGCGCTGTCTGGGTCTCTAAAATTAGCTCTCTGGATCTTTGCAGATGCATTATGGCCCTGTGTAGGAGTTTTCTGTGTCTGTGAAGGAGCTACCTATATTTTGTTAGGAACTGTCTGTGTTCACAGAATCACAGAAACCCCACAGTGCAGATAGAGGCCATTTTGGCCCATCGAGCCTGCACCGAAACATATCCCACCCGATCCCCGTAACCCCTACACCAACACATATCACACCCTATCCCGGTAACCCCACGTATTTAATCCCCCTAACATTAAGGCTCAATTTATCATAGCCAATCAACCTAACCCGCACATCTTTGGACTGTGGAAGGAAACCGGAGCACCCGGAGGAAACCCACGCAAACACGGGGAGAATGTGCAAACTCCACACAGACAGTCACCCGAGGCCGGATTCGAACCTGGGTTCCTGGTGCTGTGAGGCAGGATTTGTCTGTGTTTATTCAGAAGTTGTCTGGGTCTCTTTAGGATCTCCCTGTGGCTGGGTATGAATTATATGTGTCTGTGTTGCAGCTCCATGTGCCATGGTTGGAGCTGCCTCAGTCCCTTAAATGGACCTTATTTTCTTTGTAGATGCAGTCTGGCTCTGTTGAGGAGTTGTCTGTGTCTGCAGTAGCTAACTCTCTCTCTGTACGTATTGTTTGGGTCAGTGTATTAGTTGTCTAGGTGTATTTAGATGCTGTCTGGTTCTCAGACAGTAGTTTTCTCTTTCAGTGTAAGAGCTGTCTGGGGCCTTGCCGGACCGGTGTGGATCTATTTATGAACCACCGAGGAACTGTTTTGGAGCGTGTACAAAAGCAATTTTCTGTGAAGCTGTTCCTCGGTCAGTAATGGTTCTTCCTGGATCTGTGTTTCAACTCCCTTTGTCAAGGTTACAACTATCTGCGTCTATGTAGGAGCTGTCTGGGCCTATGTAGGAGCTGCCTGTTTCTATGTAGGAACTGCTGGATCTCTGTAGGAGATTCCTGTGTTTCTGTAGGAGCTGTCTGTGTCTCTACAATGAGCTGTCTGTGTCTACATAAATTCTGTGTCTGTTTGTGTTGTTGTCTGAGTCCGTATAGGAGCTGCCTGAATCTGTTTGGATCTGTGAAATTAGCTTTTTGGGTCTGTGTAGGAGCTGTCTGGGTCTTTGAATGTAACGATCCGGATTTGTGAAGTGGCTGCCTGAATCTGTGAAAGTAGCTGCCTGGGTCTACTTAGGAGCCAACTACCTCCAGCTAGCAGTTGCGCTGTCTTTGTAAAAGCAACCTGTGTCTTTATATGAGGTGCCTGGGTTTGGGGCGGATCAGTCTTGATCTGTGCCGGAGCAGATGTGTCTGTGAAATGAGCTGTTTGGCTCTATGAAGGAGTAGTCATGGTTTGTGTAAGAGTTGTCACGTTCTGCGTCGGCGCTGCCTGGATTTGTATAGGAGCTGCCTGGTCCCATGTAGGACCAGTCAGTGTCTATTTAGGAGCTGTCTAGGCCAACTTTGCAGCGGCTTTTTCTGTGTCGGAGCATTTTGGGTTTGTGTCGAACATGTCTGGTCTGTATATGAGGTTCTGGATCTATGCAGGTGCTGCTGGGCCTCTGTGGCATCTGCCTGGCTCTGTGGAATGAGATTTCTGAGTATGTGAATGGAGCTGTCTGTTTCTTTCTAGGAGCAGTCTGAGCCTTTCTAGAAACTGTCTGGGCCCATGTACAACAATCATTTTCAATGAAGGAGTTCCTTGGCCAGAGTAAGTGCTCCCTGGATTTGCATCGGACAGCTCCTTGTATCAAGGGTGGAGCTGTCTGAGTCCATGTGGCACCTGTCCAGGTCTGTGTTAGATCTGCTGGATCTGTTTAGGAGCTTCCTGTGTTTGTGTAGGAGCTGCCTGGGTCTCTAAAATGGGCTCTCTGAATCTTTCTAGATGCAGTATGGGTCTGTGTAGGAGTTGTCTGGGTGTGTGCAGGAACCTTCTGAGTTTCTGTAGGAGTTGTCTATCTATGTGTCAAGGAGCAGTCTGGGTCTGCAACTGTAGCTGTCTGTGTCCCTGAACGTAGCTGCCTGGGTGTGTTTAGGACCGTTCTTGCTCAGTGTAGCAGGGGCTGAGTCTGTGTAGATGCTCCCTGCGTCTGTGAAGGAGCCATCTGGGTTCGTGTAGGATCTGTATGTTTCTGTGCAGGGACTGTCTGGTTACGCCTGGGAGATGTCTGGCTCGATGTAGCAAATGCTTACTTCTTTATATGAGCTTCTCGTTCTGTATAGATGCATCTTGTGTCTGTGAATGTGGCGGTCTATGTGTGAGTTTGTAGGAGCTGCGTAGGGCTGTATAGGAGCATTCTGGCTCTTACTAGCAGGTGTCTAGCTCTGTGTAGGAATGCCTAGGAGCTGTCTGTCCCTTTCCAGCAGGTGTCTGGCTCTGTGTAGGATCTCTCTGTGATTGATTAGGAGCTCTCTGAGGCTGTGACAGTAGCTTTCTGTGTCTGTCGAGAAGCAGTATGGTTCAGTAAAATGAATTGTCTGTGGCATTCTAGATGCTGTCTCGGCCTGTGGTTGTGTTTTCTGTGTCTTTTTAGGAGCTTATTGGGGTTGTGCAGGAAATGTCTGTTTCTGCTTAGGAGCTCACTGCGTCTGTGACATTTGCTGTATGGTATCTGTTGAAACGGACTTTATCTGTTAAAGCAGCTGTTTTGGACAGTGTTGGAGCTGTCTGGACCTTTGTAGGACCTGTCTGGGTCTGTTGAAGGGCAGTCTAGGACGATGTATAATCTGCTGCATCTGTCGTGGAGCTCCCAGTGTCTGTGTAGGAGATCCATGTGTCCGTGTAGGAGCTCGCTGTGTCAATGTAGGATCTCGCGGTTTCGGTGCAGGAGCTAACTGTGCCATTGTAGGAGCTCCCACTGTCACTGTAGGAACACATTCTGTCAGTTTATGAGCTCTCTGTGTCAGTGTATGAGCACCCTGTGTAAGTGTTGGAGCTCACTCTCTGTGTAGGAGATTCCTGTGACTTTTTAGGAGCCATATCTGACAGTGAAAGAGCTAAATGTGTCTGAGTGGGATCTCACTCTGTCAGTGCAGCAGCACCCTGTGTCTATCCACGAGCTGGTGTCTGTGTATGAGCTCCCTTTGTAAGTGTTGGAGGTCACATTGTCTGTGTAGTTGCTCGCTGTATCAGTGTAGGAGCTCTCTGTGTAAGTGTTGGAGCTACCTGTGTCAGTATAGGAGAACACTCTGTGTGTGTAATAGCGCACTGTGTTAGTGTAGGAGCTTGCTTTGTCTCTGTAGGAGCTAATTCTGACTGTGTAGGAGCTCACTGTGTCTGTGTAGGACCTCCCATTAGCAGTGCAAGAGATCCCTGTGTCTATGTAGGAGCTCACTGTGTCTGTGTAAGAGTTCATTTTATCAGTGTAGGAGCTCTCAGAGTCGGTGTAGGAGAATATTGTGTCTGTGTAGGCGATCCCTCTGTCAGAGTAGGAGCTCCCTGAGTCTGTGTAGAATCTCCCTTTATCAGTGTAGGATCTTCCTGTGTCAGCTTTGGAGCATACTGTGTCTGTGTAGGAGCTCCCTGTGTCAGTGTAGGAGCTCACTGTTTGAATGTAGGAGATCATGTGTGTGTGTAGGAGCTCCCTCTGTCAGTGCAGGAGCTTACTTTGTCAGTGTAGGGGCTCACTGTGCCAGGGTAGGAGATACCTGTGTCAGTGTGGGAGCTCAATGCGTCACTGTAGGATCCCGATGTGTCGAGTAGAAGCTTCATTTGTCAGTGTAGGAGTTCCCTGTATCAGTGTAGCATATCCCTTTGCCTGTGAAGGAGCTCCTACGCCATTGCAGGGGCTCCTGTGGCAGTGCAGGCGCTCCCTGTGTTAGTGTAGCAGCTCCTGTTTCTGTGTCGGAGCTCCCTGTGACTATGTTGTTAATGCATGTGTCAGTGTATGAGCTCTCTGTCTCTGTGCAGGAGCTCACTGAGTCAGAGTAGGAACTCATTGCTTCAGAATAGGTGCTCGCTCTCTCTGTGTATGAGCTGCCTGTGTCAGCCCATGAGCTCCTGGTGTCACGTTAGGTGCTCCCTGTGGCTGTGTATGAGCTCACTGTGTCTGTGTAGATGCTCCCTGTGTCAATGTCTGAGCTCCCTGTGTAAGTGTAGGAGCTAATTGTGCCTGTATAGGAGCTCCCTGCTTGTGTGTAGGAGCTGCCTGTGTCTATGTAGGAGCTCCTTGTGTCAATGTGGGAGCTGCCTGTTTCAGAGAAGGAGCTGCCTGTGTCAGTGCGGCAGCATGCTGCGTCAGTGTAGGAGTTCACTATATCAGTGTAGGAGCTCCCTGTGTCAGTGTAAGAGCTCCCTGTGTCAGTGTGGGAGCTCCCAATAGCAGTGTAGTAGCTCCCTGTGTCTGTGTAGTAACGCCCTGTTTCAATGTAGGCACTGCATTGTCAGTGTTGGTGCTCCCTATGTCAGTGCAGGAGCATCCTGTGCCAGTGAATGTGCTCGCGGTGTCTGTGCAGGAGCTCACTCTGTCAGTGCTGGAGCTCCCGGTGTCTGTGTAGGAGCACACTATGTCACTGCATGAGATCCCTTTGTCAGTGAAGGAGCTCAGTCTACCAGTGAATGCGCTGGCTGTGTCTGTGCAGGAGCTCACTTTGTCAGTGCTAGAGCTCCTGGTGTCTGTGTAGGAGCACCCTGTGTCAGTGAATGAGCTCCCTGTGTAAGTGAAGGTGCTCATTGTGTCGGTGTAAGACCTCCCTGCGGCGGTGTAAGAGCTGCCTGTGTCAGTGTAGGAGCTGCCTGTGTTAGTGTGGGAGCTCCCAGTGTCAGTGTAGGATCTCCCAGTGTCAGTGTAGGAGCTGCCTATATCAGAGTTTGAGCTCCATGTGTCAGTGACGGTGCTCCATTTTTCAGTGTAGGATCTCCCTCTGGCAGTGAAGCAGCTTCCTCTGTCAGTGTAGGAGATCACTGCGTCTGTGTAGGAGCTCCCTGTGTCTTTGTAGGAACTCACTGTGTCAATGCAAGAGCTGCCTGTGTCTGTGTAGAAGCACCCTGTGTCAGTGCATGAGATCCCTGTGTCAGAGAAAGTGCTCACTGTGTCAGTGAAGGAACGCCCTATCTCCGTGTAGGAACTCCCCTCTGTCTATGTAGGAGCTCACAGTGTCAGTGACGGCTCTCACAGTGTCAGCCTAGGAGCTCACTGTATCAGTGTAGGAGTTCACTATATCAGTGTAGGAGCTCACTGAGTCTAAGAAGAAGCTCCCTGTGTCAGTGCAAGTGCTCCCTTTGTCAATGTAGAAGCTCAATGTGTCAGTGTAAGAGCTCCCTGTATCAAAGCAGAATCTCCCTGTGTCAGTGTAGGAGCTTCCTGTGTCAGTGTACGAGCTCCCTTTGTCAGGAAAGGAGATCCCTGTGTCAGTGTAGGGGCTACCTGTATCTGTGAAGGTTCTCCCTGTGTCAGTCAATGAGCTCCCTGTGCCAGCGTAGGAATCGTTGTGCCAGTGTATGAAATGGCTGTGCCAGTGTCGGTGCTCCCTATGTCTGTGTCAGTTTCACTGTACGAGTTTAGGAACTCCCTGTTTCAGGGTAGGAACACCCAGTGTCAGTGACGGTGCTCCCAGTGTCAGTGAATGAGCACACTGTGCCAGTGTAGGAACTCCCTGTGTCAGTGTAGGAGCTCACTGTGTCAGTGTAGGAGCACTTGTGTTGGTGTACGGGCTCCTGTGTTAATGTAGTGGCTCCCTCAGTCAGTGAAGGAGCTCACTGTGTCGGTGTAGGGGCTCCCTGTTTCAGTGTAGGAGCTCCTGTGTCGGTGTAGGGGCTCCCTCTGTCAGTGTGTGAGCTCACTGTCTCAGTATAAGGGCTCCCTGTGTCAGTGCAAGAGATGCTGTGTCAGTGTAGGAGCTCCTGTGCCAGTGTAGGAGCTCCTGTGTCGGTGTAAGGGCTCCCTGAGTCAGTGAAGGATCGCACTGTGTCGGTGTAGGGGCTCCCTGTTTCAGTGTAGGAGCTCCTGTGTCGGTGTAGGTGCTCCCTCTGTCAGTGTGTGAGCTGACTGTCTCAGTGTAAGGGCTCCCTGTGTCAGTGCAAGAGATGCTGTGTCAGTGTAGGAGCTCCTGTGTCAGTGTAGGAGCTCCTGTGTCAGTGTAGGGGCTCCCTGAGTCAGTGAAGGATCACGATGTGTCGGTGTAGGGGCTCCAGTGTCAGTGTAGGAGATCACTGTCGCGGTGAAAAGGCTCTCTGTTTCAGTGTAGGATCTCCTGTGTCTGTGCAAGAACTCCCTGTTTCAGAGTAGGAACTCCCTGTGTCAGTGATGCTGCTCCCTGTGTCAGTGAATGAGCACACTGAGCCAGTGTAGGGAAGCCCTGTGTCAGTGTAGTAGCACCCAGTTTCAGTGTAGGAGATTCTGTGTTGGTGAAGGGGCTCCTGTGTTGTTTTAGTGGCTCCCTGAGTCAGTGTAGGAGCTCCCTCTGTCGGTGTAGGTGCTCCCTGTGTAAGTGTAGGAGCTCACTGCCTCGGTGCAAGGGCTCCCTGTGTCAGTGCAGGAGCTCATTTGTTCGTGTAGGAACTCCCTGTGTCAGTGTAGAAGCACACTCTGTCAGTGTCGGAGCTCACTGTGTCTGTGTAGGGGCTCCCTGTGTCAGTGTAGGAGCACCCTGTGTCAGTGTAGGAGCTCACTGTGTCTGTGTAGGGGCTCCCTGTGTCAGTGTTGGAGTTCAATGTCTCGGTGTAAGTGCACCCTGTGTCAGTGTAGGAGCTCAGTGTGTCGGTGTAGGGGCTCACTGTGTCGGTGTAGGGGCTCCCTATGTTAGTGTATGAGCATCCTGTGTCAGTGTCGGAGCTCTTGTGTTGGTGTAGGTGCTACTTTGTTGGTGCAGGGGCTCCCTGAGTCAGTGAAGGAGCTCACTGTGTCGGTGTAAGTGCTCCCTGTGTCAGTGCAGCAGCTCACTCTCTCTGTGTAAGGGCACCCTATGTCAGTGTAGGAGCTCCTGAGTCGGAGTAGTTGCTGCCTGTGTCAGTGTAGGATCTCCCTGCGTCTGTGCAAGAACGCCCTGTTACAGAGAAGGAACTCCGTGTGTCAGTGAAGCCGCTCCCTGTGTCAGTGAATGAACACACTGTGCCAGTTTAGGAAATCCCTGTGTCAGTTCCTTGCCTTCTGTAAAATACCTGTTGTTTCAAATTCAGCAGGAAATGACATTGGGAACAAGACACTTTAAATGTTTATATGCCCACATTTAGCTGTACCTCACAGTGTCAGAACAGTCACGGTTATTCCATGTATTTTCTTGCCGACTGCAACTCCCTAATAAACTTAGCTGATCACAGCACGGCTAGCAATCAACTAATTGCCAGTATGAACAATGCCACATTAACTAGGTATGCAAGCCTGGAATGAGAGAGTAAGTGGACCGTGATAACTTATCCCGAGCATTAAGATATTCATTAGGCCTTACCCCTTGCTGCGTAAGACAATTCTCCCCATGCTGGTTCTTTTGCCGGTTATCTTCAATCGGTGTCCTCTGGTTACCATCCCTCCTGCCACTGGAAAGCGTTTCTCCTTATTCCCTCGATCAAAACCCCTTGTAATTTTGCAGGCCTCTATTAAATTTCCTCTTAGCCTTCTGAGGAAAGCAATCCCAGCTTCTCCACACGATCAACATAACTGAAGTCGCTTATCCCTCGGGCCATTCTGTAAGACGTCAAACGGAGGCTCTCACTCTGTATGTCTGGCAGAGATAGACATATATTTGAGCTACAAGGGAGTCAAGGGTTATGGGGAGCGGGCGGCAAAGTGGCGTTGTGTCCAAAATCTCATCAGCCATGAACTTATTGAATGGCGGGGCAGGCTCGAGGGGCCGAATGGCCCAATCCTGCTCCTATTTATTCTTCTTGGGGAAGGTTATTTTCATAATCATGTAATTTTTGAGCAGCTGAATAACTTTGGAAGGAAACTCACACGGGACCTACAAAGCTGGAAAATCTTAGCTCTGCCGAGAGGTCATGGACCTGAAAGGTTAACCCTGTGTTTCTCTGTCCACAGATGTTCACGGAACTATGGACTGTTTCCAGCATTTAATCAACAATTCCAGATCCAGCATCTGCAGCATTTTGCTTTTTATGTTAATGCAGTGTCCCCGCTTGTATTAACAAAAGTCAAAAACAAATGGTAGCTACCAGAAAATGAACTCTGTTGTACTTGCGTGCGTTGGTGGTTCAGGAGTAGAATTGTTGCCTGCCCCGTGGGATTCTTTGGTTCGATTTCCGGTCAATGCAGGTTAATTTTTTTTACAATTTATTTCATAGCAAACACATCACATGAAGCATTAATAATATATTAGCTGTACCTCTGCAACTGGGTCAAGGGAATGAAGGTACTCCTCCTATTCCTGTTCAACAGGTTTGAGGGGCTGACTGGCATCCTGTTCCGGTGTAACAGGCTCGATTCTTACTCTGACAGAGCTTGCATTGTTTACTTCCTCGTTAGTATAGTGGAGAGTATCCCTGCTTGTCAGGCGGGTAGACCGGGGTTCAATCTCCAGACGAAGAGGAATTTTAACATCCCCACTTTTAAACCTTTGGGCAGCACCTTAAAGTGATCCTTGGAGAAGTTGAGCAGAAAAAGATGAACTAAAATAATTAGAAACGGTAAAGAACTGTATAACAACTTCATGCATGAATTCCTCGTTAGCATAGTGTTCTCCTTCTGTTTGTCTTTGTAAGGGGCACTGTGGAAGGAGAGAGAAAAGAGAAATGCAGATATCAGCGGGAGTAAGCCCGAATGCTCTTTCAAGGAGACAGCACTGGCACGATTGGCCGAATGGCCTCACACTGTGATGCAAGCCTCCAAGAATCAGATGGATATTTGAGACATACCCACACAAATTTAGCACACACTTGTGTTCGTGTATGTGTTTGACTCTTTGTCTCAAGCACTGCATTACTATTTCGGTTACATTGTCCTTGATATTTTAGTGGTGATTATTCAATATCCCGACGGCTTCTCTCTGACTGTGTGTGTCTCTGAGAAAAGCACAGAGGAAACAGATTTCAGCTGTTAACGCAACGCATCATTCGGTACAGAGGTGCAACATTCAGTTCCTTGCCTCTGCAAATTGCCTGTTGTTTCAAAGTCAGCAGGAAATGACATTGGGAACAAGATATATTAAATGTTTGCATGCCCACATTTAACTGTACCTCACAGTGTCAGAACAGTCATGGTTATTATCCCTCTTCCATGTATTTTCTTGCCGACTGCAACTCCCTCACAAATTTAGCTGATCACAGCACGGCTATCATTCAACTCATTGCCAGTGTGAAAAATGCCACATTAGCAACGTGTGCAAGACTGGAATGAGAGAGTGCCTGCTCCGTGATAACTTATCCTGTGCATTACGATATTCATTAGGCCTTACCCCTTGCTGTGTAAGACAAATCTCCCATGCTCATTCTTTTGCCCGTTATCTTCAATCGGTGTCCTTTGGTTACCATCCCTCCTGCCACTGGAAAGCGTTTCTCTTTATTCCCTCTATCAAAGCCCCTTGTAATTTTGCAAGCCTGTATTAAATTTCCTCTTAGCCTTCTGATGAAAGCAATCCCAGCTTCTCCACACTATCAACATAACTGAAGTCACTTATCGCTCGGGCCACTCTGTAAGACATCAAACGGAGGCTCTCGCTCTGTATGTCTGGCGGTGATAGACATATATTTGAGCTACAGGGGAGTCAAGGGTTATGGGGAGCAAGCGGCAAAGTGGCATTGTGTCGAAGATCTCATCAGCCATGAACTTATTGAATGCCGAGAGCTCATGGACCAGAAAGGTTAACCCTGTGTTTCTCTGCCCACAGATGTTCCAGGACCTTCGGGGTGTTTCCAGCATTTAATCAACAATTCCAGATCCAGCATCTGCTGCATTTTGTTTTCTTATGTTAACGCAGTTTCCCCGCTTGTATTAACAAAAGTCAAAAGTAAAATGTAGCTGCCAGAAAATGGAATATGTGGGTCAGATTCTGTGTGCTCAGACAGGTTGCGGTCAGTGGGTCAGTTTCTGTGTGTCTGGTCAGGACTTGGTCAGTGGGCCAGTTTCTGTGTGTTCGGTCGGGTTTTGGTCAGTGTGTACTTTTCTGTGTTTTCAGTCAGGTTGTGGGCAGTGGATCAGTTTCTGTGTGCTCGGAAAGTTTTTGGTCAGTGGGTCAGTTTATGTGTGTTCGGACAGGATCTGGTCAGTGGGTCCATTTCTGTGTGTTTGGTCAGACTATAGTTAATGGGTCAGTTTCTGTGTTCTCGGACAGGTTGTGGTCAGTGGGTCAGTTTCTGTGTGTTCATTCAGGTTGTGCTCAGTGGGGCAGATGCTGTGTGTTCGGTCAGGATTTGTTCAGTTTCTGTGTGTTAGGCCATGTTGTGGTCAACGGGTCAATATCGGTGTGTTTGGTCAGGTTGTGGTCAGTGGGTCAGTTTCAGTGTGTTAAGTCAGTTTGTGGTCAAAGGATCAGTTTCTGTGTGCTCGGTCAGGCTTTGGTCATTAGGTCAGTTTACGAGTGTTTGGACCGGATCTGGTCAGTGGCTCAGTTTCTGTCGGTTCCATCAGTATGTGGTCAGTGTGTCAATTTCTGTGTGTTCGATCAGGTTTTTATCAGTGGGTCAGTTTCTGTGTGTTGGGTCAGGATTTGTTCAGTTGGTCACGTTCTGTGTGTTTGGCCAGGTTGCAGTCAATGGGTAAGTTTCTGTGTGTTCAGTCAGGTTGTGGTCAGTGTGTCAGATTCAGTGTTTGTTCGGTGAGGTTGTGCTCAATTGATCAGCCTCTCTGTGTTCCGTCAGGATTTGGTCAGTGGGTCATTTCATGTTTATTCGGTCAGATTGTGGTCAATGGGTCTATTTCTGTGCGCTCAGTCAGGTTGTGGTCTGTGGGTCAGTTTCTGTGTGTTCGGTCAGGATTTGGCCAGTTTCTGTCTGCTCTGAAATGTAGTGGTCTGTGGGTCAGTTTCTGTGTGTTTTTGTCCAGAATGTGGTCGGTAGGACAGTTTCTGTGTTGGTTCGGTCAGGTTGTGGTCATTGGTCAGTTTCTGTGTCCTCGACCAGGTTGTGGTCAGTGGGTAAGTTTCTGTGTGTTTGGTTAGGTTGTTGTCGATGGGTAACTTTCTGTGTGCTCAGTCAGGTTGTGGTCTGTGGGTCACTTTCTATGTGCTCAGACTGTGTGTGGTCAGTCGGTCAGTTTATGTGTGTTCATTCAGGATATGGTCAGAGGGCCAGTTTCAGTGTGTTCGATTAACTTGTGGTCAGTGGGTCAGTTTATGTGTGTTCAGTCAGTTTATGGGCAGTGGTCAGTTTATGGGTTTTCAGTCAGGTTCTGGTCAGTGGGTCAGTTTGTGTGGGTTCAAACAGATTATGGGCACAGTGAAGTTTTGGTGTTCTCGGTCAGGTTTTGGTCAGTGGGTCAGTTTATGTGTGTTTGGAAAGGATCTGGTCAGTGGGACAATTTCTGTGTGTTTGGTCAGACTGTTGTTAGTGGGTCAGATTCCTTGTGCTCGGACACTTTGTGGTCAGTGGGGGAGTTTCTGTGTGCACAGCCAGGTTGTGGTCAGTGTGTCAGTTTCAGTGCTTGTTCGGTCAGATTGTGTTCAATTGGTCAGTTTATTTGTTTTAGGACAGGTAGTGGTCAATGAGTCATTTCCTGTGCTTTCGGTCAGGATATGTCAGTGGGTCATTTTTCGTGTGCTCCATCAAGTTGTGGACACTGGGTCAGTTCCTGTGTGTTCACTCAGGTTGTCGTCAGTGTGTCAGTTTATGTGTGTTCAGTCAGGTTGTGGGCTGTGGTTCAGCTTCTCTCTGCTCGGTCAGGTTTTGGTCATTGGGTAGTTTACGTGAGTTCGGACCAGATCTGGTCAGTGGATCAGTTTCTGTCGGTTCTGTCAGTATGTGGTTACTGGGTCAATTTCTGTGTGTTCGGTCAAATTTTTGTCATTGGGTCAGTTTCTGTGTGTTGGGTCAGAATTTGTCCAGTTGGTCAGATTCTGTGTGTTTGGCCAGGTTGCAGTCAATGGGTAAGTTTCTGTGTGTTCGCTTTGGTTGTGGCATGAAAGACAGCTTCTGTGTGTTCGGTCAGGTTGTGGTCTGTTTGTGAGATTCAGTGTTTGTTCAGTCAGGTTGTGGTCAATGGGTCAGTCTCTATGTGTTCCGTCAGGATGTTGTCAGTGGGACATTTCATGTTTATTCGGTCAGGTTGTGGTCAGTGTTTCAGTATCTGTGTGCGCTGTCAGGTTGTGGTCTGTGGGTCAGTTTCTGTGTGTTCGGTCAGGATTTGGACAGTGGGTCAGTTTCTGTGTGCTCTGAAAGGTTGTGGTCAGTGGGAAAGATTCGGTGTGTTTTGTCCAGAAAGTGGTCAGTGGGCCAGTTTCTGTGTGTTTGCTCAAGGTGTTGTCAGTGTGTCAGTTCCTTTGTGTTTGTTCTGGTTGTGGTGAGTGGCCCAGTTTCTGTGTGCTCGGTCAGGTTGTGGTCATTGTGTCAGTATTTGTGTGCTCGGTCAGGCTTTGGACAGTGTGTCAACTTACATGTGATCCATTATCTTTTGGTCAGTGGGTCAGGTTCTTTGTTCGGTCAGGCTGTGTTCAGTGGATCAGTTTATGTGTGTTCTCAAATTTTGTGGCCAGTGTAGCAGTTTCTTTGTGCTCGGTCAGTCTGTGCTCAGTGTGTCAGTTTCATAGAAACATAGAAACATGAACGATAGGAGCAGGAGTAGCCATTCGGCCCCTCGAGTCAGCTCTGCCATTCAATGAGTTCATGGCTGATCATCCAAATTCAGTAACCTGTCCCTGCCTTCTCCCCATATCCCTTGATCACTTTTGCCTAAAGAAATATATCCAACTCCTTCTTGAATATATTTAATGAACTGGCCTCCACCGCCCTCTTTGGCAGACAATTACACTGGTTCAGCACTCTCTGGGTGAAGAAATTCCTCCTCATCTCAGTCCTAAATGGCTTACCCCTTATCCTTAGATAATGACCCCTAGTTCTGGACTCCCCGGCCATCGAGAACATCCTTCTTGCATTTAGTCAGTCCAGGCCTGACAGAATTTTATAGGTTTCGATGAGATCCCCTCTCAATCTTCTAAACTCCAGTGAGTATAAGCCCAATCGACACAATATCTCCTCATACGTCATTCCTGCCATCCCAGGTATCAGCCTGGTGAATCTTCGCTGCACTCCTTCCATGGCAAAAACATCCTTCCTCAGATAAGGCGACCAAAACTGCACATAATACTCAAGGGCTGTCTCACCAAGGCCCTGTACAACTGCAGCAAGACATCCTTGTTGCTGTACTCGAAACCTCTCGCTACGAAGGCCAACGCACCATTTGCCTTCTTAACCGCCTGCTGCACCTGCATGCTTACCTTCAGCGACTGGTGCACATGAACACCCAGGTCTCTTTGCACTTCCCCTTCTCCCAATCTATTGCATTTCAAATAAAAATCTGCCTTCCTGTTTTTGCCACCACAGTGGATAACTTCACATTTATCCACGTTATAGTGCATTTGCCATGTTTCTGCCCAATCATCCAACCTGCCCAAATCGTACTAGAATTTCACGACATCCTCCTCACAGCACAACCTCCAACCCAGCTTTGTCTCGTCTGCAAATTTGGAGATATTACATCAAATTACCTCGTCCAGATCATTAATATATATCGTGAACAGCTCGGGTCCTAGGACCGATCCCTGCGGTACCCCACTAGTCATTGCCTGCCACTCAGAATATGACCCATTTATTCCAACTTTTTGCTTTCTATCTGCCAACCTGTTCTCTATCCAAGTCAACACCTTGCCCCCAATCCCATGTGCCTTAATTTTGCACGCTAATCTCTTATGCGGGATCTTATCGAAAGCCTTCTGAAAGTCCAAATACACCACATCCACTGGTTCTCTATTATCTATTTACCAGTTACAACCTCAAAAAATTCCATTAGATTAGTCAAAAACGATTTACCTTTAGTAAATCCATGTTGATTTTGTCCGATGCTGTCACTGCTTTCCAAATGCTCTGCCATTATATCTTTTATAATGGACTCTAGAATTTTCCCCACCACCGATGTCAGGGATAATACCCTGCTTCTTCTCTACCACCTTTTTTGAATAGTGGGGTAACTTTAGCTACCACCCAATCCATGGGTACTGTTCCAGAGTCTATCGAGTTCTGGAAGATGACCAGCAATGCATCTACTATCTCCAGGGCCAGTTCCTTAAGTACCCTAGGATGCAGATTATTAGGCCCTGGGGATTTATCGGCCTTCAATCCAGTCAACTTCCCCAACACCATTTCCTTAAAAATACTGATTTCTTTCAATTCCTCCCTGTCATTAGACCCTATTTTCCCCGACATCTCTGGGAGGTTATTTGTGTCTCCCTTTTTGAAGACAGAACTAAAATATGTATATAATTGGTTTGCCATTTCTTTGTTCCCCATTATAAATTCCCCTGCTTCTGACTGTAAGGGACCTACGTGTTCAGTCAGTTTGTGTTCAGCGAATCAGTTTCTGTGGGTTCTGTCAGTGTGTGGTCAATGTGTCAGTTTCTGTTTTTTCAGTCAAGTTCTTGTCAGTGGGTCAGTTGCTGTGTGTTCGTTCAGGATTTGTTCTGCTGTTCAATTTCTGTGTGTTTGCCCAGGTTGTGGTCAATGGGTCAATTTCGGTCTGTTCGGCATGGTTGTGGTAGTTGGACCTGTTTCTGTGTGCTCGGTCAGGCTGTGGTCAGTGGTTCATTTTCAGTGTTTGTTCGGTTAGGTAGTGGTCAATGAGTCAGTTTCTGTGTGTTCGGTCAGGTTCTGGTCAGTGGGTCATTTCCTGTGCCTTCGGTCAGGAAATGTCAGTGGGTCAGATTCTGTGTACACAGTCAGGTTGCAGTCTGTGGGTCAGTTTCTGTGTGCTCGGACAGGTTGTGGTCAGTGGGTCAGTTTCTGTGTGTTTTGGTCAGGATTTGGTCAGTGGGCCAGTTTCTGTGTGTTCGGTCGGGTTTTGGTCAGTGTGTCAGTTTCTGTGTTTTCAGTCAGGTTGTGGGCAGTGGATCAGTTTCTGGGTGCTCGGAAACGTTTTGGTCAGTGGGTCAGTTTATGTGCGTTTGGACAGCATCTGGTCAGTGCGTCCATTTCTGTGTGTTTGCTCAGACTATTGTTAATGGGTCAGTTTCTTTGTGCTCGGACAGGTTGTGGTCAGTGGGTCAGTTTCTGTATTTTCGGTCAGGTTGTGTTCAGTGGGGCATTTGCTGTGTGTTCGGTCAGTATGTGTTCAGTTTCTGTGTGTTAGCCCATGTTTTAGTCAACGGGTCAATATCGGTGTGTTCGATCAGGCTGTGGTCAGTGGGTCAGTTTCAGTGTGTTAAGTCAGTTTGTGGTCAAAGGATCAGTTTCTGTGTATTTCGTCAGTGCGTAGTTTTCTCGGTCATGTTGTTGTCAGTAGGTCGGTTGCTTTGTGTTCGGTCAGGATTTGTTCAGTTGGTCAGTTTCTGTGTGTTAGGCCATGTTGTGGTCAATGGGTCAGTTTGGTGTGTTCGGTCAGGTAGTGGTAGGTAGACCAGTTTCTGTGTGCTCGGTCAGGTTGTGGTCAGTGGGTCAGTTTCTGTGTTGGTTCGGTGAGGTTGTGGTCAATGTGTCAATTTCTGTGTTGGTTCAGTCAGGTTGTGGTCAGTGGGTCAGTTTCTGTGTGCTCAATTAGCTTGTGGTCTATGGGTCAGTTTCTGAATGTTCGGTCAGGTTGTGTTCAGTGGGTCAGTTTCTTTCTTTTCGGTCAGATTGTGCTCTATGGGTCAGTTTCTTTGTGCTCAGTCAGGTTGTGGTCAGTGGGTCAGATTATGTGTTTTCAGTGAGACTGTGGAAAGTGGGTCAGTTTATGGGTGTTCAGTCAGGTAGTGGTCTGTGTGCCAGTTAATGGGTGATCAGTCAGGTTGTGGTCAGTGGGGCAGCTGCTGTGTGTTCGTCAGATTGTGGTCAATGGCTCAGTTTCTTTGTGTTAGGAAAGATTGAGGTCAGTGCATTCGGTCAGGATATGTCAGTGGGTCATTTCCGTGTGCTCCATCAGGTTGTGGTCAGCGGGTCAGTTTCTGTGTGTTCAGTCAGGTTGTGGGCAGTGTGCCAGCTTATGTGTGTTCAGTCAGTCTGTGGTTAGTGGGTCAATTTCTGTGTGTTTAGTCAGCATTTAGTCAGTTGGTCAGTTTCTTTGTGTTAGGCCAGGTTGCAGTCAATGGGTAAGTTTCTGTGTGTTCGCTTACATTGTGGCATGAAAGACAGCTTCTGTGTGTTCGGTCAGGTTGTGGTCAGTTTGTCAGATTCAGTGTTTGTTCGGTCCGGTTGTGGTCAATGGGTCAGTCACTATGTGTTCCGTCAGGATGTGATCAGTGGGTCATTTCATATTCATTCGATCAGGTTGTGATCAGTGTTTCAGTATCTGTGTGCGCTGTCAGGTTGTGATCTGTGGGTCAGTTTCTGTGTGTTCCGTCAGGATTTGGACAGTGGGTCAGTTTCTGTGTGCTCTGAAAGGCTGTGGTCAGTGGGAAAGATTCGGTGTGTTTTGTCCAGAAAGTGGTCAGTGGGCCAGTTTCTGTGTGTTTGGTCAGGTTGTCGTCTGTGTGTCAGTTTCTGTGTGTTTGTTCTGGTCGTCGTGAGTGGCCCAGTTTCTGTGTGCTCGGTCAGGTTGTGGTCAGTGTGTCAGTCTTTGTGTGCTCGGTCAGGCTTTGGACAGTGTGTCAACTTACGTGTGATCCATTAGGTTTTGCTCAGTGGGTCAGTTTCTTTATTCGGTCAGGTTGTGTTCAGTGGATCAGTTTACGCGTGTTTTCTCATTTTGTGGCCAGTGTAGCAGTTTCTGTGTGCTCGGTCAGTTTGTGCTCAGTTGGTCAGTTTCATAGAAACATAGAAACATAAAAGATAGGAGCAGGAGTAGCCATTCGGCACCTCGAGTCTGCTCCGCCATTCAATGAGTTCATGGCTGATCATTCAAATTCAGTACCCTCTCCCTGCCTTCTCCCCATATCCCTTGATCCCTTTAGCCTAAAGAAATATATCCAACTCCTTCTTGAATATATTTAATGAACTGGCCTCCACCGCCGTCTGTGGCAGACAATTACACTGGTTCATCACTCTCTGGGTGAAGAAATTCCTCCTCATCTCAGTCCTAAATGACTCACCCCTTATCCTTAGATAATGACCCATAGCCCTGGACTCCCCGGCCATCGGGATCATCCTTCTTGCATTTAGTCAGTCCAGGCCTGACAGAATTTTATAGGTTTCGATGAGATCCCCTCTCAATCTTCTAAACTCCAGTGAGTATAAGCCCAATCGACACAATATCTCCTCATACGTCATTCCTGCCATCCCAGGTATCAGCCTGGTGAATCTTCGCTGCACTCCTTCCATGGCAAAAACATCCTTCCTCAGATAAGGCGACCAAAACTGCACATAATACTCAAGGGCTGTCTCACCAAGGCCCTGTACAACTGCAGCAAGACATCCTTGTTCCTGTACTCGAAACCTCTCGCTACGAAGGCCAACGTAACATTTGCCTTCTTAACCGCCTGCTGCACCTGCATGCTTACCTTCAGCGACTGGTGCACATGAATACCCAGGTCTCTTTGCACTTCCCCTTCTCCCAATCTATTGCCTTTCAAATAATAATCTGCCTTCCTGTTTTTGCCACCACAGTGGATAACTTCACATTTATCCACGTTATAGTGCATTTGCAATGTTTCTGCCCAATCATCCAACCTGCCCAAATCACACTGGAGTTTCACGACATCCTCCTCACGGCACACCCTCCAACCCAGCTTTGTGTCGTCTGCAAATTTGGAGATCTTACATCAAATTCCCTCGTCCAGATCATTAATATATATCGTGAACAGCTCGGGTCCCAGGAGCGATCCCTGCAGTACCCCACTAGACATTGCCTGCCACTCGGAAAACGACCCGTTTATTCCAACTTTTTGCTTTCTATCTGCCAACCTGTTCTCTATCCAAGTCAATACCTTGTCCCCAATCCCATGTGCCTTAATTTTGCACGCTAATCTCTTATGAGGGACCTTATCGAAAGCCTTCTGAAAGTCCAAATACACCACATCCACTGGTTCTCCCTTATCTATTTTACCAGTTACAACCTCAAAAAATTCCATTAAATTAGTCAAGCTCGATTTACCTTTAGTAAATCCATGTTGATTTTGTCCGATACTGTCACTGCTTTCCAAATGCTCTGCCATTACATCTTTTATAATGGACTCTAGAATTTTCCCCACCACCGATGTCAGGGATAATTCCTGCTTTTTCTCTACCACCTTTTTTGAATAGTGGGGTAAAATTAGCTACCATCCAATCCATGGGTACTGTTCCAGAGTCTATCGAGTTCTGGAAGATGACCAGCAATGCATCAACTATCTCCAGGGCCAGTTCCTTAAGTACCCTAGGATGCAGATTATTAGGCACTGGGGATTTATCGGCCATCAATCCAGTCAACTTCCCCAACACCATTTCCTTACAAATACTGATTTCTTTCAGTTCCTCCCTGTCATTAGTTCCTATTTTCCCCGACATCTCTGGGAGGTTATTTGTGTCCTCCTTTGTGAAGGCAGAACCAAAATATGTATTTAATTGGTTTGCCATTTCTTTGCTCCCCATTATAAATTCCCCTGATTCTGACTGTAAGGGACCTACGTGTTCAGTCAGTTTGTGTTCAGTGGTTCAGTTTCTGTGGGTTCTGTCAGTGTGTGGCCAATGGGTCAGCTTCTGTTTTTTCATTCAAGTTGCTGTCAGTGGGTCAGTTGCTGTGTGTTCGTTCAGGATTTGTTCTGTTGTTCAATTTCTGTGTGTTTGCCCATGTTTTGGTCAATGGGTCAATTTCGGTCTGTTCGGCCAGGTTGTGGTAGTTGGACCTGTTTCTGTGTGCTCGGTCAGGCTGTGGTCAGCGGTTCAGTTTCAGTGTTTGTTCTGTTAGGTAGTGGTCAATGAGTTAGTTTCTGTGTGTTCGGTCAGGTTCTGGTCAGTGGGTCATTTCCTGTGCTTTCGGTCAGGAAATGTCAGTGGGTCAGATTCTGTGTACACAGTCAGGTTGCAGTCTGTGGGTCAGTTTCTGTGTGCTCGGAAAGGTTGTGGTCAGTGGGTCCGTTTCTGTGTGTTTGGTCAGGATTTGGTCAGTGGGCCAGTTTCTGTGTGTTCGGTTGGGTTTTGGTCAGTGTGTCAGTTTCTGTGTTTTCAGTCAGGTTGTGGGCAGTGGATCAGTATCTGTCTGCTCGGAAACGTTTTTTTCAGTGGGTCAGTTTATGTGCATTCGGACAGCATCTGATCAGTGCGTCCATTTCTGTGTGTTTGCTCAGACTATTGTTAATGGGTCAGTTTCTTTGTGCTCGGACAGGTTGTGATCAGTGGGTCAGTTTCTCTGTGTTCGGTCAGGTTGTGTTCAGTGGGGCATTTGCTGTGTGTTCGGTCAGGATTTGTTCAGTTCCTGTGTGTTAGCCCATGTTTTAGTCAACGGGTCAATATCGGTGTGTTCGATCAGGTTGTGGTCAGTGGGTCAGTTTCAGTGTGTTAAGTCAGTTTGTGGTCAAAGGATCAGTTTCTGTGTGTTTCGTCAGTGCGTAGTTTTCTCGGTCATGTTGTTGTCAGTGGGTCAGTTGCTTTGTGTTCCGTCAGGATTTGTTCAGTTGGTCAGTTTCTGTGTGTTGGCCATGTTGTGGTCAAAGGGTCATTTTGGTGTGTTCAGTTAGGTAGTGGTAGGTAGACCAGCTTCTGTGTGCTCGGTCAGGTTGTGGTCAATGGGTCAGTTTCTGTGTGTTCAGTCAGCTTGTGGTCTATGGGTCAGTTTCTGAATGTTCAGTCAGGTTGTGTTCAGTGGGTCAGTTTCTGTCTTTTCGATCATTTTGTGCTCTATGGGTCAGTTTTTTTGTGCTCAGTCAGGTTGTGGTCAGTGGGTCATTTTATGTGTGTTCAGTCAGACTGTTGAATGTGGGTCAGTTTAGGGGCGTTCAGTCAGGTTGTGGTCAGTGTGCCAGTTAATGGGTGTTCATTCAGGTTGTGGTCAGTGGGGCAGCTTCTGTGTGTTCGTCAGATTGTGGTCAATGGGTCAGTTTCTGTGTGTTAGTAAAGATTGAGGTCAGTGCATTTGGTCAGGATATGTCAGTGGATCAATTCCGTGTGCTCCATCAGGTTGTGGTCAGTGGGTCAGTTTCTGTGTGTTCAGTCAGGATTTGGTCAGTTGGTCAGTTTATTTGTGTTTGGCCAGGTTGTAGTCAATGGTTAAGTTTCTGTGTGTTTGGTTATGTTGTGGCATGAAAGACAGCTTCTGTGTGTTCGGTCAGGTTGTGGTCAGTGTGTCAGATTCAGTGTTTGTTCGGTCAGGTTGTGGTCAGTGTGTCAGATTCAGTGTTTGTTCGGTCAGGTTTTATTCAATGGGTCCGTCTCTCTGTGTTTGGTCAGGATGTGGTCCGTGATTCATTTCATTTTTTTTCCGTCAGGTTATGTCCTTGGGTCAGTTTCTGTGTGCTCAGTCAGGTTGTGGTCAGTGGGTCAGTTTCTGTGTTGGTTCGGTCAGTTTGAGGTCATTGGGTCAGTTTCTGTGAGTTCGGACAGGTTGTGTTCTATGGGTCACTTTCTGTGTGCTCAGGCAGGTTGTGGTCCGTGGTTCACTTTCTATTTGCTCGGACTGGTTGTTGTCCGTGGGTCAGTTTATGTGTGTTCATTCAGGATATCGTCTGTGGTCCAGTTTCTGTGTGTTCGTTCAGCTTGTGATCAGTGGATCAGTTTATGTGTTTTCACTCAATTTGTGGGCAGTGGGTCAGTTTATGGGTGTTCAGTCAGGTTGTGGTCAGTGGATCAGTTTTTGTGGGTTCAGTCAGGTTGCGGGCACTGGATAGTTTCGGTGTTCTCGGTCAGGTTTTGGTCAATGGGTCAGTTTATGTGTGTTCAGAAAGGATCTGTTCAGTGGGACAATTTCTGTGTGTTTGGTCAGACTGTTGTTAGTGAGTCAGATTCTGTGTGCTCGTAGATTTTGTGGTCAGTGGGTGAGTTTCTGTGTGCTCAGCCAGGTTGTGGTCAGTGGTCAGTTTCAGTGTTTGTTCGGTCAGATTGTGGTCAGTGGGTCAGTTTCTTTGTGTTCAGTCAGGTTGTGGTCAGTGTGTCAGTTTGTGTGTGTTCAGTCAGGTTGTGCATAATGGGTCAGTTTATGTGTGCTCGATCAGGTTTTGGTGATTGTGTCAGTTTATGTGAGTTCTGACCGAATCTGGTCAGTGGATCAGTTTCTGTCGGCTCTGTCAGTGTGTTCTGTCAGCATTTGTTCAGTTGGTCATTTCTGTGTGTTTCGCAGGGTTGTAGTCATTGGCTAAGTTTCTGTGTGTTCGGTCAGGTTGTGGTCAATGTGTCAGATTCAGTGTTTGTTCGATCAGGTTGTGCTCAATGATCAGTCTCTCTGTGTTTGGTCACGATGTGGTCAGTTGGTCATTTCATTTTTTTCTGTTCAGGATATGTCGTTGGGTCAGTTTCTGTGTGCTCAGTCAGGTGGTGGTCTGTGGGTCAGTTTCTGTGTGTTCGGTCAGTACTTGGCCAGTGGGTCAGTTTCTGTGTGCTCTGTAAGTTTGTGGTCAGTGTGTCAGTTTCTGTGTGTTTTTGTCCAGAATGTTGTCAGTTGTCCAGTTTCTGTGGGTTTGGTCAGGTTGTGGTCAGTGTGTCAGTTTCTGTGTGTTCTGTCTGGTTGTGGTGAGTGGGCCAGTTTCTGTGTGCTCGGTCAAGTTGTGGTCATTTTTTCAGTCTTTGTGTTCTCTGTCAGGTTTTGTACAGTGTGTCAATTTATGTGTGATCAGAAATGATTTGGTCAGTGGGTCAGATTCTGTGTGTTCAGTCAGGTTGTTTTCAGTGGACCAGTTTATGTGCGTTCTTTCATTTTGTGGTCAGTGGGGCATTTTCTGTGTGCTCGGTCAGTTTATGTGTCTTCAGTCAGGTTGTGGACAGTGGGTCAGTTTCTGTTTACTCGGTCAGGTTATTGTCATTGGGTCAGTTTAAGTGTGTTCTGTCATGTTGTGGGCAGTGGGTCAGTTTCTGTGTGCTCGGTCAGGTTTTGGTCATTGGGTCAGTTTATATGTATTTGGACCAGATCTGTTCAGTGGATCAGTTTCTGTCGGTTCTGTCAGTATGTGGTCATTGTGTCAATTTCTGTGTGTTCGGTCAAGTTTTTGTCAGTGGGTCAGTTTCTGTGTGTTGGTTCAGACTTTGTTCAGTTGGTCACTTTCTGTGTGTTTGACCAGGTTGTAGTCAACGGCTAAGTTTATGTGTGTTCGGTTAGGTTGTGGCCAGTGTGTCAGATTCAGTGTTTGTTCGGGCAGGTTGTGGTCAGTGTGTCAGATTCAGTGCTTATTCGGTCAGGTTTTAGTCAATGAGTCAGTCTCTCTGTGATTGGTCAGGAAGTGGTCAGTGATACATTTCATGTTTTTTCCATCAAGATATGTCGTTGGGTCAGTTTCTGTGTGCTCAGCCAGCTTGTGGTCAGTGGATCAGTTTCTGTGTTGGTCCGGTCAGGTTGAGGTCATTGGGTCAGTTTCTGTGAGTTTGGTCAGGTTGTGGTCTATGGGTCAGTTTCTGTGTGCTCAGGCAGGTTGTGGTCCATGGTTCACTTTCTATGTGATTGGACTGGTTGTGGTCAGTGGGTCAGTTTATGTGTGTTCGTTCAGGGTATGGTAAGTGATCCAGTTTCTGTGTGTTCGATCAGCTTGTGATCAGTGGGTCAGTTTATGTGTGTTCAGTCAGTTTGTTGCCAGTGGGTCAGTTTATGGGTATTCAGTCAGGTTGTGGTCAGTGGATCAGTTTTTGTGGGTTCAGTAAGGTTTTGGGCACTGGGTAGTTTCGGTGTTCTCGGTCAGGTTTTGGTCAGTGGGTCAGTTTATGTCTGTTCGGAAAGGATCTAGTCAGTGGGCCAATTTCTGTGTGTTTGGTCAGACTGTTATTTGTGAGTCAGATTCTGTGTGCTCGGACAGGTTGTGGTCAGTGCGTCAGATTCAGTGTTTGTTCGGACAAGTTGTGATCAATGGGTCAGCCTCTCTGTATTCCGTTAGAACGTGGTCAGTGGGTCAATTCATGTTTTTTCGGTCAGGATATGTCGTTGGGACAGTTTCCGCGTGCTCAGTCAGATTGTGGTCTGTGGGTCAGATTCTGTTTGTTCGGTCAGGATTTGGCCAGTGGGTCCGTTTCTGTGTGTTCTGTTACGTTGTGGTCAGTGAGTCAGTTTCTCTGTGTTTTTGTCCAGAATGTGGTCAGTGGGCCAGTTTCTGTGGGTTTGTTCAGGTTGTCGTCAGTGTGGCAGTTTCTGTGTGTTGGGTCTAGTTTTGGTGAGTGGGCCAGTTTCTGTGTGTTCGGTCTGGTTGTGGTCATAATTTCATTCTTTGTGTGCTCGGTCAGATTTTGGACAGTGTGTCAATTTATGTGTGTTCATTCAGTTTGTCCTCATTGGTTCAGTTTCTGTGGGTTCCGTCAGGTTTTGGTCAGTGGGTCAGCTTATGTGTGTTCGGACAGGATCGAGTCAGTGGGACAATTTCTGTGTGTTTGGTCAGACTGTTGTTAGTGTGTCAGTTTCTCTGTGCTCGGACAGGTTGTGGTCAGTGTGTGAGTTTCTGTGTGCTCAGCCAAGTTGTGGTCAGTGGGTCAGAGTCAGTGTTTGTTCGGTTAGGTTGTGGTCAATGTGTCAGTTTCTGTGTTTGGACAGGATATGTCAGTGTGTCAGTTTCTGTGTGCTCCATCAGGTTGTGGTCTATGGGTCAGTTTCTCTGTGTTCGGACAGTTTGTGGTCAGTGGGTCAGTTACACTGTTATCAGTCAGTTTGTGGTCAGTGTGTCATTTCCAGTGATTATCGGTCAGTGAGTCAGTTTCTGTGTGCTTGGTCAGGATTTGTTCAGTGGGTCAGTTTCTGTGTGTTTGGTCAGGTTGCGGTCAGTGGGCCAGTTACTCTGTTATCAGTCAGTTTGTGGTCAGTGTGTCATTTCCAGTGAGTATCGGTCAGTGAGTCAGTTTCTGTGTGTTTGGTCAGGTTTTGGTCAGTGGGTCAGTTTCTGTGTGTTTCCTCAGTTTGTGGTCAGTGGGTCATATACTGTGTGCTCGGTCAGCTTCTCGTCAGTGGGTCAGATTCTGTGAGTTCAGTCAAGATATGTTCAGTGGACCAGTTTCTGTGAGTTCGGTCAGGTTGTGGTATTGTGTCAGTCTTTGTGAGCTCGCTCAGGTTGTAGTCAGCGTATCAGTTACTTTGTGTTCGCTCACGATTTTGTCAGTGTGTCAGTTTCTGTGTGATCAGTAAGATTTGGTCAGTGGGTCAGTTTCTGTGTGATCGGCCAGGATGTGAACAGTGGGTCAGTTTCTTTTTGCTCGGACTGAATGTGTTCAGTGGGTCAGTTTCTATGTGTGTGGGCAGAATGTTGTCAGTGGGTCAATTGCTGTGTGCTCAGACAGGTGTTGGTCAGTGGGTCAGTTTCCATGTGTTTGGCAGCTGGTGGACAGTGGGTTTGTTTTTGTGTGTTCAGTCAGTTTGTGGCCAGTGGGACAGTTTCCATCTGTTCAGCAGGTGGTGGACAGCGGGTCAGTTTCTGTGTGTTTGGTTAGGTTGTAGTCAGTGAGTAAGTTTCTGTGTGCTCAGTTTGGTTGTGGTCAGTAGATCAATTTCTGTCGGTTCCATCATTGTGTGGTCAGTGGGTCAGTTTCTGTGTCTTCAGTCAAGTTGTTGTCATTGGGTCAGTTTCTGTGTGTTCAGTCAGGATTTGTTCAGTTTGTCACTTTCTGCGTGTTTGTTCAGATTGTGGTGAATGGGTCAGTTGCTGTGTTTCGGTCAGGTTGTGGTCAGTGGGTCAGTTTCTGTGTGTTTGTGAGCTTGTGGTCAGTGGGCCATATAAACATAGAAGATGGGTGCAGGTGTATGCCATTCAGCCCCTCGAGCCTGCTCCGCAATTAAATGCGATCATGGCTGATCAACCAAATTCAGTACCCGGTCCCTGCTTTCTCCCCATAACCCTTGATCCCTTTAGCCTTCAGTAATATATCCAAATCCTTCTTGAATATATTTAATGTATTGGCCTCTACTGCCATCTGTGGTAGAGAATTCGACAGGTTCACCACACGACAGGTGGATAAATTCCTCCTCATTTCTGTCCTAAATGGCCTACCCCTTATCCTTAGACTGTGACCCCTGGTTCTGGACTCCCCGACCATCGGGAGCATACTTCCTGCATCTAGTCGGTCCAGTCCTGTCAGAATTTTATAAGTTTCAATGAGATCCCCTCTCATTCTTCTAAACTCCTGCGAGTACAAGTCCAATCGATCCAATCTCTTCTCATATGTCATTTATGCCATCCCAGGTGTCAGCCTGGTGAATCTTCGCTGAACTCCTTTCAAGTTAAGAATATTCTTCCTCAGATAAGGCGACCAGAACTGCACACAATACTCAAGATGTGGTCTCAACAAGGCCCTGTCTAACTGCAGCAAGACATCCTTGTTCCTGTACTCAAACCTCTCGCTACGAAGGCCAAAATGCCATTTGCCTTCTTAAGCTCCTGCTGCACCTGCATGCTTACCTTCAGCGAATGGTGCACAAGGACACACAGGGCTCGTTGCACTTCCCCTTCTCCCAATCTATTGCCATTCACATAATAATCTGCCTTCCTGTTTTTGCCACCAAAGTGGTCAGTTTATGTGTTTTCGGTCAGGTTTTGGCCAGTGGGTCAGTTCCTGTGTGTTTTTGTCCAGAATGTGGTGAGTGGGTCAGTTTCTGTGTGCTCGTACAGGTTGTAGTCAGTGGGTCAGTCTTTGTGTGCTCGGTCAGGTTTTGGACAGTGTGTCAATTCATGTGTCACCAGTAAGGTTTTGGTCAGTGGGTCAGTTTCTGTGTGTTCAGTCAGGTTGTTTTCAGTTGATCAGTTTATGTGCATTCGGTCAGTTTGTGGTCAGTGGTGCAGCTTCTGTGTGCTCCGTCAGTTTGTGGTCAGTTGGTCAATTTCAGTGTGTTCGGTCAGTTTGTGGTCAGTGGATCAGTTTCTGTGGGTTCTGCCAGTATGTGACAGTGGGTCAGTTTCTGTTTTTTCGGTCAAGTTGTGATCAATGGGTCAGTTGCTGTGTGTTTGTTCAGTATTTGTTCAGTTATTCCGTTTCTCTGTGTTTGGCAGGTTGTGGTCCATGGGTCAATTTCGGTGTGTTCAGCCAGGTTGTGCTAGGTAGGCCTGTTTCTGTGTGCTCGCTCAGGTTGTGGTCAGTATTTCAGTTTCAGTGTTTGTTCGGTTAGATTGTGGTCAATGGGTCAATTTCTGTGTGTTCGGTCAGGTTGTGGTCAGTAGGTCATTCCCTGTGTTTTCGGTCAGGATATGTCAGTGGGTCAGTTTCTTTGTGCTCAGTCAGGTTGTGGGCAGTGGGTCAGATTCTGTGGGTTCAGTCAAGTTGTGGTCTGTGTGTCAGTTACTGTGTGATTGTAAAGGCTGTGATCAGTGGGTCTGTTTCTGTGTGTTCAGTCATGATTTGGTCAGAGGGCCACTTTCTTTGTGTTCGGTCAGGTTGCACTCAGTTGGGCAGTTTCTGTGTGTTCGATCGGGATTTGGTCAGTGGGTCAATTTCTGTGTGTTCAGTCAGGTTGTGGGCAGTGTATCAGTTTCTGTGAGCTCGGGAGATTTTGGTCCTGGGTCAGTTTATGTGTGTTCGGACATGATTTGGTCAGTGGTTCATTGTCTGTGTGTTTGGTCAGACTATTGTAAGTGTGTCAATATGTGTGTGCTCGGACAGATTGTGGTCAGTGGGTCAGTTTCTGTGTGTTCGGTCAAGTTGTTGTCAGTGGGTCAGTCGATGATTGTGTTCGGTCAAAATATGTTCAGTTGGTCAGTATCTATGTTCGGCCATGTTGTGGTCAACGAGTCAGTAACGGTGTGTTCAGTCAGGTTGTGGCCAGTGGGACAGTTTCAGTGTTTGTTCGGTCAGGTTTTGGTATGTGTGTCAGTTTCTGTGTGCTGAGTCAGATTGTGGTCCATGGGTCACTTTCTATGTGCTCAGACTGATTTCGGTCATTTGGTCAGTTTCTGTGTGTTTGGTTAGGATTTGGTCAGTGGGTCAGTTTATGTGTGTTCGGCCAGGTATTTGTCAGTGGGCCAGTTTCTGTGTGTTCGTTCAGCTTGTGGTCAGTGGGTCAGTTTATGTGTGCTCAGTCAGGTTGTGGGCAGTAGGTCAGTTTATGTGTGCTCGGTCAGGTTGTGGTCATAGAGCCAGTTTCTGTGTGTTCATTCAGCTTGTGGTCAGTGGGTCAGTTTCTGTGTGTTTTTGTCCAGAATGTGGTCAGTGGGTCAGTTTATGAGTGCTCGGAATGTTTGTGGTCAGTGGGTCAGTTTCTGTGTGTTCAGTCAGGTTGTGGTCAGTGGGTCAGCTTCTGTGTGTTGGTCAGCTTGTGGTCAGTGGTTCAGTTTATGTGTGTTCGGTCAGGATTTGGTCAGAGGGCCAGTTTCTGTGTGTTTGGTCAGCTTGTTTTCAGTGGGTCAGCTTATGAGCGTTTATTCATGTTGTGGGCAGTGGGTCAGTTTCTGTTTGCTCGTTCATATTTTGGTCAGCGGGTCTGTTTATGTGCGTTCAGACAGGTTGTGGTCATTGGGTCAGTTTATGTGTGTTCAATCATGCTGTTGTCAGTGGGTTCATTTCTGTGTGTTCGGTCAGGTTATGGTCAATGTTTCAGTTTCTGTGTTTTCGGACAGGTTGTGGTTAGTGGGTCATTTTCTGTGTGTTCGGTCAAGTTGTGGGCAGCTGGTCAGTTTCTGTGTGTTTGGTCAGGTTGTGGTCAGTGGGTCAGTTTCTGTGTGCTCGGTCTGGTTGTGGTCAGTGGGTCAGGTTCGGCGTTTTCGGACAGGTTGTGGTCATTGGGTCATTTTCTGTGTGTTTGGTCAGGTTGTGGTCAGTAGGACTGTTTCTGCACGTTTGGCCATTTGTGATCAGTGGCTCAGTTTGCTTGAGTTTGGTCAGGATGTGTTCAGTGTCTCAGTTTCTTTGTGTTCGGTCAGATTGTTTTCAGTTGGCCAGTTTCTGTTTGTTCGATCAGATGTGGACAGTTTGTCAGTTTCGTTGTGATCGGTCAGGTTGTGGTCAGTAGGTCAGTTTCTGTGTGTTCCGTCAGGATTTGGTCAGTGTGTCAGTTTCTGTGTGCTAGGTCAGGTTTTGGTCACTGTGGCAGTTTCTGTGTGATCAGTCAGGTTGTTGTCAGTGGGGTAGTTTTTGTGTGTTCGGTCAGGTTGTGTTCAATGGGTCATTTTCTCTGTGTTCGGTCAGGTTCTGTTCAGTGGGTCATTCCCTGTTTGTTCGGTCAGGTTGAGTTCAGTGTCAGTTTCTGTGTGTTCGGTCACGATTTGGAAAGTGTGTCAGTTCCTGTGTGATCAGTAATATTTGGTCAGTGGCTCAGTTTCTGTGTACTCAGAGAGAATGTTTTCAGTGGGTCAGTTTCTGTGCGTGTGCTCAGGCTGTTTTCAATCGGTCAATTTCTGTGTGCTCGGACAGGTGTTGGTCAGTGGGTCAGTTTCTGTGTACTCAGACAGAATGTTTTCAGTGGGTCAGTTTCTGTGTGTGTGGTCAGGCTGTTATCAATCGGTCAGTTTCTGTGTGCTCGGACAGGTGTTGGTCAGTGGGTCAGTTTCTGTGTTTTTGGAAGGTGGTCGTCTGTGGGTCAGTTTCCATGTGTTCAGTCATGTTGCGGTCGGTGGGTAAGTTTCCGTGAGTTCGGTCAGGATTTCTTCAGTTGGTCACGTTCTGTTTGTTTGTCCAGGTTGTGGTCAATGTGACAGTTTCTGTTTGATTGGTCAGGTTGTGATCAGTGTGTCATTTTCAGCGTTTTTTCGTTCAGGTTGTGGTCAATATGTCAGTTTCTGTGTGTTCGGTCTGTTTGTGGTCAGTGGGTCATTTCATGTTTTTTTGGTCAGGATATGTCGTTCGGTCAGTTTCTGTGTGCTCAGTCAGGCTGTGGTCTGTGGGTCAGTTTCTGTGTGTTCAGTCTGTATTTGGTCAGTGTGTCAGTGTCTGTGTGCTCAGTAATGTTGTGGTCAGTAGGTCAGTTTTGTGTGTTTATGTCCAGAAGTGGTCAGCGGTTAAGTTTCTGTGTGCTCAGACAGGTTGTGTTTAGTGGGTCATTTTCTGTGTGTTCGGTCAGTTTGTGGTCAGTTGGTCAGTTTCTGTGCCTTCAGTCAGTATGTGGTCAGTAGGTCTGTTTCTGCGTGTTTGGCCAGTTTGTATCACTGGCTCAGTTTTGTTGAGTTCGGTCAGGATGTAGTCAGTGTTTCATTTTCTGTGTGTTCGGTCAGATTGTTTTCAGTTGGCCAGTTTCTGTTTGTTCGATCAGATGTGGTCAGTTTGTCAGTTTCTGTGTGATCGGTCAGGTTGTGATCAGTGGGTCAGCTTCTGTGTGATCTGTCAAGTTGTGGTCAATGGGTCAGCTTCTGTGTGATCGGTCAGTTTGTGGTCAGTGGGTCAGTTTCTGTGCGTTCTGGCAGGATTTGGTCGTTGTGTCAGTTTCTGTGTGATAGGTCATGTTTTGGTCAATGTGTCTGTTTCTGTGTGATCAGTCAGGTTGCTGTCAGTGGGGTAGTTATTGTGTGTTCGGTCAGGTTGTGTTCAATGGGTCAGTTTCTGTCTGTTCAATCAGGTTGTGTTCAGTGTGTCATTCCCTGTGTGATCGGTCAGGTTGTTTTCAGTGTGTCAGTTTCTGTGTGTTCGATCACGATTTGGTCAGTGTGTCAGTTTCTGTGTGATCAGTAATTTTTGGTCAGTGGGTCAGTTTCTGTTTACTCAGAGATAATGTGTTCAGATGGTCAGTTTCTGTGTGTGCTCGCACTGTTGTCAGTCGGTCAGTTTCTGTATGCTCGGACAGGTGTTGGTCAGTGGGTCAGCTTCTGTGTTTTCGGAAGGTGTTGGTCAGTGTGTCTGTTTCTGTGTGTTCAGTCATGTTGTGGTCAATGGTTCAGTTTCTGTGAGTTCGGTCAGGATTTCTTCAGTTGGTCACGTTCTGTGTGCTTGTCCAGGTTGTGGTCAATGGGACAGTTTCTGTTTGATCGGTCAGGTTGTGGTCAGTGAGTCAGTTCAAGTGTTTTTTCGGTCTGGTTGTGGTCAATATGTCAGTTCCTGTGTGTTCGGTCAGTTTGTGGTCAGTGGGACATTTCATGTTTTTTTGGTCAGGATATGTCTTTGGGTCAGTTTCTGTCTGCTCAGTCAGGTTGTGGTCTGTGGTTCAGTTTCTGTGTGTTCAGTCATGTTGCGGTCGGTGGGTCAGTTTCTGTGAGTTCGGTCAGGATTTCTTCAGTTGGTCACGTTCTGTTTCTTTGTCCAGGTTGTGCTCAATGGGACAGTTTCTGTTTGACTGGTCAGGTTGTGGTCAGTGTGTCAGTTTCAGCGTTTTTTCGTTCAGGTTGTGGTCAATATTTCAGTTTCTGTGTGCTCGGTCAGTTTGTGGTCAGTGGGTCATTTTATGTTTTTTTGGTCAGGATATGTCGTTGGGTCAGTTTCTGTGTGCTCAGTCAGGTTGTGGTCTGTGGTTCAGTTTCTATGTGTTCATTCATGTTACAGTCGGTGGGTCAGTTTCTGTGAATTCGGTCAGGGTTTCTTCAGTTGGTCACTTTCTGTTTGTTTGTCCAGGTTGTGGTCAATGGGACAGTTTCTGTTTGACTGGTCAGGTTGTGGTCAGTGTGTCGGTTTCAGCGTTTTTTCGTTCAGGTTGAGGTCAATATGTCAGTTTCTGTGTGCTCGGTCAGTTTGTGGTCAGTGGGTCATTTTATGTTTTTTTGGTCAGGATATGTCGTTGGGTCAGTTTCTGTGTGTTCACTCAGTATTTGGTCAGTGTGTCAGTTTCTGTGTGCTCAGTAATGTTGTGGTCAGTGGGTCAGCTTTGTGTGTTTTTTTCCAGAAGTGGTCAGCGGTTCAGTTTCTGTGTGCTCAGGCAGGTTGTGGTTAGTGGGTCATTTTCTGTGTGTTCAGTCAGTTTGTGGTCAGTTGGACAGTTTCTGTGCGTTGAGTCAGTATGTGGTCAGTAGGTCTGTTTCTGCGTGTTTGGCCAGTATGTATCACTGGCTCAGTTTTGTTGAGTTCGGTCAGGATGTGGTCAGTGTTTCAGTTTCTGTGTGTTCGGTCAGATTTTTTTCAGTTGGCCAGTTTCTCTTTGTTCAATCAGATGTGGTCAGTTTGTCAGTTTCTGTGTGATCAGTCAGGTTGCGATCATTGGGTCAGCTTCTGTGTGATCGGTCAACTTGTGCTCAATGGGTCAGCTTCTGTGTGATCGGTCAGTTTGAGGCCAGTGGGTCAGTTTCTGTGTGTTCCATCAGGATTTGGTCATTGTGTCAGTTTCTGTGTGCTAGGTCAGGTTTCGGTCAATGTGTCTGTTCTTTGTGATCAGTCAGGTTGCTGTCAGTGGGGTAGTTATTGTGTATTCGGTCAGGTTGTGTTCAATGAGTCAGTTTCTGTGTGTTCGATCAGCTTGTGCTCAGTGTGTCATTCCCTGTGTGTTCGGTCAGGTTGTTTTCAGTGTGTCAGTTTCTGTGTGTTCGGTCACGATTTGGTCAGTGTGTCAGTTTCTGTGTGATCAGTAATTTTTGTTCAGTGGGTCAGTTTCTGTGTACTCAGAGAGAATGTGTTAGTTGGTCAGTTTCTGTGTGTGTGGTCAGACTGTTGTCAATCGGTCAGTTTCTGTATGCTCGGACAGGTGTTGGTCAGTGGGTCAGTTTCTGTGTTTTCGGAAGGTGGTAGTCAGTGGGTCTGTTTCTTTGTGTTCAGTCATGTTGTGGTCAATGGGTCAGTTTCTGTGAGTTTGGTCAGGATTTGTTCAGTTGGTCACGTTCTGTGTGTTTGTCCAGGTTGTGGTCAATGGGACAGTTTCTGTTTGATCGGTCAGGTTGTGGTCAGTGTGTCAGTTTAAGTGTTTTTTCGGTCCGGTTGTGGTCAATATGTCAGTTCCTGTGTGTTTGGTCAGTTTGTGGTCATTGGGACATTCCATGTTTTTTTGGTCAGGATATGTCATTGGGTCAGTTTCTGTGTGCTCAGTCAGGGTTTGGTCAGTGGGTCAGTTTCTGTGTGCTCAGTAATGTTGTGGTCAGTGGATCAGTTTTGTGTGTTTTTGTCCAGAATGTGGTCTGCGGGTAAGTTTCTGTGTGCTCAGACATGTTGTGGTTAGTGGGTCAGATTCTGTTTGTTCGGTCATGATTTGGTAAGTGGAGCAGTTTTTGTGTGTTCGGTCAGGATTTGATCAGTGGGTCTGTTTCTGTGGGTTAGGTCAGCTTGTAGTCAGTGGGTCAGTATCTGCGTGTTCAGTCAGGTTGTGGTCAGTTGGTCAGTTTCAGTGTGTTCTGTCAGTTTGTGGTCAGTGGATCAGTTTTTTTGGGTTGGCTCAGGTTGTGCTCAGTGGGCAATTGCTGTGTGTTCAATCAGGATTTGTTCAGTTGTTAAGTGTGTTAGGCCATGTTGTGCTCAATGGATCAGTATCGGTGTTTACGGTCAGGTTTTGGTCTGAGAGGCATTTTCAGTGTGTTAAGTCAGTTTGTGTTCAAAGGATCATTTTCTGATTGTTCCATGAGTGTGTGGTCAGTGGTTCAGTTGCAGTTTACTCGGTCATGCTATTGTTATTGTGTTAGTTGCTGTGTGTTCTTTCAGGTTTTGTTCAGTCGGTCAGTTTCTGTGTGTTAGGCCATGTTGTTGTCAAAGGGTCAGTGTTGGTGTGTTCCATCAGGTTTTGGTAGTTAGGCCAGTTTCTGTGTGCTCGGTCATGTTGTGGTCAGTGGGTCAGTTTATGTGTTGGTTCGGTCAGGTTTTGGACTATGGGTCAGTTTCTGTGTGATCAGTCAGGTTGTGGTCAGTGGGTTAGTTTATGTCTGTTCAGTCAAGGTTGTGGGCAGTGGTTCAGTTTGCGGGTGGTCCGTCAGATCGTGGAGATTGGGTCAGTTTCTGTGTGCTCGGTCAGGCTTTGGTCAGTGGGCCAGTTTACGTGTGTTCGGAGAGTATATGGTTAGTTGGACAATTTCTGTGTGTTCGGTCAGACTGTTGTTACTGTGTCAGTTTATCTGTGCTCGGACAGGTTGTGGGCAGTGGCTGAGTTTCTGTGTGCTCAGCCACGTTGTGGTCAGTGGGTCAGCTTAAGTGTCTGTTCGGTCAGGTTCTGGTCAATGGGTCAGTTTCTGTGTCCTGTCTGTTTGTGGTCAGTGGGTCATTTCCTGTGTTATCGGTCAGGATATGTCAGTGCATCAGTTTATGTGTGCTCCATCAGGTTGTGCTCTGTGGGTCAGTTTCTGTGAGTTCGGAAAGTTTGCGATCAGAGGATCAGTTTCTGTGTGTTTGGTCAGGATTTGTTCACTGTTTCAGTTTCTTTGTGTTCGATCAGGTTGTGGTCAGTGAGCCAGTTACTGTGTGTTCGGTCAGTGTGTGGTCAGTGTGTCATTTTCACTGTTAACCGGTCCATGGGTCAGTTTCTGTGTGTTTGGTCAGGCTTTGTTCAGTGGGTCAGTTTCTGTTTGTTTCGTCCGTTTGTAGTCAGTGGGTCATTTTATGTGTGCTCGGTCAGTTTGTGGTATTGTGTCAGCCTTGGTGAGCTCGCTCAGGTTGTGGTCAGCGTGTCAGTTACTTTGTGTTCACTCAAGATTTTGTCAGTGTGTCAGTTTCTTTGGGATCAGTAAGGTTTGGTAAGTGGGTCAGTTTCTGTGTTTTCAGCCAGGTTGTGGTTAGTGTGTCAGCTCCTGTGTGTTTGGTCAGTTTGTGGTCAGTGGCTCAGTTTGGTTGAGTTCGGTCAGGATGTGGTCAGTGTTTCAGTTTCTGTGTGTTTGGTCAGATGGTTTTCAGTTGGCCAATTTCCGTGTGTTCGATCAGATGTGGTCAGTTTGTCAGTTTCTGTGTGATTGGTCAGGTTGTGGTCAGTGGGTCAGCTTCTGTGTGATCAGTCAATTTGTGGTACGTGGGTCAATTTCTGTGTGTTCGGTCAGGTTGTGGTCAGTGGGTCAGTTTCTGTCTGTTCGGTCAGGTTGTGGTCAGTTGGCCAGTTTCTGTGTGTTTGGTCAGAATGTGGTCAGTGGGACAGTTTCTGTGAGTTCGGTCACGTTTGGTTCAATGGATCAGTTTCTGTGTGTTCTCTCATTTTGTGGTGAGTGGGGCAGTTTCTATGTGTTCAGTCAGGATTTGGACAGTGGGTCAGTTTCTATGGGTATGGTCAGGTTGTGGTCAGTGGGACTGTTTCTGCGTGTTCGCTCAGGTTGTGGTATTTGCACAGTTTCAGTGTGTTCTGTCAGTTTGTGGTCAGTGGATCAGTTTCTTTGGTTTCAGTCAGATTGTGTTCATTGAGGCAGTTGCTGTGTGTTCGGTCAGGATTTGTTCAGTTGTTCAGTTTCTGTGTGTTAGGCCATGTTGTGGTCAATGGATCAGTATCGGTGTTTACAGTTAGGTTGTGGTCAGTGGGTCAGTTTCAGTGTGTTAAGTCAGTTTGTCGTCAAAGGATCAATTTCTGTGCTTTCCATCAGTGTGTGATCAGTGGGTCAGTTGCAGTTTACTCGGTCATGCTGTTGTCAGTGGGTCAGTTGCTGTGTATTCAGTCAGGATTTGTTCAATTGGTCAGTTTTTGTGAGTTAGGCCATGTTGTGGTCAACAGGTAAGTTTTAGTGTGTTCGGTCAGGTCATGATAGGTAGGCCAGTTCCTGTGTGTTCGGTCAGGTTGTGGTCAGCGGGTCAGTTTCTGTGTTGCTTTGGTCAGGTTGTGGTCTGTGGGTCAGGTTCTGTGTGATCAGTCAGTTTGTAATCAGCGGCTCACAATCTATGTGCTCAGAAAGTTTGTTCAGGATATGGTCAGAGGGCCAAATGCTGTGTGTTCGATCAGCTTGTGGTCAGTGGATCAGTTTATGTTTGTTCAGTCAGGTTGTGGGCAGTGGGTCAGTTTATGGTGATCAGTCAGGTTGTGGGCAGTGGGTTAGTTTCTGTGTGCTGGATCAGGTTTAGGTCAGTGGGTCAGTTTATGTGTGTTTGGACAGGATATGGTCAGTGGGACAATTTCAGTGTGTTTGGTCAGACCTTTGTTAGTGTGTCAGTTTCTCTGTGCTCGGACAGGTTGTGGTCAGTGGGTGAGTTTCTGTGTGCTCAGCAACGTTGTAGTCAGTGGGTCAGTTTCAGTTTTTGTTCGGTCAGGTTGTGGTCAATGGGTCAGTTTCCGTGTTCGGTCTGGTTGTGGTCAGTGGGTCATTTCCTGTGTTTCCGGTAAGGATATGTCAGTGTGTCAGTTTCTGTGTGCTCCATCAGGTTGTGGTCTGTGGGTCAGTTTCTGTGTGGCCAGACAGTTTGTGGTCAGTGGGTCAGTTTCTATGTGTTTGGTCAGGATTTGTTCACTGTTTCAGTTTCTTTGTGTTCGATCAAGTTGTGGTCAGTGAGCCAGTTACTGTGTGTTCGGTCAGTGTGTGGTCAGTGTGTCATTTTCAGTGTTTACCGGTCCGTAGGTCAGTTTCTGTGTGTTTGGTCAGGCTTTGGTCAGTGGGTCATTTTCTGTGTGCTCGGTCAGTTTGTGGTATTGTGTCAGCCTTGGTGAGCTCGCTCAGGTTGTGGTCAGAGTGCCAGTTTCTTTGTGCTCGGTCAGTTTGTGGTCAGTTTGTCATTTTCAGTGTGTACCGGTCAGTGGGTCAGTGTCTGTGTGTTTGATCAGGTTTTGGTCTGTGGGTCAGATTCTGTGAGGTCCGTCAGGATGTGGTCAGTGGGTTAGTTTCTGTGGGTTCGGTCAGTTTGTGGTATTGTGTCAGTCTGTGCGAGCGAGCTCAGTTTGTGGTCAGTGTGCCAGTTTCTTTGTGTTCGCTCACGATTTTTTCAGTGTGTCAGTGTCTGTGTCATCTGAAAGGTTTGGTCAGTGGGTCAGTTTCCGTGGATTCGGTCAGGATGTGGTCAGTAGGTCAGTTTCTGCTTGTTCAGACAGGATGTGTTGAGTGGGTAAGTTTCTGTGTGTGGTCAGATTGTTGTCAGTGGGTCAATATCTGTGTGTTCAGACTGGTGTTGGTCAGTGGGTCAGTTTCCATGTGTTCAGCAGGTGGTAAAGCGGGTCAGTTTCTGTGTGTTTGGTAAGGTTGTTGTCAGTGGGTCAGTTTCTGTGCACTCATTAAGTTTGTGGTCAGTGGATCAATTTCTGTCGGTTCCATCAATGTGTGGTCAGTGGGTCAGTTTCTGTGTGTTCAGTCAAGTTGTAAGTGGGTCAGTTTCTGAGTGATCAGTCAGGATTTGTTCAGTTGGTTACTTTCTGTGTGTTTGTTCAGGTTGTGGTCAATGGGTCAGTTGCTGTGTGTTCGGTCAGGTTGTTGTCAGTGGGTCAGTTTCTGTGTGTTGGTCAGCTTGTGGTCAGTGGGTCATATAAGCATAGAAGATAGGAGCAGGAGTAGGCCATTCGACCATTCCAGCCTGCTCTGCCATTCATTGCGATCATGGCTGTTCATCCAAATTCAGTTACCAGTCCCTTCTTTCTCCCCATACCCCTTGATCCCTTTAGCCTTAAGAACTACATCCAACTCCTTCTTGAATATATTTAATTTATTGGCCTCTACAGCCTTCTATGGAAGAGAATTCCACATGTTCACCACTCTCTGGGTGAAGAAATTCCTTCTCATTTCTGTCCTAAATGTCCTACCCCTTATCCTTAGACTGTGACCTCAGTTTGTGTACTCCCCGACCATCGGGAACATCCTTCCTGCATCTAGTCTGTCCAGTCCTGTCAGAATTTTATAAGTTTCAATAAGATCCCCTCTCATTCTTATAAACTCCAGCGAGTGCAAGCCCAATCGACCCAATCTCTCCTCATACCTGATTCCTGCCATCCCGGATATCAACCTGGTGAATCTTCGCTGAACTCCTTCCATGGCAAGAACATCCTTCCTCAGATATGGCGACCAAAACTGCATACAATACTCAAGATGTGGTCTCAACAAGGCTCTGTCTAACTGCAGCAATACATTCTTGTTCCTGTACTCAAACCTTCTCGCTACGAAGGCCAACATACCATTTGCATTCTTAAACGCCTGCTGCACCTGCATGCTTACCTTCAGCGACTGGTGCACAAGGACACACAGGTCTCGCTGCAATTCCCCTTCTCCCAATCTATTGCCATTCAGATAATAATCTGCCTTCCTGTTTTTGCCACCATAGTCGACACTTTATGTGTGTTCAGTCAGGATTTGGTCAGTGGGTCTGTCTTTGTTTGCTTGGTCAGGTTTTGGACAGTGTGTCAATTCATGTGTGATCAGTAAGGTTTTGGTCAGTGGGTCAGTTTCTGTGTGTTCAGTCAGGTTGTGTAAAGTGCGGCAGTTTCTGTGTGCTCTGTCAGTTTGTGTTCAGTTGGTCATTTTAAGTGTGTTCTGTCAGTTTGTGGTCAGTGGATCTGTTTCTGTGGGTTCTGTCAGTGTGTGGTCAGTGGGTCAGTTTCTGTTTTTTCGGTCAAGTTATGGTCAATGGTTCAGCTGCTATGTGTTTGTTCAGTATTTGTTCGGTTGTTCAGTTTCTGTGTGTTTGGCCAGGTTGTGGTCCATGGGTCAATTTCGGTGTGTTCGGCCAGATTGCGGTAGGTAGGCCTGTTTCTGTGTGCTCGCTCAGGTTGTGGTCAGTGGTTCAGTTTCAGTGTTTGTTCGGTTAGGTTGTTGTCAATGTGTCAGTTTCTGTGTGTTCGGTCAGGTTGTGGTCACTGGGCCATTCCCTGTGTTTTCAGTCTGGATATGTCAGTTGGTCAGTTTCTGTGTGCTCAGTCACGTTATGGGCAGCGGGTCAGTGTTTTTGTGCTCAGACAGGTTGTGGGCAATGGTTCAGTTTCTGTGGTTTCAGTCAGGTTGTGGTCTGTGGGTCAGTCTCTGTTTGCTCGGACAGGTTGTGGTCAGTGGGTCTGTTTCTGTGTGTTCCGTTATGATTTGGTCAGAGGGCCACTTTCTGTGTGTTCGGTCAGTTTGTACTCAGTGGGGCAGTTTCTGTGTGTTCGATCGGGATTTGGTCAGTGGGTCAGTTTCTGTTTGCTCAGTCAGGTTGTGGGCAGTGGATCCGTTTCTGTGTGCTCGGGAAGTTTTGGTCAGTGGGTCAGTTTATGTGTGTTCGGACATGATCTGGTCAGTGGGTCAATGCTTGTGTGTTTGGTCAGCCTATTGTTTGTGGGTCAGTTTCTGTATGCTCGGACAGGTTGTGGTCAGTGGGTCAGTTTCTGTGTGTTCAGTCAGGTTGTTCTCAGTGGGTCAGTTTCTTTGGGTTCGGTCATGTTGCTTTCAGTGTGTCAGTTGCTGTGTGTTCCGTCAGGATTTGTTCAGTTGGTCAGTTTCTGTGATAGGCCATGTTGTGGTCAACGGGCCAGTATTGGTGGGTTCAGTCAGGTTGTGGTCATTGTGTCAGTTTCTGTGTGCTCGTTCAGGTTCCTGGTCAGTGGTTCAGTTTCAGTGTTTGTTCAATCAGATTGTGGTCTGTGGGTCAGTTTCTGTATGCTCAGTCAGGTTGTGGTCGGTGGGTCACTTTCTATGTGCTCTGACTGGTTGTGGTCAGTGTGTCAGTTACTGTGTGTTTGGTCAGGTTTTTTCAGAGGGTCAGTTTCTCTGTTTTTGGTCAGGTTGTGGTCAGTCGGTTAGTATCTGTGTTTTTGGTCAGGATTTGGTCAATGGGTCAGTTTCTTTGTGCTCAGACCGGTTGTGGTCAGTGTGTCTGTTTATGTGTGTTGAGTCAGGATTTGGTCGGGGGGTCTGTTTCTCTGTGTACAGTCAGGTTCTGGTCAGTGGGTCAGTTTATGTGTAGTCGGCCAGGATATGGTAAGAGGGCCAGTTTCTGTGTGTTCGATCAGCTTGTGATCAGTGGGTCAGTTTATGTGTGGTCAGTCAGGTTGTGCGCAGTGGGCCAGTTTATGTGTGTTCAGTCAGGTTGTGGTTAGTGGGTCAGCTTCTATGTGTTGGTCAGCTTATGGTCAGTGGGTCAATTTCTTTGTGTTTTTGTCCAGAATGTGGTCAGTGGCTCAGTTTCTGTGTGCTCAGACAGCTTTTGGTCAGTGTGTCAGTTTCTGTGGGTTCAGTCAGGTTTTCGTCAGTGAATCATATTCTGTGAGTTCGGGTAGGATTTGTTCAGTTGGTCACGTTCTGTCTGTTTGTCCATGTGGTGGACAATGGGTCAGTTTCTGCGTGATTGGTCAGGTTGTGGTCAGTGTGTCAATTTCAGTGTTTGTCCGGTCAGGTTGTGGTCAACAGGTCAGTTTCTGTGTGTTCCGTCAGTTTGTGTTCAGTGGGACATTTCATGTTTTTTTGGTCAGGATATGTCATTGGGTCAGTTTCTGTGTGCTCAGTCAGGTTGTGGTCTGTGGATCAGTTTCTGTGTGCTCAGTCAGGATTTGGTCAGTGGGTCAGTTTCTGTGTGCTCAGTAAGGTTGTGGTCAGTGGGTCAATTTCTGACTGCTTTTGTCCAGAATGTGGTCAGCGGGTCAGCTTCTTTGTGCTCAGTAAGGTTGTGGTCAGTGGGTCAGTTTCTGTGTGCTTTTGTCCAGAATGTGGTCAGCGGGTCAGTTTCTGTGTGCTCAGTGAGGTTGTGGTCAGTGGGTCGGTTTCTGTGTGTTCACTCAGGTTGTAGTCAGTGGGTCAGCTTCTGTGTGTTGGTCAGCTTGTGTTCAGTGGTTCAGTTTATGTGTGTTCAGTCAGGATTTTGTCAGAGGTCCAGTTTCTGTGTGTTAGGTCAGCTTGTGGTCAGTGGGATAGTTTATGAGAGTTTATTCAGGTTGTGGGCAGTGGGTCTGTTTCTGTGTGCTTGTTCATATATTGTTCATTTTGTCGGTTTATGTGTTTTCAATCAGGTCGTGGTCACTGGGTCAGTTTCTGTGAGTTCGATCAGGTTGTGGTCAGTGGGTTAGTTTCTATGTGTTTGGTCAGGTTACGGTCAGTGTTTCAGTTTCTGTGTGTTCGGTCAGTTTGTGGTCAGTGGGTCAGTTTCTGGTTGATCGGCCTGGTTGTGGTCAGTGGGTCAGTTTCTGTGTTTTCAGACAGGTTGTGTTCAGTGTGTCAGTTTCTGCGTATTCGGAGATGTAGCTGTCAATGGTTCAGTTTCTGTGTGTTCCATCTGGTTGTGGTCAGTGGCTCAGTTTCTGTGTTTTCTGTCAGTTGTTGGTCACTTGATACGTTTATGGGTATTCGGTCAGTTTGTGGTCAGTAGGTCTCTTTCTGCGTGATTGGGCAGTTTGTGGTCAGTGGATCAGTTTGATTCACTTCGTTCAGGATGTGGTCAGTGTTTCAGTTTCTGTGTGTTCGGTCAGATTGTTTTCAGTTGGCCAGTTTCTGTTTGTTCGATCAGATGTGGTCAGTTTGACAGTTTCTGTGTGATCGGTCAGGTTGTGGTCAGTGGGTCAGCTTCTGTGTGATCGGTCAGTTTGAGGTCAGTGGGTCAGTTTATGTGAGCTCGGTTTGGATTTGGTCAGTGTGTTAGTTTCTGTGCGCTAGGTCAAGTTGTGGTCCGTGGGTCAGTTTCTGTGGGATCAGTCAGGTTTTGGTCACTGTTTCAGTTTCTGTGTACTCAGACAGGATGTGTTCAGTGGCACAGTTTGTGTGTGTCTGGTCAGACTGTTGTCAGTGGGTCAGCTTCTGTGCACTCCGACAGGTTTTTGTCAGTGGGTCAGTTACTGTGTGTTCAGTCAGGTTGTGGTCAGTGGATCAGTTTCTGTGCGTTCGGTCAGGATTTGTTCAGTTGGACACGTTCTGTCTGTTTGTCCATGTTGTGGACAATGGGTCAGTTTCTGTGTGATTGGTCAGGTTGTGGTCAGTGTGTCAGTTTCAGTGTTTGTCCTGTCAGGTTGTTGTCAATAGGTCAGTTTCTGTGTGTTCAGTCAGTTTGTGGTCAGTGGGTCAGTTTCTGAGTGCTCAGTCAGGATTTGCCCATTGGGTCAGTTTCTGTGTGCTCAGTAAAGTTGTGGTCTGTCGGTCACTTTCTGTGTGTTCTTTAAGGTTGTGGACTGTGGGTCAGTTTCTGTATGCTCAGTCAGGATTTGGTCAGTGGGTCAGTTTCTGTGTGCTCTTTAAGGTTGTGGACTGTGGGTCAGCCTCTGTGTGTTCAGTCAGGATTTGGCCAGTGGGTTAGTTTCTGTGTGCTCAGTAAGGTTGTGGTCAGTTGATCAGTTTCTGTGTGTTCTTTATGGTTGTGGGCTATGGGCCAGTTTCTGTGTGCTCAGTCAGGATTTTGTCAGTGGGTCAGTTTCTGTGTGCTCAGTAAGGTTGTGGTCTGTGGGTCAGTTTCTGTGTGTTTTGCCCAGAAAGTGGTAGCGAGTCAGTTTCTGTGTGCTCAGAGAGGTTGTGGTCAATGGGTCAGTGTCTGTGTGTTCAGTCTGCTTGTGTTCAGTGTGTCAGTTTCTGCGTGTTCGGTCAGGTCGTGGTCAGTGGGCCAGTTTCTGTGTTTTTTGTCAGGTCGTGGTCAGTGGGTCAGTTTCTGTGAGTTCGGTCAGGTTGTGTTCATTGTGTTAGTCTTTGTGTGCTCTATCAGGATTCGGACAGCCTGTCAATTTCTATGTGATCAGTACGGTTTTGGTCAGTGGGTCAGTTTCTGTGCGATCGGTCAGGTTGTGTTCAGTGGATCAGTTTCTGTGCGATCGGTCAGGTTGTGTTCAGTGGATCAGTTTCTGTGTGTTCTCTCATTTTGTGGGCAGAGGGGCAATTTCTGTGTTTTCGGTCAGGATTTGGTCAGTGGGTCAGTTTCTGTGTGTTCAGTCGGGTTGTGGTTAGTGGGTATGTTTCTGCGTGTTCGGTCAGGTTGTGGTCAGTTGGTCAGTTTCAGTGTGTTCTGTCAGTTTGTGGTCTGTGGATCAGTTTCTTTGGGTTCCCTCAGTGTGTGGTTAATGGGTCAGTTTCTGTTTGTTCGGGTCAATTTGTTGTCAGTGAGTCAGTTGCTGTGTGTTCGGTCAGGATTTGTTCAGTTTGTCAGTTTCTGTGTGTTTGGCCAGGTTGTGGTCGAAAGGTCAGCTTTGATGTGTTCGGTCAATTTGTGGTCAGTGTGTCAGTTTCAGTGTTTGTTCGGTCAGGTTGTGTTCAATGGGTCAGTTTCTGTGAGTTCGGTCAGGCTGTGGTTAGTGGGTCATTTTAAGTTTTTTTCTGTCAGGATTTGTCAGTGGGTCCGTTTATGTGCGTTCGTTCAGGTTGTGGTCAGAGTGGCAGCTACTGTGTGTTCGGGTAGAATTGGGTCAGTGGGTCAGTTTCTCTCTGCTCGGACAAGTTGTGGTCACTGGGTAAGTTTCTGTGTGTTCGGTGAGGGTTTGGTCAGTGGGTGAGTTTCTGTGTGTTCAGTCTGGTTGTGGTCAGTGGGTCAGTTTATGTGTGTTCGGTCAGGGTTTGGTCAGCAGGCCAGATTTTACGTGTTCAGTCAGCTTGTGGTCAGTGGGTCAGTTAATTTGTGTACAGTCAGCTTGTGCTCATTTGGTCAGTTTCCGTGTGCTCAGTCAGGTTGTGGGCAGTGGTTCAGTTCCTGTGTGTTCCATCAGGTTGTGGGCAGTGTGTAACTTTCTGTGTGCTCGGTCATGTTTTGGTCAGTGTGTCAGTTTCTGTGTGCTCGGACTGGTTGTGGTCAGTTTTTGAGTTTCTGTGTGTCCAGCCAGTTTCTGTGGGCTCGGTCATGTTTTGGTCAGTGTGTCAGTTTCACTGTGCTCAGCCTGGTTGTGGTCAGAGAGTCAGTTTCTGCGTGCTCGAACAGGTTGTGATAAGTGGGGCAGTTTATGTGTGATTGGTTAGACTGTTGTTGGTGGGTAAGATTCTGTGTGCTCGGACAGGTTGTGGTCATAGTCATAGAGGCATAGAGTCATAGAGTTATAAAGCACAGAAAGAGGCCCTTCAGCCCATCGCGTCCATGCAGGCCATCAAGCCCTGTCTAATCTAATCCCATTTTCCAGCATTTGGTCCATAGCTTTGTATGCTATGGCAATTCAAGTGCTCATCCAAATGCTTCTTGAATGTTGTGAGAGTTCCTGCCTCTACCACCCTTTCAGGCAGTGAGTTCCAGATTCCAACCACCCTCTGGGTGAAAAAGTTTTTCCTCAAATCCCCTCGAAACCTCCTGCCCCTTATTTTGAATCTATGCCCCCTTGTTATTGACCCCTCTACTAAGGGGAAAAGTTCCTTACTATCTACCCTATCTGTGCCCCTCATAATTTTGTACACCTCAATCAGGTCCCCCCTCAGCCTTCTCTGCACCAAGGAAAACAACCCCAGCCTGTCCAGTCTTTCTTCATAGCTGAAGCGCTCCAGCCCAGGTAACATCCTGGTAAATCTCCTCTGCACCCTCTCCAAAGCAATCACACGCGCCCTATAGTGTGGCGACCAGAACTGCACACAGTAGTCCAGCTGTGGCCTTATCAGCGTTTCATACAGCTCCATTATAATCTCCCTGCTCTTATATTCTATGCCTCGGCTAATGAAGGCAAGTATCCCATATGCCTTTTTAACCACCTTATCCACCTGTTCTGCTGCCTTCAGGGATCTATGTACATGCACACCAAGGTCCCTCTGATCCTCTGTCTTTAATAGGATCTTACCATTCATTGTGTATTCCCTTGCCTTGTTAGTCCGCCAAAATGCATCACCTCACACTTTTCAGGTTTAAATTCCATTTGCCACTGTTCCGCCCATCTGACCAACCCATCTATATCATCCTGTAGCTTGAGGCTTCCCTCCTCGCTATTTAGCACCCCATCAATTTTCGTGTCATCTGCGAAACTACTGATCATACTCTTTATATTCACATCCAAATCATTAATGTAGAACACAAACAGCAAGGGACCCAGCACCGATCCCTGCAGTACCCCACTGGATACAGGCTTCCAGTCACGAAAACAACCTTCCAACATCACCCTCTGCCTTCTGCCACTGTCAGTGGGACAGTTTCTGTGTGTTCAGCCAGATTGTGGTCATTGTGTCAGTTTTTGTGTGTTGATTCAGGTTGTTGGCAGTGAGTCAATTTCTGTGTGCTCGGTCAGGTTGTGGTCAGTGGGTCAGTTTATGTGTGTTCATTCAGGTTGTGGGCATTGGGGCAGTTTATGTGTGTTCAGCCAGGTTGTGTGCAATGGGTCAGTTTCTGTGTGCTCGGTCAGGTTGTGGTCAGTTGGTCAGTTTATGTGTGTTCATTCAGGTTGTGGGCAATGGCTCAGTTTCTATGTGCTTGTTCAGCTATTTGGCAGTGGGTCAGTTTATGTGTGTTCAGAACGGATCTGGTCAGTGGGTCAATTTCTGTGTGTTTGGTCAGACTGTTGTTAGTGGTTCAGTTTCTGTGTGCTCGGACATGTTGTGGTCAGTGGGGCAGTTTTTGTGTGCTCGGCCAGGTTGTTGACATGGAGTCAGTTTCAGTGCTTGTTCGGTCAGGTTGTGGTCAATGGGTCAGTTTCTGTATGTTCGGTCAGGTTGTGGTCAGTGGGTCATTTCCTGTGTTTTTGGTCAGGATATGTCAGTGTTTCAGTTTGCATGTGCTCCGTCATGTTGTGGTCTGTGAGTCAGTTTCTTTGTGATCGATCAGGATTTGGTCAGTGGATCAGGTTCTGTGTGTTCAGTCAGGTTGTGGTCAGTGGAGCAGTTTCTGTCGGTTCTGTCAGTATGTGGTCAGTGGTTCAGTTTCTATGTTTTCGGTCAAGTAGTTTTCAGTAAGTCAGTTTCTGCGTGTTGGGTCAGTATTTGTTCAGTTGGTCAGTTTCTGTGTGTTTATCCAGGTTGTTGTCAATGGGTCAGTTTCGGTGTATTCGTTTGCTTGTGGCATGAAGGACAGCTTCTGTGTGTTCGGTCAGGTTGTGGTCAGTGTGTCAGTTTATGTGATCGATCAGGATTTTATCAGGTGGTCAGGGTCTGTGTGTTCGGTCAGGATGTGTTCAGTGGGTCATTTCATTTTATTTCGGTCAGGATATGTCTTTGGGTCAGTTTCTGTGTGCTCAGTCAGGTTGTGGTCTGTGGGTCAGTTTCTGTGTATTCAGTCAGGATTGGCCAGTGTTTTATTTTCTGTGTGCTCTGTAAGTTTGTGGTCATTGGGTGAGTTTCTGTGTATTCATTCAGGTTGTGGTCAGTGGGTCAGTTTCTGTATGTTCAGTCAGGTTTTGGTCAGTGTGTCAGTTTCTGTGTGTTCAGTCAGGTTGTGTTTAGTGGATCAGTTTATGTCTGTTCTCTCATTTTGTGGTCAGTGGGCCAGATTCTGTGTGTTCGGTGTTGTTGTGGTCATTGTCTCAGTCTGTGTGTGCTCGGTCAGTTTTTGGACAGTGTGTCAATTTCTGTGGGTTCATTCAGGTTGTTTTCAGTGGGTCAGTTAGGTGTGTTCTCTCATTTTGTGGTCAGTGAGGCAGTTCTGTGTGCTCGGTCAGTTTGTGGTCAGTTTGTCATTATCAGTGTATTCACTCAGTTTGTGGTCAGTGGATCAGTTTCTGTGGGTGCCATCAGTGTGTGGTTAATGGCTCAGTTTCTGTTTTTTCGGTCAAGTTGTGGAAAATGGGTCAGTTGCTGTGTGTTCGGTCAGGATTTGTTCAGTTCTTCAGTTTCTGTGTGTTTGGCCAGTTTGTGGTCAATGGGTCAATTTCGGCGAGTTCGGCCAGGTTGTGTTAGGTAGCCTTTTTTCTTTGTGATCCGTCAGGTTGTGGTCAGTGGTTCAGTTTCAGTGTTTGTTCGGTTAGTTAATGGTCAATTGGCCAGTTTCTGTGTGTTCGGTCAGGTTGTGGTCAGTGGGTCATTTCCTGTGTTTTCGGTCAGTATATGTCAGTGGGGCAGTTTCTGTGTGCTCAGTCAGGTTGTGGTCTGTGGGTCAGTTCTGTGTGCTCGGACGGTATGTGGTCAGTGGGCCAGTTTCTATGTGTTTGCTCATGATTTTGTCAGTGGGTCAGTTTCTGTGTGCTCAGTCAGGTTGTGCTCAGTGGGTCAGTTGCTGTGTGTTCAGTCAGGATTTTTTCAGTGGGTCCATTTCTGCGTGTGCAGTCAGGTTGTGGGCAGTGGATCAGTTTCTGTGTGCTCGGGAGGTTTTGGTCAGTGGGTCAGTTTATGTGTATTCGGACAGTATCTGGTCAGTGGGTCAATTTCTGTTTGTTTGGTCAGACTTTTGTAAGTGGGTCAGTTTCTTTGTGCTCGAACAGGTTGTGACCTGTGGCTCCGTTTCTATGTGTTCGGTCAGTGGGTCCATTTCTGCGTGTGCAGTCAGGTTGTGGGCAGTGGATCGGTTTCTGTGTGCTCGGGAGGTTTTGGTCAGTGGGTCAGTGTATGTGTGTTCAGTCAGGACGTGGTCAATGGGTCAGTTTCTGTGTGTTCAGCCAGGTTGTGGTCAATGGGTCAGTTTTGGTGTGTTGGGTCAGGTTTTGGGAGGAAGTTCCGTTTCGGTGAACTCATCAGGTTGTGGTCAGTAAACCAGTTTCAGTGTTTGTTCGTTCAGGTTGTGGTCAGTGGGCCCGTTTCAGTGTTTGTTCAGTCAGGTTGTGGTCCGGGGTCAGTTTCTGTGTGTTCAGTCAGGTTGTGCTCAGTGGGACATTATCAGTGCTTTCGGTCAGGTTGTGGTCTGTGGGTCAGTTTCTGAATGGTAGGTCATGTTGTGCTCTGAGGGTCAGTTTCTATGTGCTCGGACAGGTTTTGGTCAGTGTGTAAGTTTCTAAGTTTTCTGGCAGGATTTGGTCAGTGGGTCATTTCTGTGAGTTTGGTCAGGTTGTGTTCTATTGGTCAGTTTCTGTGTGTTCATTCAGGATTTGATCAGTGGTTCAGCTTTTTTGTGTTTGCTGAGGTTGTAGTCAGTGGGTCAGTTTATGTGTATTCGGTCAGGATTTGGTCAGTGGGTCAGTTTCTGTGTGTTCAGTCAGGTTGTAATCAGTGGGTCAGTTTCTGTGTGTTCAGTCAGGTGGTAATCAGTGGGTCAGTTTATGTGTGTTCGGTCAGGATTTGGTCAGTGGATCAGTTTCTGTGTGCTCGGTCAGGTTGTGGGCAGTTAGTCATTTTATGTGTTTTCGGTCAGGATATGTCAGTGGGTCAGTTGCTTTGTGCTCAGTCAGGATGTGGTCTGTGAGTCAGTTTCTGTGTGCTCAGACGGGTTGTGATCAGTGGGTCAGCTTCTGCATGTTTGGTCAAAATTTAGTCAGTGGGTCAGTTTCTGTGTGTTCGGTCACTTTGTGCTCAGTGTGTCAGATTCTGTGTGCTCGGTCAGGATTTGTTCAGTGAGTCAGTTTCTGTGTGTTCAGCCAGTTTGTGGTCAGTGGTCTGTTTTGGTGTGTAGGGTCAGGTTTCGGTACGAAGGCCCATTTCTGTGAGCTCGGTCAGTTTGGGGTCAGTGGGTCAGTTTCAGTGTTTTATCGTTCAGGTTGTGGTCAGTGGGTGTATTTCAGTGTTTGTTCAGTCAGGTTGTGGTGCATGGGTCAGTCTCTGTGTGTTCAGTCAGGATTTGGTCAGTGGGTCAGTTTCTGTGTGTTTGCTCAGTTTGCAGTCATCGGGTCAGTTTTCGTGTGTTCGGTCAGGATTTGGTCAGTGGGTCAGTTTCTGTGTGTTCGGAGAGGTTGTGCTCTGTGGGTTCGCTTATGTGTGTTCGTTCAGGATTTGGTCAGTGGGTCAGTTTCTGTGTGATCAGTCAGGTTGTATTCAGTGGGTCAGTTTCTGTGTGTTCGGTCAGCTTGTGGTCAATGGTTCAGTTTATGTGTGTTCAGTCAGGTTGTGGACATTGGGTCAGTTTCTGTGTGCTCACACAGGTTCTGGTCAGTGGTTCATTTTCTTTGTGTTCAGTCAGGTTGCGTTCAGTGGATCATTTTCTGTGTGTTCAGTTAGGTTGTGGTCAGTTTGTCAGTTTCTGTTTGTTCGGTCAGGTGTGGTCAATTGGTAATTTTCTGTGAGATCGATCAGGTTGTGGTCAGTGTGTCAATTTCTGTGTTTTCAGCCAGGATTTGTTCAGTGTATCAGTTTCGTTGTGCTCAGTCAGGTTGTGGTCAGTTGGTCAGTTTCTGTGTCTTCATTCTTGTTGTGGTCATTGTGTCAGTTTCTGTGTGTTCGATCAGGTTGTGGTCAGTGGGTCTGTTTCTGTGTGTTCGGTCAGGATTTGTTCAGTATGTCAGTTTCTGTGTGATCAGTCATGTTGTGGTCAGTGGGTCAGATGCTGCGTGTTCGGTCAGGATTTGTTCAGTATGTCAGTTTCTTTGTGATCAGTCATGTTGTGGTCAGTGGGTCAGAATTATTTTGTTTTCTTTATTCATTGATGGGATGTGGGCGTCGCTGGCTGGCTAGGCCTGCATTTAGTGCCCGTCCCTAATTGCCCTTGAGAGGATGCTGGTGAGACGCCTTCTTGAACCGCTGCAGTTCATATGGTGTAGGTACACCCACAATACTGTTAGGATGGGAGTTCCAGGTTTTTGGCCCAGCGACAGTGAAGGAACGGCGATACAGGTCCAAGTCAGGATGATGTGTGGCTTGGAGCGGCACTTGTATGTGGTGATGTTCCCATGCATCTGCTGCCCTTGTCCTTCTAAGTGGTAGAGGTCGTGGGTTTGGAAGGTGCTGTTGAAGGAGTTTTGGCGAGTTGCTGCAGTGCATCTTGTAGATGGTACACACTGCAGACACATTGCGCCGGTGGTGGAGGGAGTGAATGTTGAATGTGCTGGATGGAGTGCCAATCAACGGGCTGCTTTATCCTGACTGGTGTCGAGCTTCTTGCGTGTTGTTGGAGCTGCACTCATCCAGGCAAGTGGAGAGTATTCCATCATACTTCTGACTTGTGCCTTGTAGATGGTGGAAAGGCTCTGGGGAGTCAGGAGTGAGACACTCGACGTAGAATTCCCAGCCTCTGGCCTGCTCTTGTAGCCACTGTATTTATATCGCTGGTCCAGTTCAGTTTCTGATCAATGGTAACCCCCAGGATGTTGATAGTGGGGGATTCAGCGATGGTAATGCCATTGAATGTCAAGGGGAGATGGTTAGAGTCTCGCTTGTTGGAGGTGGTCATTGCCTGGCACTTGTGTGGTGCGACTGTTACTTGCCACTTGTCAGCACAAGTCTGAATGTTGGCCAGGTCTTGCTGCATATGGACACGGACTGCATCAGTATCTGACGAGTCTCGAATGGTGCTGAACAGTGTGCAAACATCAGCGAACATCCCCACTTCTGACCTTATGATGGAGGGAAGTTCATTGATGAAACAGCTGAAGATGGTTGGGCCTAGGACACTGCCCTCAGGATCTCCTGCTGTGATGTCATGTGATTGAGATGAATGACCTCCAACAACCACAGCCAACTTCCTTTGTGCTAGGTTTGATTCTGTGTGTTTGATAAGGATGTGTTCAATGTGTCATTTTCTCTGCATTCTGTCAGGTTGTGGTCATTGTGTCGGTTTCTGTGTTCGATCATGATGTGATCAATGGGTTAATTTCTGCGTGTTATCTCAGGTTGTGTTCAATGGATCAGTTTCTGTGTGTTCTCTCAGTTTGTGTTCAGTGGTGCAATTTCTGTGTGCTCAGTAAGGTTGTGCTCAGTTAGTCAGTTTTAGTGAGTTCCATTAGTTTGTGGTCAGTGTATCAGTTTCGCTGGGTACCGTCAGTGTGTGGTCAGTGGGAAAGTTTCTATTTGATCTGTCAAGTTGCTGTCATTGGGACAGTTTATATGAGTTCGGTCAGGATTTGTTCAGTTGATCAGTTTCTTTGTGTTTTGCAGGTTGTGTTCAATGTTCACTTTCGGTGTGTTGGGTCAGGTTTTGGTAGGAAGGCCAGTTTCTGTGTGCTCGGTCAGGTTGTGGTCAGTGGGTCAGTCTCAGTGTTTGTTCCTTCAGGTTGTGGTCAGTGAGTCAGTTTCAGTGTTTGTTCGGTCAGACTGTGGTCAGTGGGTCAGTTTCTGATGTTCGGAGAGGTTGTTCTCAGAGGCTCCGTTTATGTGTGTTCGGTCAGGATTTGGTCAGTGGGCCAGCTTTTGTGTGCTCGGTCAGCTTGTGGTCAGTTGGTCAGTTTAAGTGTGTTCAGACAGGTTGTGGTCAGTGGGTCAGTTTCTGTTTGTTCGGTCATTTGTGGTCAATTGGTAAGTTTCTGTGTGCTGGGTCAGTTTGTGGTCAATGGATCAGCTTCTGTGTGTTCGATCAGGATTTGTTCTGTGTGTCAGCTTCTCTGTGCTCGGTCAGATTGTGGTCAGTGGGTCACTTTCTTTGTCTTCATCCATGTTGCGGTCATTATGACAATTTCTGTGTATTCGGTCAGGTTCTGTTCAGTTGGTCAGTTTCTGTGTGTTCAGTCAGGATTTTTTCATTGTGTCAATTTCTGTGTTATCAGTCATGTTTTTGTCAGTGGGCCAGTTTCTGTGTGTTTGATCACGATTTGGTCAGTGTGTCAGTTTCTGTGTGTTCGGTCAGGTTGTGATCAGTGGGTCGATTTCTATGTGTACGGACAAGATTTTCTCAGTGTGTCAGTTTCTGTGTGATCAGCCATGTTGTAGTCAGTGGGTCAGATTCTGTGTGTTCGGTCAGGATGTGGTCAGTGGGACAGTTTATCTGAGTTTGGTCAGGATGTGTTCAATGGGTCAGTTTCTCTGCATTCTGTCAGGTTGTGGTCAGTGGGTCGGATTCGGTGTGTTCATTCAGTTTGCGGTCACGTTGTCAGTTTCTGTGTGTTTGGTCAGGTTGTGGTCTGTGGGTCAGTTTCTGTGTGTTCAGCCAGGACTTGGTCACTGTTTCAGTTTCTGTGTGATCGGTCAGTTTGTGGTCAGTGGGTCAGATTCTGCGTGTTAGGTGAGGATGTGGTCTGTGCGTCAGTTTCTTTGAGTTCGGCCACGTTGTGTTTATTGTGTCAGTCTTTGTGTGCTCGCTCATGTTGTGGTCAGTGTGTCAGTTTCTGTATGATCAGTAAGGTTTTGGTCAGTGTGTCAGCTTCTGTGTGCTCGGTAATGTTGTGGTCAGTGTGTCAGTTTCTGTGTGATGAGTAAAGTTTTGGTCAGTGGGTCACTTTCAGTGTGTTCGGCCAGGATTTGCTCAGTGGGTAAGGTTCTGGTTGTGTGGTCAGACTGTAATCAGTGTGTCAGTTTCTGTTTGCTCAGACAGGTGGAGATTAGTTGCACTGTTTCTGTGTGTTTGGACAGGTGTTGGTCAGTGGATCAGTTTCTTTGTGTTCAGTCAGGTTGTGGAAAATGGGTCAGTTTCTGTGTGTATGGTCAGGATTTGGTCAGTTTGTCACTTGCTGTGTGTTTGGCCAGGTTGTGGTCAATGGGCCAATGTCTGTGTTTTCGGTCAGATTGTGGTCTGTGGGCCAGTTGCTGTGTGTTCGATCAGCTTTAGGCCAGTGTGTCAGTAACTTTGTCCTCAGTAAGTTTGTGCTCAGTGGGTCAGTTTCTGTGTTTTTGGTCAGAATGTGGTCAGTGGGTCAGTTTCTGTGTGTTCGTACCAATTGGTGTCAGTGGGTCATTTACTGTGTGTTCTGTCAGATTGTGGTCAGTGGATCAGTTTCTGTGTGTTTGGTCAGGTTGTGCTCAGTTGGCCAGTTTCTTTGTGGGCGTTCAGGTTGTGGTCAGTGTCACGTTTCTGTGTGATCGGCAAGGTTGTGGTCAGTCAGTCAGTTTCTCTGTGTTCAGATAGGTCAGTGTGTCAGTTTCCATGTGCTAGGTCAGGTTGTTGTCAGTGGGTCACTTTCTTTGTGTTTGTTCAGGTTATGTCATTGTGTCAGTGTCTGTGTGTTTTGTCAGGTTGCGGACAGTGGGTCAGTTTCTGTGTGTTCAGTAAGGACCTGGTCATTGTCAGTTACTGTGTGCTCGGTCAGGTTCTGGTGAGTGTGCCAGTTTATGTGTGTTCGGTCAGGTTGTTGTCAGTGGGTCAGTTTCTGTGTGTTTGGTCAGGTTGTGGTCAGTGGGTCCGTTTCTGTGTGCTCGGTCAGGTTTTGATTAGTGTGTCAGATTCATTGGCCTAGAAATTCAGTCTGGACACTTTTGGGACGCTAAAGTCGGGCGCTCGCTAAAGTTAGCGCCCGCTGGAAAGTGTAGGCCACATCGCCGAAATTCAGTAGAGTTGGCCCTAACTTTGGCCGAGCGCTGAAACTGGCGTTTAAATGCTGTGTTCCGGCGCTAAGCCGGCGATGCGGCCTAATAACGCCGAAGCCGCGCGCAGCGCAGGTGCGGTCACGTTTTGATTGACAGCAGACACCCTGACGCCGGCCAGCTCTTAAAGGGGGAAGGGTCAACTTTGACTGCTGCCACGCCCTGCATACTGGAGCCCTGCAGCTAGGCCTCAGCACTACTGGTGTGCCAAAATAGCGCCTGGAGCAATGGAGAGGGCCCGTGAGCGAGCGCAGCGCTTCTCAGAGCATGCTCTGAGTGTGCTCATTCATGCTGTGGAGAAGAGAAGAGAGATCCTGTGCCCGGACAGTGGCAGGAAGGCTCCCAGGAGCCAGTAAAGGAGAGCCTGGGGCAAAATCGCCCGCAGGGTGTCATCCACCTGTGATGTCCCCAGGAGTGCGGACCAATGCCGCAAGAAGTTCAATGACCTCACTCGGGTGGTGAAGGTGAGTACCCTTTCCAGTGTCCCCCTCATCCTTGCATGTGCACCTCACATTATGGGCAAAGGGACCTCAAAGACCTAATGGGCAGCCCTCCTCCCGCAGCAATGGCACTTGCATGTTCATCAATAGCACTATCTGCACTTAACACACTGGCCAAGCTATTCGATCATGGGAGGCAGTGCACCCAGCAACAGGGCACCACACTGGCCAAGCTATTCCACCATGGGAGGCAGTGCACCCAGCAACAGGGCACCACACTGGCCAAGCTATTCCACCATGGGAGGCAGTGCACACAGCAACAGGGCACCACACTGGCTAAGCTATTCCACCATGGGAGGCAGTGCACCCAGCGACAGGGCACCACACTGTACTTAGAGGCCGTCCTTTCTCATGCAGGCCAAGCTGGCGAGCAATGTAAGGAGCCAGGCTGTCACTGGTGGAGGCCGTCCCGAGTACCAGGCGCTCACTGATCTGGAGGAGAGCATGGCACAACTCATGCGTGGCCGGGTGACTGGCCCTGTCGCGATCGGCGAGGCGGACCCTGTACTGGTACCCACTGGTAAGGACATGACCAGTTGCACCTCTCTCGTTGCCCTCGCGCTTCAGATCTACATCCTTTCCCACTGACCGACAAATGCGCATAATGCACCACTCAGGCCTCCCTCGCTGATGGCCTGTCCTCACTCTAAAGCTACTCTTGTGCCTTCCTGCTTTCAGCTGGTGAGGAGGAGGTAGTCCCTGAAGCGCAGAGAGCCAGGCCCTTGGAGGAGGAGGACATCGAGGACCAGGAGGAAGGCGGCACATCAGGGGAACCCTCCTGCCCGCCAGGGGATGGCAATGGAGGAGAGACGTCTGGCCTGCAGGAGAGCCAGGGGGAGGTGTTGGAGGGGAGGGCCGAAGCTGGTCCCAGTAGGGTGGACGCACGTGGGAAGGCTCCGGCAGCATGCCAGCCTTCTCCCCAGAGGGGGGAGGTGTTGGAGGGAAGGGCAGTACCTGGCCCAAGAGGGGTCAACACACGCGGGAAGGGTCGGCCAGCTCGGCGGCCTTCTCCCCGGAGGGAGAGTCCCCCCTCCAGTCCGGACACGGTCCTCGCCCAGTAGGTGCGTGTCCTCGATGAGATGTCGGCGGCATCTGAGCGGCGCCACCAAGAGTTCATGGGGGTGGTCGAACAGATGCCTCATGCCATTGAGTCCCTGGCTCAGAGTGTGGTGGCTTTCGGGGAATCACAGGCCAGGGGGTTCGAACAACTTACGGCAGTGCACGACAGGGGTGTCCAGCAACTGGCCGCAGCACACGACAGGGGTGTGCAGCAACTCACGGCAGCGCAGGATGCGTGTGTGCAGCAACTGGCGGCAGCGCAGGACACGACTCGCGAGATGAGTTGTGCCGTCCACACACTGGCAGAGCTGATGCGGGCACATACCATGGCAGTTCGGGCACTCATTTCTGCCACACTCACTGTGGCACGGAGGCATCACCATGGCACCCGCCGCCCTGCTGCAGCACAGCGGTCTGGCCTCCCCCACATTGCTGCGCTTGCTACACTGCCAGCCCGGCTGAGTGCCAGTGTCTCTGGCGAGCAGCGCGCACCTGCCATCAGCCAGCTTGCCCCCAATGGTGCTGCCGACACTGCCTCTCCCCCAGCCAAGGTGCGACGAGCTGCTGCTAAGACTGATGCTGCCCAGCCACAGCTGCAGCAGTCAGCAGCCGGCCCCTCCCGGGCCAGGCCTCGTCTAGGCCGACCCCCAAGGACGTCTGCCGACACGCTTTGTGGCCCTCATGAGCCTTCCCCCAGCCTCACCACACCCGCACGGCCCAGGTTGAGGCGGAGCAGCAGGTCGGCCAGGGGCCGGAGAAGCCTGTCTAATGACTCGCCCTCTCGAAACATCCATTAGAATGTGGTGAGAGCGGTTTCTTTTATATTGGGGGGCTTGTGTTGTGGGGGGCATTATTTTGTTAAGGCCGAGGATCAAGGCATTTTTTCTTTTCATGGGGGTGTCTCTGTTGTGGGGGGGGGCTTATTTTTGTAAGGCCGCTGTTGAAGGCCTTTTGGATGGGCAAGTTTTGTTAGTCCTCCCCAGGTTTTGGGAGTGACAGATGTTTTTGACTGTTTTTTGGGGGTCTTGTCTGTTTTTCTGTTTCATGTGGGAAGGGCCCTGAGTTTGTGAAATAAAGCTTTTGATTTATTCAGCATGTCCAGGTGTCATGTTGAAGTGGTTGTTGTGTTAACCGGCTGAGGACTTGCGGAGCGGCTGCCTTCAGTTGCGTTCATTTCCAGAGGCCATTCCCTGACAGTGGGCCTAGAAGTGTCGATCAATAAGCCCCCGGCGGACGGTCCTTGGCCATTGTCGCTCCCTCCTGGGCTGGTCCTCCTCCTCCTCCTCCTCCTCCTCCTCCTGCTCGTCCTCCTGAGGTGATGGTCCAATGCCAGGTGGCAGTGCCTGAGTCCTGCGGATAGCCAGGTTGTGCAGCATGTAGCACACGATGACGAACTGGGAGACTCTATCCGGCGAATACTGAAGAGATCCTCCGGAATCATCCAGGCAGCGGAACCGTTGCTTGAGGATGCCTATCGTTTGCTCGATGATGTTCCTTGTGGCTTAATGGCTTTCGTTTTATGCCTCCTCCGCTGGGGTCCTGGGCGCGTGGAGCGGGGTCATGAGCCATGTACACAAAGGGTAGCCCTTGTCCCCGATAAGCCATCCCCTTGGTGGAGGCTGTGCCTCGAACATGTCAGCCACAGTAGCCTGGCGCAGGATAAATGCATCGTGGCTGCTTCCTGGGAAGCGGGCATTGACAGCTAGGATGCGCTGCCTGTGGTCACACACCAGCTGTACATTTAGGGCATGGTAGCCCTTCCGGTTGCAGTAATCCTCGGCATTGTGGATAGGTGCCCGCATAGCCACATGCGTGCAGTCAATGGCGCCCTGCACCATGGGGAAGCCCGCGATCCTGCCAAATCCGACGGCATGCTGCTACTGCCTCTGTCGGGTCATGGGGAAGGAGATGAATTGGTGTCTCCTTGCATAAAGTGCATCGGTGACCTGCCGGATGCAGCGATGCGCGGCGAGCTGGGAGATGTTCGCTATGTCCGCAGCAGCGGCTTGGAAGAAGCTGCTTGCATAAAAGTTCAGAGCCACCGCCTGATGGCCCCTCTGCGTCTAGGCATGGCTGGCCCTCTCTCACAGCGTCTGCGAGCCCTTTGCACAATATGCTGCAACTGAGTGTTGGACCCCCATACAGCCCCCAGAATAAAGTTGAAAACAGTGAAATCAAATGAATCAAATGTCAAAGCACTGGCCAGAAGCCAAAAATACCTCTCCTATGTTGTCCCAAATCTGTAACCTCTGTCCCTTGGTCTCTGTCCAGAAATCCAAAGCAGTAAAGTCATTGCAGCAAAATGGCTGGGCTTTATAGGTCATTGTAAGTGCCCTTTAATTTGCGCTCCCCGAGGCCCACAGGGCCTCTTTTGCGTTCCACCTCACAGTTCTTAGCAGCACCACACCCACATTGGGCGGGCGCCACTGAATTTCCGGTTTGGGGCGCACAAGCAGCGTTGCGCGACGATATGACATCATAAGCTGCGCGCGCACCTGAGCGGGCGCAAACACTTTGCACCGGCGCTAAATGTCAACTGAATTTGGGCGTCGGCGCAGATCGGTCTGCGTTCAGGTGCTAAGTGTCTAGTGCCGGAAATATAGCCCTTTTATGGCGTTAGCGGCTGGTGCATCCCACTGAATTTCTAGGCCTTTGAGTTCATTCAGGATGTGTACATTTGAACAGTTTCTTTGTATTCAATCAATTTGCTGTCAGTGTACTAGTTGCTGTGTGTTTGGTCAGGATATGGCCCATGGGTCAGTTTCTGTGTGTTCGGTCAGTTTGTGGTCAATGGGTCAGTTTCTTTCTGTTCGATCAAGATTTGGTCTGCGTGTCAGTTTCTGTGTGCTCGGTCAGGTTGTGGTCAATGGGTCAGTTTCTTTGTGTTCGATCAGGATTTGGTCTGTGTGTCAGTTTCTGTGTGTGCGGTCAGGATGTGTCAATGGGTCAGTTTCTGTGGGCTCCCTCAGTGTGTGTTCAGTGGGTCAGCTTCTGTGTGTTCTGTCCGTATATGTGTGTATGGCCAGGGTGTGGTCAATGGGTCAAATTTGTTGTGTTCAGTCAGGTTGTGGTCAGAGGGTCAGTTTCTGTGTATTCGGCCAGGGTATGGTCGTTGGGTCAGTTTCTGTGTGTTCGGTCCGGTTGTGGTCAATGTTTCATTCTGTGTGTTCAGTCAGTATTTGTTCAGTGTGCCAATTTATGTGTGTTCGGACAGGTTGTGTTCAATGGGTCAGTTTCTGTCTGTTCAGAGGGGATCTGGCCAGTGGGTCAGTTTATGTTTGTTTCTTCATACTGTTGTCAGTGGGCCAGTTTCTGTGTGTTCAGTCAGGATTTGGTCAGTGGTTCAGCTTCTGTGTGTTCGTCAGGTTGTGTTCAGTGGGTCAGTTTCTTGTGTTTGGTCAGAATGTGGTCAGTAGGCGAGTTTCTGTGTGTTCAGTCAGGTTGTGGTCGATGGGCCAGTTTCTCTGTGTTCAGTCAGGTTGTTGTTCAGTGGGTCAGTTTCTGAGTGTTCGGTAAAGATGTGCTCAGTGGGCCAGTTTCTGTGTGTTCGGTCAGGATTTGTTCTCTGTGTCAGTTTTTGTGTGATCAATCATGCTGTGGTCAGTGGGTCAGATTCTGTGTGTTCGGTCAGGATGTGGTCAATCGTTCAGTTTCTGTGCATCCTCTCAGGTTGTGGTCATTGGGTCGGTTTCTGTGTGTTTGGTCAGGAGGTGGTCAGTGTGTCATTTGCTGTGTTTTCGGTGAGGATATGTCAGTGCGTCAGCTTCTTTGTTTTCAGTCAGAATTTAATCAGTGGTGCAGTTTCTGTGCTCTCGGTCAGGTTTTGGTCAGTGGGTCAGTTATTGTGTGTTCAGTCAGGTTGCGGTCAGTGGGTCAGTTTCTGTGTCTTATTTCAGGTCATGGTCAGAATGTCAGTTTCTGCTTGTTTGGTCAGGTTGTGATCAGTGGGTCATGTTTTCTTTTGACAGTCAGTTGTGGTCAGTGGGTCAGTTTCTGTGTGTTTGGTCAGGTTTTGGGCAGTGGGTCAGTTTCTATGTTTTTCGTCAGGATATGTCAGTGGGTCAGTTTCTGTGTTTTCGGTCAGAATTTGGTCAGTGATGCAGTTTCTGTGCTCTCGGTCAGGTTGTGGTCAATGGGTCCCTTTCTCTGTGTTCGGTCAGGATTTGGTCAGTGGTTCAGTTTATGTGTGCTCGGTCAGATTATGGTCAGTGTGCCAGTTTCTGTGTGTTCATTCAGGTTGTGTTCAGTGTGTCAGTTTCTGTCTGTTCAGTCAGGTTGCGGCCAGTGGGACAGTTTCTGTTTGCTTGGACAGGAGGTGATCAGTGGGTAAGTTTCTGTGTGTTCATTCAGGTTGCCTTCAGAATGGTCAGGTTCTGTGCGGCCCGTCCGGATGTGGTCAGTGCGTCAGTTTCTGTGTGTTCGGAAAATTAGTTGTCAGTGTGACATTTTCTGTGTTTTTGGTAAGTTTCTGGTCAGAGTGTCAGTTTCTGTTTGTTCATTCATGTTGTGGTCAGTGGGTCCGTTTCTGTGTGATCGGTCAGATTGTGTTCATTGTGTCAGTGTCTGTGTGCTAGGTCCGGTTGTGGTCAGTGGGTCACTTTCTGTGTGTTTGTTCAGGTTGTGGTCATTGTGTCAGTGTCTGTGTGTTTTGTTAGTTTGCGTTCAATAGATCAGTTTCTGTGAGTTCGTTCAGGATGTATTCAGGATGTGGTCTTGGTAAAGGGTTTTGAGCCAAAACGTTGAATCTAATTTGTCTCCACGATTGTTGTCTGGCCTGCTGAGATTTTCCAGCATTTTCTGTTGTTATTTCAGTTTCTGTGTGATCAGTCAGGACTTGGTCACTGTGTCAGTTTCTGTGTGGTCGGCCAGGTTGTTGTGGGTGAGCCAGTTTATGTGTGTTCTGTAAGTTTTTGGTCATTGGGTCAGGTTCTGTGTGTTTGGTCAGGTTGTGTTCAGTGGGTCTGTTTCTGTGCGCTCGGCCATGTTTTGGTCAGTGGGTCAGACTCTGTGAGTTGGTTCAGGATGTGTTCAGTGGGTAAGTTTCAGTATGTTCAGTCATGTGGTCATCATTGTGTCAGTCTTTGTGTTCTCGGTCATGCTTTGGTCAGTAAATCAGTTTCTGTCGATTCCATCAGTTTGTGGTCAGTGGGACAGTTTCTGTGTGTTCAGGCAAGTTGTTGTCTGTCGTCCAGTTGCCGTGTGTTTGGTCAGGATTTGTTCACTTGGTCACTTTCTGTGTGTTTGGCCAGTTAGTGATCAATGCGTCAGTTTCGGTTTGCTCGGTCAGATTGTGCTCAGTGTGTCAGATTCTGTGTGTTCAGTCAGGTTGTGGTCAGTGGATCAGTTTCTGTGGGTTCTGTCAGTGTGTGGTCAGTGGGTCAGTTTCTGTGTGTTCCATCAAGTTGTTGTCATTGGGTCAGTTTCTGTGTGTTCGGTCCGGATTTTTCAGTTGGTCACTTTCTGTGTGTTTGGCCATGTTGTGGTCAATGGCTCAGTTTCAGTGTGTTCAGTCAGGTTGTCGTCAGTGTGTCAGTTTCAATTCTTGTTCGGTGAGGTTGTGGTCAGTGGGTCAGTTTCCGTGTGTTCAGTCAGGATGTGGTATGTGGGCCACTTTCTGTGTGTTCCGTCAGGATGGGGTCGGTTGGCCCGTTTCTGTGTGTTCGGTCAAGTTGTGGCCAGTGGGCCAATTTCGGTGTGTTTGGTCAGGTTGTGGCCGGTGGGCCAGTTTCTGTGTGTTCCATCAGGTTGTGGTCAGTGGGTCAGTTTCTGTGTGTGCCATCGGGTTGTGGTCAGTGGGTCAGTTTCTGTGTGTGTGGTCAGTTTGGGTTCAGTGGGTCAGTTTGTGTGTGTTTTGTCAGGCTGTGTTCAGTGTGTCAGTTTCTGTGTGTTTTGCCAGGTTGTGGTCAGTCGTTCTGTTTCTGTGTGTTTGGACAGGTGCTCGTCTGTGGTTCAGTTTCTGTGTGTTCAGTCAGTTTGTTGCCACTGGGTCAATTTTTGTTTGCTCGGTCAGGTTGTGGTAAATTAGTCAGTTTCAATGTGTTCAGTCAGTTTGTGGTCAGTGGATCAGTTTCTGTTGGTTCTGTCAGTGTGTGGTCAGCGTGACAGTTGCTGTTTGTTCGGTCAAGTTGTCAGTGGTTCAGCTTCTGTGTGCTCGGTCAGGATTTGTTCAGTTGGTTAGTTTGTGAGTGCTTGGCCAGGTTGTGGTCAATGGGTCAGTTTCGGTGTGTTGGTTCATGTTTTGTTAGGAAGGCCCTTTTCTGTGAGCTTGGTCAAGTGTGGTCAGTGGGACAGTTTAACTTTTTGTTCGTTCAGGTTGTGGTCAGTGGGTCAGTTTCAGTGTTTGTTCATTCAGGTTGTTTACCATGGGTCAGTTTCTGTGTGTTCGGACAGGCCGTGCTCAGTGGGACATTATCAGTGCTTTCGGTCAGGTTATGTCAGTGTGTCAGCTTCTGTGTGGTCGGTCAGGTTATGTAACTGAGTCAGTTTATGTGTGCTCAGTCAGGTGGTGGTCTGTGGGACAGATTCTCTGTGCTCGGTCAGGTTATGTCAATGGATAATTTTCTGTGTGCTCGGTCATGTTATGTCAGTGGGTCAGTTTCTGTGTGCTCTGACAGGTTGTGGTCAGATGGTCAGTTTCTGTGGGTTCGGACGGGTTGTTTTCATTGGGTCCGTTTATGTGTGTTCAGTCAGGATTTGGTCAGTGTGTCAGTTTCTGTGTGTTTGGTCAGGTTGTAGACAGTGGGTCAGTTTATATGTGTTTGGTCAGGATTTGTTCAGAAGGCCAATTTCTGTGTGTACGATCAGCTTGTGGTCAGTGGCTCAGTTTATGTGTGTTCTTTCAGGTTGTCTTCAGATGGTCATTTTCTGTGTTTTCAGTCTGGTTGTCGGCAGTGGTTCAGTTTATGTTTGATCGATCAGGTGGGTCAGTTGGTCAGTTTCTGTGTGATCATTCAGGTTGTGGTCAGTGTGTCAGTTTCTGTGCGTTCAGCCAGGATTGTTCAGTGTGTCAGTTTCTCTGTGCTCGGTCAGGATGTGGTCAGTTGGTAGTTTCTGTGTCTTCGTTCATGTTGTGTTCATTGTGTCAGTTTCTGTGTGTTCGGTCAGGTTGTGGTAAGTGTGTCAATTTCTGTGTTTTCGGTCAGGATTTGTTCAGTGTGTCATTTTCCGTGTGATCAGTCATGCTGTGGACAGTGGGTCAGATTCTGTGGCCTAGAAATTCAGTCTGGACACTTTTGGGGCGCTAAAGTCGGGCGTTCGCTAAAGTTAGCGCCCGCCGGAAAGTGTAGGCCACATCGCCGAAATTCAGTAGAGTTGGCCAAGAGTTTGGCCGAGCGCTGAAACTGGCGTTGCAATGCTCTCTTCAGGTGCTAAGCCGGCGATGCGGCCTGATAACGCCGAGGCCGGGCGCAGCGCAGGTGCGGTCATGTTTTGATTGACAGCAGACACCCTGATGCCGGCCAGCTCTTAAAGGGGAATGGTCCACTTTGACTGCTGCCACGCCCTGCATACTGGAGCCCTGCAGCTAGGCCTCAACACTGCTGGTGGGCCAAAATAGCGCCTGGAGCCATGGAGAGGGACCGTGAATGAGCGCAGCGCTTCTCAGAGCATGCTCTGAGGGTGCTGATTAATGGTGTCGAAAACAAAAGAGAGATCTTGTGCCCGGACAGTGGCAAGAAGGCTCCCAGGAGCCAGTACAAGGAAAGCCTGGAGGAAAATCGCCCGCAGGGTGTCATCCACCTGCGATGTCCCCAGGAGTGCGGACCAATGCCGCAAGAAATACAACGACCTCACTCGGATGGTGAAGGTGAGTACCCTTTCCAGTGTCCTCCTCATCCTTGCATGTGCACCTCACATTATGGGCAAAGGGACCTCAAAGGACTAATGGGCAGCCCTCCTCCCGCAGCAATGGCACTGGCATGATCATCAATAGCACTTTCTGCACTTACCACACTGGCCAAGCTATTTGACCATGGGAGGCAGTGCACACAGCAACAGGGCACCACACTGGCCAAGCTATTCGACCATGGGAGGCAGTGCACACAGCAACAGGGCACCACACTGGCCAAGCTATTCGACCATGAGAGGCAGTGCACACAGCAACAGGGCACCACACTGTACTTAGAGGCCGTCCTTTCTCTTGCAGGCCAAGCTGGCGTGGAATTTGAGGAGCCAGTCTGCCACCGGGGGATGCCGTCCCCAGTACCAGCCGCTCAGTGAGCTGGAGGAGAGCGTGGCTCGACTCATGCGTGCCCGGGTGACTGGCCCTATTGCGATCACAGATGCGGACCCTGTACTGGGACCCACTGGTAAGGACATGACCGGCTGGACCTCTGTCGTTGCCCTTGCGCTTCAGATCGACATCCTTTCGCACTGACCGACAAATGCGCATAATGCCACCACTCAGGCCTCCCTCGCTGACGCGCTGTCCTCACTCTAAAGCTACTCTTGTGCCTTCCTGCTTTCAGCTGGTGAGGAGGAGGTGGTCCCTGAAGCTCAGAGTGCCAGGCCCTTGGAGGAGGAGGACGACGAGGACCAGGAGGAAGGCAGCACATCGGGGGAACCCTCATCCACGCCAGGGGATGGCAATGGAGGGGAGACGTCTGGCCTGCAGGAGAGCCAGGGGGAAGTGTTGCAGGGGAGGGCAGATCCTGGGCCCAGTGGGCTCGAGGCACGTGGGAAGGGTCCGGCAGCACACCGGCCTGCTCCCCAGAGCGGGGAGGTGTTGCAGGGGAGGGCAGATCCTGGGTCCAGTGTGCTCGAGGCACGTGGGAAGGGTCGGCCAGCTCGGCGGCCTTCTCCCCAGAGGGAGAGTCTGCCCTCCAGTCCGGAGACTGTCCTCGCCCAGGAGGTGCGCCTCCTCGATGAGATGTCGGCAGCGCCTGAGCGGTGCCACCAGGAGTTCATGGGGGTTGTGCAACAGATGCCTCAGGCCATTGAGTCCCTGGCTCATAGTGTGGTCGCTTTCGGGGAATCACAGGCCAGGGGGGGGTCGAACAACTCACGGCAGCGTAGGACAGGGGTGTCCAGCAACTCGCGGCAGCCCAGGGCGTGACTCGCAAGATGAGTGGTGCCGTCCAGACACTGGCAGAGCTGATGCGGGCACATACCAGGGCAGTTCGGTCACTCACTTCTGCCACACTCGCTGTGGCGTGGAAGCATCGCCAGGGCACCCGCCGCCCTACTGCAGCACAGCGGTCTGGCCTCCACCAGATTGCTGCGCTTGCTGCACTGCCAGCCCGGCCGAGTGCCAGTGTCTCTGGCAAGCAGCGCGCGCCTGCCTTCAGCCAGCTTGCCCCCATTGGTGCAGCCGACACTGCCACTCCCCCAGCCAAGGTGCGACGAGCTGCTGCTGAGACTGATGCTGGCCAGCCACAGCTGCAGCAGTCAGCAGCCGGCCCCTCCCGGGCCGGGCCTCGTCTAGGCCGACCCCCAAGGGCATCTGCCGACACGCATTGTGGCCCTCATGAGCCTTCCCGCAGCCTTGCCACACGCGCAGGGCCCAGGTTGAGGCGGAGCAGCAGGTCGGGCAGAGGCCAGAGAAGCCTGTCTAAGGACTCGCCCTCTCGGCACACCCATTAGAGTGTGGTGATAGCTGTTTTTTTTATATTGGGGGGCTTGTGTTCTGGGGGGGCATTATTTTGGTAAGGCCGAGGATCAAGGCATTTTTTGTTTTTAGGGGGGTGTTTGTGTTGTGGAGGGGGGGCCTTATTTTTGTAAGGCCGATGATGAAGGCCATTTGGATGGACAAGCTTTGTTAGTCCTCCCCAGGTTTTGGGAGTGACAGATGTTTTTGACTGTTTTTTGGGGGTCTTGTCTGTTTTTCTGTTTCAAGTGGGAAGGGCCCTGAGTTTGTGAAATAAAGCTTTTTATTTATTCAGCATGTCCACGTCTCAGGTTTCAAGTGGTTGTTGCATTAACCGGCTGAGGGCTTGCGGTGCGGCTGCCTTCAGGTGCATTCATTGCCACAGCCCATTCCCTGACAGGGGGCCTAGAAGTGTCGATCAATAAGCTCCCGGCGGACGACCCTTGGACCTTGTGGCTCCCTCCTGGGCTGGTACTCCTCCTCCTTCTCCTCATGGTCCTCCTGCTCGTCCTCCTGAGGTGGTGGTGCAATGTCAGGTGGCAGTGCCTGAGTCCTGCGGATAGCCAGGTTGTGCAGCATGCAGCACACGACGACGAACTGGGAGACTCTATCCGGCGAATACTGTAGAGATCCGCTGGAACGATCCAGGCAGCGGAACCGTTGCTTGAGGACGCCTATCGTTTGCTCTATGATGTTCCTTGTGGCTTGATGGCTTTCGTTTTATGCCTCCTCCGCTGGGGTCCTGGGCGCGCGGAGCGGGGTCATGAGCCATGTACACAAAAGGTCGCCCTTGTCCCCGATAAGCCATCCCTTGGTGGAGGCTGTGCCTCGAACATGTCAGCCACAGTAGTCTGGTGCAGGATAAATGCATCATGGCTGCTTCCTGGGAAGCGGGCATTGACAGCTAGGATGCGCTGCCTGTGGTCACACACCAGCTGTACATTTAGGGCATGGTAGCCCTTCCGGTTGCTGAAATCCTCGGCATTGTGAATAGGTGCCCGCATAGCCACATGCGTGCAGTCAATGGCGCCCTGCACCATGGGAAAGCGCGCAATCCTGGCAAATCTGATTGCACGCTGCTCCTGCCACTGTCGGGCCATGGGGAAGGAGATGAATTGGTGTCTCCTCGCGAAAAGTGCATCGGTGGCCTGCCGGATGCAGCGATGTGTGGCGAACTGGGAGATGTTCGCTATGTCCCCAGCAGTGGCTTGGAAGGAGCCGCTTGCATAAAAGTTCAGAGCCACCGTGACCTTCACTTCCACCGAGAGAGACGTCCTGCACATCAGCTGTGGACGCAGATCTCTGTGAAGCAGCTGGCAGATCTCTGCAACCATCTCCCTTCTGAAGCGCAGCCTCTTAACACAATGCGCCGCAGTCATGGTGAGATAGGGCACCTGCTGCCGGTATTGCCTGAGTGGGTGAGGCCTACGTTGCCGACGCCTGATGGCCCCTCTGCGTCTAGGCATGGCTGGGCCTCTCTCACAGCGTCTGCGAGCCCTTCGCACAATATGCTGCAACTGAGTGTTGGACCCCCATACAGCCCCCAGAATAAAGTTGAAAACAGTGAAATCAAATGAATCAAATGTCAAAGCACTGGCCAGAAGCCAAAAATACCTCTCCTATGTTGTCCCAAATCAGTAAGCTCTTTCCCTTGGTCTCTGTCCAGAAATCCTAAGCAGTAAAGTCATTGCAGCAAAATGGCTGGGCTTTATAGGTCAGTGTAAGTGCCCTTTAATTAGCGCTCCCCAAGGCCCGCAGGGCCTCTGTTGCGTTCCACTTCACAGTTCTTAGCAGCGCCACGCCCACATTGGGCGAGCGCCACTGAATTTCCGGTTTGGGGCGCACAAACAGCTTTGCACAACGAAATGACGTCATAAGCTGCGCGCGCAGCTGAGCGGGTGCAAACACTTTGCGCCGGCGCTAAATGTCAACTGAATTTGGGCATTGGCGCAGATCGGTCTGCGCCCGGGCGCTACGTGCCTAGTGATGGAAATATACCCCTCTTATGGCATTACCGGCTGGCGCAACCAACTGAATTTTTGTGTTTGGTCAGGATGTGGTCAATCGTTCAGTTTCTCTGCATTCTGTCAGGTTGTGGTCAGTGGGTCTGTTTCTGTGTGCTCTGTCAGGTTTTAGTCAGTGGGTCAGATTCTGTGAGTTCGTTCAGGATGTGTTCAGTCGATCAGTTTCAGTGTGTTCAGTCATGTTGTGGTCATTGTATCAGTCTTTGTGTGCTCGGTAATGTTGTGGTCAGTGTGTCAGATTCTGTGTGTTCAGTCAGATTGTGGTCAGTAAATCAGTTTCTGTCGATTCCGTCAGTTTGTTGTCAGTGGGACAGATTCTGTGTGTTCAGTCAAGTTGTTATCCGTCGTCCAGTTGCCCTGTGTTTGGTCAGGATTTGTTCAGTTGGTCAATTCAGTATGTTTGGCCAGGTTGTGATGAATGGGTCAGTTTCGGTGTGCTCGGTCAGATTGTGGTCAATGTGTCAGTTTCTGTGTGTTCAGTCAGGTTGTGGTCAGTGGGTCAGCTTCTGTGTGTTCCATCAAGTTGTTGTCATTGGTTCAGTTTCTGTGTGTTCGTTCCGGATTTGTTCCGTTGGTCACTTTCTGTGTGTTTGGCCAGGTTGTGGTCATTGGGTCAGTTGCAGTTTTTGTCCTGTGCAGATGTGGTCAGTGGGTCAGTTACTGTGTGTTTGGTCAGGTTGTGGTCAATGGGTCAGTTTCTGTGTGTTCAGTCAGGTTATGGTCAGTGTGTCAGTTTCAGTTTTTGTTCGGTGAGGTTGTGATCAGTGGGTCAGTTTCTGTGTGTTCGGACAGGATTTGGTCAGTGGGTCTGTTTCTGTGTGTTAGGTCAGTTTGTGGTCAGTGGTCAGTTTGTGTGTGTTTGGTCATGTTGTGTTCAGTGCGTCAGTTTCTGTGTGTTCATCCAGTTGGTGGCCAGTTGGTCATTTTCTATATGTTCGGACAGGTGCAGGTCTGTGGGCCACTTTCTGCCTGTTCGGTCAGGCTGTTGACAGTGGGTCAATTTATAGTTTTTCATTCAAGTTGTGGTCAGTGTGTCAGTTTCTGTGTGCTCAGTCAGGAGTTGGTCATTTTTCAGTTTCTGTGTGTTCGCTCAGGATGTGGTCAGTGGGTCAGTTTCTGTGTGTTCCTTCAGGTTGTGGTTATTGTGTCATTTCGGTTGGTTCGGTCAGATTGTGGTCATTGCGTCAGTTTCTGTGTGATCAGTCAGGATTTGGTCAGTGTGTCAGTTTCTGTGTGATCGGTCAGGTTATGGTCGGTGGTTCAGTTTCTCTGTGTTCGGACAGGTTGTTTTCAATGGGTCAGTTTCTGTGCATTCGTTGCATCTGTATTCCTTGTGTCAGTTCCTGTGTGTTCACTCAGTTTGTGGTCAGTGCTTCAGTTTCTGTGTGTTCAGACAGGTTGTGGTCAGTTGGTCAGTTTCTCTGAATGCGTTCCATTTGTGGTCATTGCATCAGTTTCTGATTGTTCGGTCAGGTTATGTTCAGTGGGTCAGTTTGTGTGAGTTCATTCAGGATATGTTCAGTGAGTCAGTTTCTTTGTGTTTGGTCATGTTATGTTCATTGTGTCAGTCATTGCGTGCTCGGTCAGGTTGTGGTCAGTGTTTCTCTTTCTGTGTGTTCAGTCAGGATTTGTTCAGTATGTCAGTTTCTGTGTGATCAGTAAGGATTTGGTCAGTGGATCAGTTTCTCTCGGTTCCATCAGTGTGTGGTCAGTGGGACAGTTTCTGTGTGTTCAGTAAAGTTGTTGTCAGTGGTTCAGTTTCTGTTTGTTCGGTCAGGATTTGTTCAGTGTGTCACTTTCTGTGTGTTTTTACCAGCTTGTGGTCAATGGGTCAGTTTCGGTGGGCTCGGTCAGGTTGTGGTCAGTATTTTTTCGGTCAGGTTTTTGTCAATGGTCCAGTTTCATTGTGCTCGGGCAGGTTGTGTTCTGTGGGTCAGTTTCTGTGTGTTTCGTCAGGATTTGTTCCCTGGGTCAGTTTCTCTGTGCTCACTAAGGAAGTGGACAGCGGGTCAGTCTCTGTGTGCTCAGACAGGTGGTGGTCTGTGGGTCAGTTTCTGTGTGTTCAGACAGGTGGTGGTCAAACGGTAAGTTTCTGTGTGTTCAGTCAGGTTGTGGTCAGTGGACCAGTTTCTGTGTGTTCCGTCAGTTTGGGGTCAGTTTGTCAGTTTGTGTGTGTTGCATCAAGTTGTTGTCATTGGGTCAGTTTCTGTGTGTTCTGTCCGGATTTGTTCAGTTGATCACTTTCTGTGTATTTGGCCAGGTTTTGGTCAATGTTTCAGTTTCAGTTTTTGTTCAGTGAGGTTTAGGTCAGTGGGTCTGTTTCTGTGTGTTCGGTCAGTTTGTGTTCAATGGGTCAGTTTCTGTGTGTTTGGTCAGGTTTGGTCAGCATGTCAGTTTCCGTTTTTGTTTGGTGAGGTTGTGGTCAGTGGTTCAATTTTTGTGTGTTCGGTCAGTATTTGGTCAGTGTGTCAGTTTATGTGTGCTCGGTCAGGTTGCAATCAGTGGGTCAATTTCTGTCTCTTCGGACAGGATCTGGTCAGTGGGTCAGTTTCCGTTTGTTTCATCAGACTGTTGTCAGTGGGTCAGTTTCTGTCTGTTCGGTCATGATTTGTTCAGTGGGTCAAATTATGTCTGTTCAGTCAGGTTGTGGTCGCTGGGTCATTTTCTGTGTGCTCGGTCAGGTTGTGGTAAGCGGGCCAGTTTCTGTGTTTTCGGTCAGTTTGTGGTCAGTTGTTCAGTTTCTATTTGTTTGGACAGGTGCTGGTCTGCAGGTCAGTTTCTGCATGTTCGATCAGTTTGTGGTCAATGGATCAGTTTCTGTGGTTTCTCACAGTTTGTGGTCAGTGGATCAGTTTCTCTGTGTTCGGTCAAGTTGTTGTCAGTGTGTCAGATTCTGTGTGGTCAGATTGTGGTCAGTGTATCTCTTTCTGAGTGTTCGGTCATGTTATGGTCAGAAGGTCAGTATCTGCGTGTTTGTTAATGTTTTTGTCAATGGGTCAGTTTCTGTGTGTTCTGTCAGGTTATGGTCAGTGGATTAGTTTCTGTGTGTTTGGTCAGGTTGTGTACATTTGGTCACTTTCTGCGTGTTCGGTCAGGTTGTGGTCAGTGGGGAAGTTTCTGTGTGCACTTTCAGGTTGTGATCAGTGGTTTAGTTTTGGTGTGTTCGATCAGTTGGTGGTAGTTTGGTCACTTTCAGTTTGTTCAGTCAGATTGTGGTCAATGGGTCAGTTTCTGTGTGTTCGGTCAGGATTTGTTCAGCGTGTTTGATTCTTTTGATCGGTCAGGTTATGGTCACTGGTTCAGTTTCTCTGTGTTCGGACAGTTTGTGGTCAGCGGATCAGTTTACGTGTGTTTGTTCCATCTGTGGTCCTTGTGTCAGTTCCTGTGTGCTCGCTCAGTTTGTTGCGTTTGGGTCAGTTTCTGTGTGGTCAGTCAGGATTTGGTCAGTTTTTCAGTTTCTGTGTGATCGGTCAGGTTGTGGTCAGTGGATCATTTTCTCTGAGTTCAGTCAGGATGTGTTCAGCGGGTAAGTTTCTGTGTTTGTGGTCAGCCTGTTGTCAGTGGGTCAGTGAATGTGTGCTAGGACAGGTGGTGGTCAGTGGGTCAGATTCTGTGTGTTCAATCAGTTTGTGGTCAGTCGATAAGTTTCTGTGGTTTCTGTCAGTGTGTGGTCAGTGGATCAGTTTCTCTGTGTTCAGTCAAGTTGTTGTCAGTGGGTCAGATTCTGTGTGGTCAGATTGTGGTCAGTGTATCAGTTCCTGAGTGTTCGGACAGGTTATGGTCAGAAGGACAGTTTCTGCGTGTTTGGTTGTTTTTAGTCAATGGGTCAGTTTCTGTGTGTTCTGTCAGGTTGTGGTCAGTGGATTAGTTTGTGTTTGTTTGGCCAGGTTGTGGTCATTTGATCATTTTCTGTGTGTTCAGTCAGATTGTGGTCAGTGGGTCAGTTTCTGTGTGTTCTGTCAGGTTGTGGTCATTGGATTAATTTCTGTGGGATCAGTCAGTGTGTGGTCAGTGGATCAGTTCTGTCTGTTTGGTCAAGTTGTTGTCAGAGGTTCAGTTTCTGTGTGTTGAGTCAGGATTTGTTCAGTTGTTCAGTTTCTGCGTGTTTGGCCAGATTCTGGTCAATTGGTCATTTCCTGTGTGTTCAGTCAGGTTGTGGTAGGAAGGACAGTTTCTGTGTGCTCGGTCATGATATGGTCAATGGGTCAGTTTCAGCATTTTTTCGGTCAGGTTGTGGTCAATGTGTCAGTTCCTGTGTGTTCGGTCAGATTGCGGTCAGTGGGTCATTTCCTGTGTTTTCGGGCAGGTTATGGGCAGTGGGTCAGTCTCTCTGTGCTCAATCAGGTTGTGGTCAGTGGGTTACTTCCTGTACTTCCTGTCTGGTTATGTCAGTTGGTGACATTTTCTGTTTTCGATCAGTTTGTGAGCAGTGGGTTAGTTTTATTGTGCTCCGTCTGGTTTTGGCCAGTGGGTCATTCCTGTGTGTTCAGTCAGGTTGCGGTCAGAAAGGCAATTTCTGTGTTCTTGGTCAGGTTATGGTCAGTCGGTCTGTTTCTGTGTTTGGTCAGGTTTTGGTCAATGGGTCAGTTTCTTTGTGTTCGGTCAGGTTGTGGTCAGTCTGTCAGTTTCAGTTTTTGTTCGGTGAGGTTGTGGTCAGTTGGTCAGTTTCTGTGTGATCGGTCATGATTTGGTCAGTGTGTGAGCTTCTGTGTGATCAGTCAGGTTATGGTCAGTGGTTCAGCTTCTCTGTGTTCGGACAGGTTGTGGTCAGTGGGTCAGTTTCTGTGTGTTCGTTCCATCTGTGGTTCTTGTGTCATTTTCTGCGTGTTCGCTCAGTTTGTTGTCAATGGGTCAGTTTTTTGTGGTCAGTCAGGATTTGGTCTGTGTTTCAGTTTCTGTGTGTTCGGTGAGGTTGTGTTCAGTGGTTCATTTTCTCTGATTTCAGTCAGGATGTTTTCAGTGGGTAAGTTTCTGTGTTTGTGGTCATACTGTTGTCAGTGGGCCAATTACTGTGCACTCGGACAGGTGGTGGTTAGTGGGTGAGTTTCTGTGTGTTAGGACAGGTGGTGATCAGTTTGTCAGTTTCTGTGTGTTCAATCAGTTTGTGGTCAGTGGGTCAGTTTCTGTGTGTTCTGTCAGGTTGTGGTCAGTAGATTAGTTTATGTGTTTTTGTTCAGGTTGTGGTCATTTGGTCACTTTCTGTGTGTTCGGTCAGGTTGTGGCCAGTTGGTCAGTTCTGTATGCACCGCCAGGTTGTGATCAGTGGTTCACTTTTGGTGTGCTCGGTCAGGTTGTGGTCATTTGGTCACTTTCAGTGTGTTCGTTCAGATTGTGTCGAATGGGTCAGTTTCTGTGAGTTCGGAGAAGTTGTGGTCAGTTGACCAGTTTCTGTGTGTTCCGTCAGTTTGTCGTCAGTGGATCAGTTTCTATGGGTTCTGTCAGTGTGTGGTCAGTGGGTCAGTTTCTGCCTGTTTGATCGAATTGTTGTCAGAAGTTCATTTTCTTTGAGTTCTGTCAGGATTTGTTCAGTTGGTCAGTTTCTGAATGTTTGGCCAGGTTGTGGTCATTGGGTCAGGTTCTGTGTGTTCAATCAGGTTGTGGTCAGTGGGTTAGTTTTTGTGTGTTCGGTCATGGTGTTGTCAGTGTGTCAGTTTCTGTGTTCAGTCAGGTTGTGGTTAATGTATAAGGTTCTCTGTGTTCGCTGAGGTTGTGGTCAGTGGGCCAGTTTCTGTTTGTTTCGTCACACTGTTGTTAGTGGATCAGTTTCTGTGTGTTCGGTCAGGAATTGGTCAGTGGTTCAGTTTTTGTGTGTTCGGTCAGGTTGTGGTCAGTCGATCAGTTTCTGTGTGCACCATCAGTTTGTGGTCAGTGGTTCAGCTTGGGTGTGGTCGGTCAGGTTGCGGTCATTTGGTCACTTTCAGTGTGTTCGGTCAGTTTGTGGTCAATCGGCCAGATCCTTTGTGATTGGACATGTTGTGGTCAGTGGGTCAGTTCCTGTGTGTTTGGTCAAGATATGGTCAGTTGATCAGTTTCTGTGTGTTCAGTCAGCTTGTGGTCAGTGGATCAGTTTCAGTTTTTGTTCGGTGAGTTTGTGGTCAGTGGGTCAGTTTGTGTTTGTTCAGTCAGGTTGTGTTCAGTGCATCAGTTTCTGTGTCTTCAGCCAGTTTGTGGTTAGTGGGTCAGTTTCTATGCGTTTATTCAGGTGCTGGTCTGTGGGTCAGTTTCTGCATGTTCGGTCAGTTTGTCACCAGTGGCTCAACTTCTCTGTATTCATTCAGGTTGTGGTCAGTGTGTCAGTTTCTCTGTGCTCAGTCAGGAGTTGGTCATTGTGTCAGTTACTGTGTTTTCAGAAAGGATCTGGTCTGTGGGTCAGTTTCCGTATGTTCAATCAGGTTGTGTTCAGTGGGGCAATTTCTGTGTTCTCGGTCAGGTTATGGTCAGTCGGTCAGTTTCTGTGTTCGGTCAGGTTGTGGCCAGTCGGTCAGTTTCTGTGTGTTCGGTCAGGACATGGTCAGAATGTCAGTTTCTGCGTGTTTGTTCAGGTTGCCGTCAGAGGCTCAGTCTGATTGAATTCGGCCAGTATATGTTCAGTGGGCCAGTATCTGTTTGTTCGGTCAGGTGTAGTCAGTGGGTCAGATTATTTGTGTTCAGTCAGGTTCTGGTCAGTGGGTCAGTTTCTGTGTGTTCAGTCAGGTTGTGGTCAGTGCGTAAGTTTATGTGTGTTCGGTCTGGATTTGGTCAGTGTGTCAATTTCTATGTGACCTTTATGATTTTGGTCAGTGGGTAAGTTTCTGTGTTTTTGGTGAGGTTGTGTTCAGTGGGTCAGTCTCTGTGGATTTGCTCCGGTTGTGGCCAGTGTGTCCGTTACTGTTTGTCCGGTCAGAATATGGTCAGATGGTCAGTTTCTGGGTAATTGGTCAGGTTGTGATCAGTGGTTCCAATTGGTTGACTTTTGTCAGTATTTGGTCAGTGGACCAATTTCTGTTTGCTCGATAAATTTTGGTCAGTTTCTGTGTGACCTGTCAGGTTGTGGTCAGTAGGTCAGTTTCCATTTGTTCGGTCAGGTTGTGGTCAGTGGGTCTGTTTCTGTGTGTTTGGTCAGGTTGTGTTCAGTGCGTCAATTTTTGTTTGTTCAGCCAGGTTTTGTTCAGTGGATCTTTTTCTATTTGTTTTGACAGGTGCTGGTCCATGGGTCAGTTACTGTGTGCTCGGTCAGGTTTTGTTCAGTGGGCCAGATTCTGTGAGTTCATTCTGGATGTGTTCAGTGGATCAGTTTCTGTGGGTTCCGTCAGTGTGTGGTTAGTTGGTCAGTTTCTGTGTGTTCGTTCAAGTTATTGTCATTGGATCAGTTTCTGTGTGTTCGGTCTGTATTTGTTCAGTTGGCCACTTTCTGTGTGTTTGGCCAGGTTGTGGTCAGTGGGTCAGTTTTGTTGTGTTCGGTCAGGGTGTGGTCAGCGGGTCAGTTTAGTTGTGTTCAGTCAGGTTGTGGTCAGTGGGTCAGTTTCCGTGTGTTTGGTCAAGTTGTAGTCAGTGGGTCAGTTTATGTTTTTTCTGTGAGGATTTGGTCAGTGTGTCAGTTTCTGTGTGTTTGTTCAGGTTGTGGTCAGTGTGTCAGTTTCTGTCTGATCGGTCAGTTGTGGTCAGTGGGTCGGTTTCTGTGTGTTTGGTCAGGATGCGGTCAGTGGATTAGATTCTGTGTTCTAGGTCAGGTTGTTGTCAGTGAGTCCCTTTCTGTGTGATTGTTCAAGTTGTGGTCATTGTTTCAGTGTCTGTGTGTTTTGTCAGGGTGTGGTCAGTGGTTCATTTTCTGTGTGTTCAGTCAGGACTTGGTTACTGGGTCAGTTTTTCTGTGTTCAGTCAGGCTGAGGTCAGTGTGACAGTTTCTGTGTTTGGTCAGGTTGTTGGCAGTTTGTCAGTTTCTGTGTGTTTGGTCAGATTGTGGTCAGTTGGTCAGTTTCTGTGTTTTCGGTCAGGTTGTTGTCAGTGGGTCAGTTCCTGTGTGCTGGTCAGGTTGTTGCCTGTGGGTCAGGTTCAGTGTGTCCAGTCAGGTTGTGGTAAGTGGGTAAGTTTGTGTGTGTTTGGTGAGGTTGTGGACAGTGTGTCAGTTACTTTGTGATCGGTCAGGTTTTGGTCAGGGGGTCAGATTCCGTGAGTTCATTCAGGATGTGTTCAGTGGGTCAATTTCTGTGTGTTCAGTCAGGTTGTGGTCAGTGGATCAGTTTCTGTCGATTCCTTCAGTTTGTGGTCAGTGGTAAAGTTCCTGTGAGTTCAGTCAAGTTTTTGTCAGTGTTCCAGTTTCTGTGTGTTCGGTCAGAATTTGTTCAGGTTGTCACTTTCTGTGTTTTTGACCAGGTTGTGGTCAATGCGTAAGTTTCGGTGTTCTCGGTAACATTGTGGTCAGTGTGTCAATTTCAGTGTTTGTTTGGACAGGTTGTGGTCAATGGGTCAGTTTCTTTTTGCTCGGGCATTTTGTGTTCTGTGAGTCAGTTTCTGTGTGTTTGGTCAGGATTTGGTCCGTGGGTCAGTTTCTGTGTGCTCAGTAAGGATGTGGACCGTGGGTCAATTTCTGTGTGCTCGTACAGGTGGTGGTCATTGTATCAGTTTCTGTCTGTTCATGCAGGAGGTGATCATTAGGTCAGTTGCTGTCTGTTCAGTCAGGTTGTGGTCAGTGGATCAGTTTCTGTGGGTTCCGTCAATGAGTTATTGTCATTGGGTCAGTTTCAGTGTGTTCGGTCCGTATTTGTTCAGTTATCCACTTTCTGTGTGTTTGGCCAGGTTGTGGTCAATGGGTCAGTTTATATGTGTTCTGTCAGTTTGTGGTCAGTGGGTCAGTTTGCATTTGTTCGGTCAGGTTGTGTTCAGTGTGTCAGATTCTGTGTGTTCAGCCAGGTTGTATTCAGTGGGTCACTTTCTGCGTGTTCCATCCGGTTGTGTTCAGTGGGCCAGTTACTTTGTGTTCGTTCAGTTTGTGGTCAGTGGGTCAGTTTGTGTGTGTTCAGTCAGGTTGTGTTCAGTGCGTCAGTTTCTGTGTGTTCAGCGAGATTGTGGTCAGTGGGTGAGTTTCTATGTGTTTGGACAGGATCTGGTCAGTGGGTCAGTTACTGTTTGTTTCATCAGACTGTTGACAGTGGGTCAGTTTCTGTGCGTTCGGTCAGGTTGTGGCCAGTGTGTTAGTTTCTGTGTGCATGGTCAGGTTGTGGTAAGTGATCCAGTTTCTTTGTGTTCTGTTAGGTTCTGTCAGTGGGTCAGTTTCTGTGTGTTCGGTCAGTTTGTGGTCAGTGTGTCAGTTTGTGTGTGTTCAGTCAGGTTGTGTTCAGTGCGTCAGATTCAGTGTGTTCAGCGAGGTTTTGGTCAGTGGGTCAGTTTCTATGTGTTTGGACAGGATCTGGTCAGTGGGTCAATTACTGTTTGTTTCATCTGTGGGTCCTTTTCTGCGTGTTCGGTCAGTTTGTTGCCAGTTGGTCAACTTCAGTGTGTTCATTCAGGTTGTGGTCAGTGTGTCAGTTTCTGTGTGCTCAGTCAGGCGTTGGTCATTGTGTCAGTTTCTGTGTGTTCGGTCAGGTTGTGGTCAGTTGGTCAGTTTCTCGGTGTTCATTCAGGTTGTGGTTATTGTGTCAGTTTCGGTGTGTTCGGTCAGGTTGTGGTCATTGGGTCAGTTTCTGTGTGATCGGTCATGATTTGGTCAGTGTGTGAGCTTCTGTGTGATCAGTCAGGTTATGGTCAGTGGTTCAGCTTCTCTGTGTTCGGACAGGTTGTGGTCAGTGGGTCAGTTTCTGTGTGTTCGTTCCATCTGTGGTTCTTGTGTCATTTTCTGCGTGTTCGCTCAGTTTGTTGTCAATGGGTCAGTTTTTTGTGGTCAGTCAGGATTTGGTCTGTGTTTCAGTTTCTGTGTGTTCGGTGAGGTTGTGTTCAGTGGTTCATTTTCTCTGATTTCAGTCAGGATGTTTTCAGTGGGTAAGTTTCTGTGTTTGTGGTCATACTGTTGTCAGTGGGCCAATTACTGTGCACTCGGACAGGTGGTGGTTAGTGGGTGAGTTTCTGTGTGTTAGGACAGGTGGTGATCAGTTTGTCAGTTTCTGTGTGTTCAATCAGTTTGTGGTCAGTGGGTCAGTTTCTGTGTGTTCTGTCAGGTTGTGGTCAGTAGATTAGTTTATGTGTTTTTGTTCAGGTTGTGGTCATTTGGTCACTTTCTGTGTGTTCGGTCAGGTTGTGGCCAGTTGGTCAGTTCTGTATGCACCGCCAGGTTGTGATCAGTGGTTCACTTTTGGTGTGCTCGGTCAGGTTGTGGTCATTTGGTCACTTTCAGTGTGTTCGTTCAGATTGTGTCGAATGGGTCAGTTTCTGTGAGTTCGGAGAAGTTGTGGTCAGTTGACCAGTTTCTGTGTGTTCCGTCAGTTTGTCGTCAGTGGATCAGTTTCTATGGGTTCTGTCAGTGTGTGGTCAGTGGGTCAGTTTCTGCCTGTTTGATCGAATTGTTGTCAGAAGTTCATTTTCTTTGAGTTCTGTCAGGATTTGTTCAGTTGGTCAGTTTCTGAATGTTTGGCCAGGTTGTGGTCATTGGGTCAGGTTCTGTGTGTTCAATCAGGTTGTGGTCAGTGGGTTAGTTTTTGTGTGTTCGGTCATGGTGTTGTCAGTGTGTCAGTTTCTGTGTTCAGTCAGGTTGTGGTTAATGTATAAGGTTCTCTGTGTTCGCTGAGGTTGTGGTCAGTGGGCCAGTTTCTGTTTGTTTCGTCACACTGTTGTTAGTGGATCAGTTTCTGTGTGTTCGGTCAGGAATTGGTCAGTGGTTCAGTTTTTGTGTGTTCGGTCAGGTTGTGGTCAGTCGATCAGTTTCTGTGTGCACCATCAGTTTGTGGTCAGTGGTTCAGCTTGGGTGTGGTCGGTCAGGTTGCGGTCATTTGGTCACTTTCAGTGTGTTCGGTCAGTTTGTGGTCAATCGGCCAGATCCTTTGTGATTGGACATGTTGTGGTCAGTGGGTCAGTTCCTGTGTGTTTGGTCAAGATATGGTCAGTTGATCAGTTTCTGTGTGTTCAGTCAGCTTGTGGTCAGTGGATCAGTTTCAGTTTTTGTTCGGTGAGTTTGTGGTCAGTGGGTCAGTTTGTGTTTGTTCAGTCAGGTTGTGTTCAGTGCATCAGTTTCTGTGTCTTCAGCCAGTTTGTGGTTAGTGGGTCAGTTTCTATGCGTTTATTCAGGTGCTGGTCTGTGGGTCAGTTTCTGCATGTTCGGTCAGTTTGTCACCAGTGGCTCAACTTCTCTGTATTCATTCAGGTTGTGGTCAGTGTGTCAGTTTCTCTGTGCTCAGTCAGGAGTTGGTCATTGTGTCAGTTACTGTGTTTTCAGAAAGGATCTGGTCTGTGGGTCAGTTTCCGTATGTTCAATCAGGTTGTGTTCAGTGGGGCAATTTCTGTGTTCTCGGTCAGGTTATGGTCAGTCGGTCAGTTTCTGTGTTCGGTCAGGTTGTGGCCAGTCGGTCAGTTTCTGTGTGTTCGGTCAGGACATGGTCAGAATGTCAGTTTCTGCGTGTTTGTTCAGGTTGCCGTCAGAGGCTCAGTCTGATTGAATTCGGCCAGTTTATGTTCAGTGGGCCAGTATCTGTTTGTTCGGTCAGGTGTAGTCAGTGGGTCAGATTATTTGTGTTCAGTCAGGTTCTGGTCAGTGGGTCAGTTTCTGTGTGTTCAGTCAGGTTGTGGTCAGTGCGTAAGTTTATGTGTGTTCGGTCTGGATTTGGTCAGTGTGTCAATTTCTATGTGACCTTTATGATTTTGGTCAGTGGGTAAGTTTCTGTGTTTTTGGTGAGGTTGTGTTCAGTGGGTCAGTCTCTGTGGATTTGCTCCGGTTGTGGCCAGTGTGTCCGTTACTGTTTGTCCGGTCAGAATATGGTCAGATGGTCAGTTTCTGGGTAATTGGTCAGGTTGTGATCAGTGGTTCCAATTGGTTGACTTTTGTCAGTATTTGGTCAGTGGACCAATTTCTGTTTGCTCGATAAATTTTGGTCAGTTTCTGTGTGACCTGTCAGGTTGTGGTCAGTAGGTCAGTTTCCATTTGTTCGGTCAGGTTGTGGTCAGTGGGTCTGTTTCTGTGTGTTTGGTCAGGTTGTGTTCAGTGCGTCAATTTTTGTTTGTTCAGCCAGGTTTTGTTCAGTGGATCTTTTTCTATTTGTTTTGACAGGTGCTGGTCCATGGGTCAGTTACTGTGTGCTCGGTCAGGTTTTGTTCAGTGGGCCAGATTCTGTGAGTTCATTCTGGATGTGTTCAGTGGATCAGTTTCTGTGGGTTCCGTCAGTGTGTGGTTAGTTGGTCAGTTTCTGTGTGTTCGTTCAAGTTATTGTCATTGGATCAGTTTCTGTGTGTTCGGTCTGTATTTGTTCAGTTGGCCACTTTCTGTGTGTTTGGCCAGGTTGTGGTCAGTGGGTCAGTTTTGTTGTGTTCGGTCAGGGTGTGGTCAGCGGGTCAGTTTAGTTGTGTTCAGTCAGGTTGTGGTCAGTGGGTCAGTTTCCGTGTGTTTGGTCAAGTTGTAGTCAGTGGGTCAGTTTATGTTTTTTCTGTGAGGATTTGGTCAGTGTGTCAGTTTCTGTGTGTTTGTTCAGGTTGTGGTCAGTGTGTCAGTTTCTGTCTGATCGGTCAGTTGTGGTCAGTGGGTCGGTTTCTGTGTGTTTGGTCAGGATGCGGTCAGTGGATTAGATTCTGTGTTCTAGGTCAGGTTGTTGTCAGTGAGTCCCTTTCTGTGTGATTGTTCAAGTTGTGGTCATTGTTTCAGTGTCTGTGTGTTTTGTCAGGGTGTGGTCAGTGGTTCATTTTCTGTGTGTTCAGTCAGGACTTGGTTACTGGGTCAGTTTTTCTGTGTTCAGTCAGGCTGAGGTCAGTGTGACAGTTTCTGTGTTTGGTCAGGTTGTTGGCAGTTTGTCAGTTTCTGTGTGTTTGGTCAGATTGTGGTCAGTTGGTCAGTTTCTGTGTTTTCGGTCAGGTTGTTGTCAGTGGGTCAGTTCCTGTGTGCTGGTCAGGTTGTTGCCTGTGGGTCAGGTTCAGTGTGTCCAGTCAGGTTGTGGTAAGTGGGTAAGTTTGTGTGTGTTTGGTGAGGTTGTGGACAGTGTGTCAGTTACTTTGTGATCGGTCAGGTTTTGGTCAGGGGGTCAGATTCCGTGAGTTCATTCAGGATGTGTTCAGTGGGTCAATTTCTGTGTGTTCAGTCAGGTTGTGGTCAGTGGATCAGTTTCTGTCGATTCCTTCAGTTTGTGGTCAGTGGTAAAGTTCCTGTGAGTTCAGTCAAGTTTTTGTCAGTGTTCCAGTTTCTGTGTGTTCGGTCAGAATTTGTTCAGGTTGTCACTTTCTGTGTTTTTGACCAGGTTGTGGTCAATGCGTAAGTTTCGGTGTTCTCGGTAACATTGTGGTCAGTGTGTCAATTTCAGTGTTTGTTTGGACAGGTTGTGGTCAATGGGTCAGTTTCTTTTTGCTCGGGCATTTTGTGTTCTGTGAGTCAGTTTCTGTGTGTTTGGTCAGGATTTGGTCCGTGGGTCAGTTTCTGTGTGCTCAGTAAGGATGTGGACCGTGGGTCAATTTCTGTGTGCTCGTACAGGTGGTGGTCATTGTATCAGTTTCTGTGTGTTCATGCAGGAGGTGATCATTAGGTCAGTTGCTGTCTGTTCAGTCAGGTTGTGGTCAGTGGATCAGTTTCTGTGGGTTCCGTCAATGAGTTATTGTCATTGGGTCAGTTTCAGTGTGTTCGGTCCGTATTTGTTCAGTTATCCACTTTCTGTGTGTTTGGCCAGGTTGTGGTCAATGGGTCAGTTTATATGTGTTCTGTCAGTTTGTGGTCAGTGGGTCAGTTTGCATTTGTTCGGTCAGGTTGTGTTCAGTGTGTCAGATTCTGTGTGTTCAGCCAGGTTGTATTCAGTGGGTCACTTTCTGCGTGTTCCATCCGGTTGTGTTCAGTGGGCCAGTTACTTTGTGTTCGTTCAGTTTGTGGTCAGTGGGTCAGTTTGTGTGTGTTCGGTCAGGTTGTCTTCAGTGTGTCAGTTTCTGAGTGTTCAGCCAGGTTGTGACCAATGGGTCATGTTCTGTGTCTTTGGACAGGTGGTTGTCTGAGGTTCAATTTTTGTGTGTTTGTTCAGGTTGTGGTCAATGGGTCAGTTTCTTTTTGCTCGGGCATTTTGTGTTCTGTGAGTCAGTTTCTGTGTGTTTGGTCAGGATTTGGTCCGTGGGTCAGTTTCTGTGTGCTCAGTAAGGATGTGGACCGTGGGTCAATTTCTGTGTGCTCGTACAGGTGGTGGTCATTGTATCAGTTTCTGTGTGTTCATGCAGGAGGTGATCATTAGGTCAGTTGCTGTCTGTTGAGTCAGGTTGTGGTCAGTGGATCAGTTTCTGTGGGTTCCGTCAATGAGTTATTGTCATTGGGTCAGTTTCTGTGTGTTCGGTCCGTATTTGTTCAGTTGGCCACTTTCTGTGTGTTTGGCCAGGTTGTGGTCAATGAGTCAGTTTCTATGTGTTCTGTCAGTATGTGGTCAGTGGGTCAGTTTGTGTGTGGTCGGCCAGGATTTGGTCAGTGTGTCAGTTTCTTTGGGGTGAGTCAGTTTGTGAACAGTGGTTCAGTTTCTGTGTGTTCAGGCAGGTTGTGTTCATTGGGTCAGTTTCTGTGTATTCATTCCATTTGTGGTCATTGTGTCAGTTTCTGGGTGTTCGGTTAGGTTCTGGACAATGGCTCAGTTTCTCTGAGTTCGTTCATGTTTGGTCATTGTGTCAGACTTTGTGTGCTCGGTCAGGTTGTGGTCAGTGTGTCAGTTTCTGTGTGTTCAGTCAGGATTTGTTCATTGTGTCAGTTTCTGTGTGATCAACAAGGTTTTGTTCAGTGGATCAGTTTCTGTCGGTTCGATCAGTGTTTGGACAGTGGGAAGGTTTATGTGTGTTCGGTCTAGTTGTTGTCAATTGTTCAGTTGCTTTGCGTTCGTTCAGGATTTGTTCAGTGTGTCACTTTCTGTGTGTTTCATCAGATTGTTGTCAGTGGGTCAGTTTCTGTGTGTTCGTTCAGGATTTGGTCAGTATGTCAGATTCTGTGTGTTCTGGCAGGTTGTGGTCAGTGAGTCAGTTTTTGTGTGCTCAGTCTGGCTGTGGAACGTGGGCCAGTTTCTGTGTGTTCCTTCAGGTTGTGGTCAGTGGGTCAGTTTATCTGTGTTCGGTCAGTTTGTGGTCATTGGCCAGTTTGTGTGTGTTTGGTCAGGTTGTGTTCAGTGTGTCAGTTTCTGTGTCTTCAGCCAAGTTGTGGTCAGTGGGTCAGTTTCTGTGTGGTCGATCAGGTTGTCGCCAGTGGGTCTATTTATGTGTGTTCATTCAGGTGTGATCAGTGTATCAGTTTCTGTGTGCTCAGTCAAGGGTTGTTCATTGTGACAGTTTCTGTGTGTTCGGTCAGGTTGTGGTCAGTGGGTCAGTTTCTGTTTGTTCATTCAGGTTGTGGTTATTGTATCAGTTTCGGTGTGATCGGTCAGATTGGGGTAAGTGTGTCAGTTTCAGTGTTTGTTCCATCAGGTTGTTGTAAATGGGTCACTTTCTTTGTGCTCGGGCAGGTTGTATTCTGTTTTTTCCGTTTCTGCCTGTTTTGTCAGGATTTGATCCCTGGGTAAGTTTCTGTGTGCTCAATAAGGATGTGGACAGTGGGTCAGTTTCTGTGTGCACGGACATTTGGTGGTCTGTGGGTCAGTTTCCGTGTGTTCAGACAGGTGGTGGTCAATTAGACTGTTTCTGTGTGTTCAGTCAGCTTCTGGTCAGTGGATCAGTTTCCGTGGGTTCCGTCAGTGTGTGGTCAGTGGTACAGTTTCTGCGTGTTACAGCAAGTTGTTGTCATTGGGTCAGTTTATGTGTGTTCGGTCCGGATTGTTCAGTTGGTCACTTTCTGTGTGTTTGGTCAGGTGGTGGTCAATGGGTCAGTTTCTTCGTGGTCGGTCAGTTTGTGTTCATTGTGTCAGTTTCAGTTTTTGTTCGGTGAGGTTCTGGTCAGTGGATCAGTTTCCATGTGTTCAGTCAGGATTTGCTCAGTGTGTCAGTTTCTGTGTGCTCGGTCAGTTTCGGATCAGTGGGTCAATTTCTGTCTTTTCGGAAAGGATCTGGTAAGTGGGTCAGCTTCTGTGTGTTTGTACAGGTGCTGATCTGCGGCTCAGTTTCTACATGTTAGGTCAGATTGTCGCCAATGGGTCAATTTTTGTTTGCTCGGTCAGTTCGTGCTCAGTTCGTCAGTTTCAGTGGGTTCAGTCATTTTATGGTCAGTGGATCATTTTCTGTTGGATCCGTCAGCGTGTGGTCAGTGGGTCAGTTTCTGTTTGTTCGGTCAAGTTGTTGTCAGCGGTTCAGTTTCTGTGTGTTCGGTCAGGATTTTTTCCATTGGTCAGTTTCTGTGTGTTTGGCCAGGTGGTGGTCAATGGGTCAGTTTCGGTGTGTTCGGTCAGGTTTTGGTAGGAAGTCCCTTTTATGTGAGCTCGGTCAGGTTGTGGTCAGTGGGCATGTTCCAGTTATTGTTCTTTCAGGTTGTGGACAGTGGGTCAGTTTCAGAATATTTTCAGTCAGGTTTTGGTCCATGGGTCAGTTTCTGTGTTTTCGGTCAGATTGTGCTCAATGGGACATTAACAGTGCATTTGGTAAGGTTGTGATCAGTGGGTCATTTCCTGTGTGATCGGTCAGTTTGTGTTCAGTGGGTCAGCTTCTGTGTGCTCGGTCAGGTTGTGGTCTGTGGGTCAGTTTCTGTGTGCTTGGAAAGGTTGTGGTCAGTGGTTAAGTTTCTGTGTGTTCGGTCAGGATTTTTTCAGTGGGTCCATTTCTGAGAGTTCGGTCAAGTTGTAGTCAGTGGGGCTGTTGCTCTCTGTTCGGTCAGGATTTGGTCAGTTTGTCAGTTTCTGTGTGTTCGTTCAGGATGTGGTCAGTGGGTTAGTTTCTGTGTGCTAGTTCAGGTTGTTGTCAGTGGGTCACTTTCTGTGTGATTGTTCAGGTTGTGGTCATTGTGTCAGTGTCTGTGTGTTTTGTCAGGTTGTGGTCAGTGGGTCATTTTCTGTGTGTTCAGTCATGACTTGGTCACTGTGTCATTCTTTTCGTGTTCAGTCAGGTTGAGGTCAGTGTGCCAGCTTCTGTGTGATTGGTCAGGTTGTGGTCAGTGGTTCATTTTCTGTGTGTTCAGTCATGACTTGGTCACTGTGTCAGTCTTTTCGTGTTCAGTCAGGTTGAGGTTAGTGTGCCAGCTTCTGTGTGATCGGTCATGTTGTGGGCAGTGTGTCAGTTTCTGTGTGTTCGGTCAGTTTGTGGTCAGTTGGTCAGTTTCTGTGTGTTCGGTCAGGTTGTGGTCAGTGGGTCAGTTATTGTGTGTTTGGTCAGGTGGTGGTCAATGGGTCAGTTTCTTCGTGTTCGGTCAGTTTGTGTTCATTGTGTCAGTTTCAGTTTTTGTTCGGTGAGGTTCTGGTCAGTGGATCAGTTTCCATGTGTTCACTCAGGATTTGCTCAGTGTGTCAGTTTCTGTGTGCTCTGTCAGGTTCGGATCAGTGGGTCAATTTCTGTCTTTTCGGAAAGGATCTGGTAAGTGGGTCAGCTTCTGAGTGTTTGTACAGGTGCTGATCTGCGGCTCAGTTTCTACATGTTAGGTCATGTTGTCGCCAATGGGTCAATTTTTGTTTGCTCGGTCAGTTCGTGCTCAGTTCGTCAGTTTCAGTGGGTTCAGTCATTTTATGGTCAGTGGATCATTTTCTGTGGGATCCGTCAGCGTGCGGTCAGTGGGTCATTTCTGTTTGTTCGGTCAAGTTGTTGTCAGCGGTTCAGTTTCTGTGTGTTCGGTCAGGATTTTTTCCATTGGTCAGTTTCTGTGTGTTTGGCCAGGTTTTGGTAGGAAGTCCCTTTTATGTGAGCTCGGTCAGGTTGTGGTCAGTGGGCATGTTCCAGTTATTGTTCTTTCAGGTTGTGGACAGTGGGTCAGTTTCAGAATATTTTCAGTCAGGTTTTGGTCCATGGGTCAGTTTCTGTGTTTTCGGTCAGATTGTGCTCAATGGGACATTAACAGTGCATTTGGTAAGGTTGTGGTCAGTGGGTCATTTCCTGTGTGATCGGTCAGTTTGTGTTCAGTGGGTCAGCTTCTGTGTGCTCGGTCAGGTTGTGGTCTGTGGGTCAGTTTCTGTGTGCTTGGAAAGGTTGTGGTCAGTGGTTAAGTTTCTGTGTGTTCGGTCAGGATTTTTTCAGTGGGTCCATTTCTGAGAGTTCGGTCAAGTTGTAGTCAGTGGGGCAGTTGCTCTCTGTTCGGTCAGGATTTGGTCAGTTTGTCAGTTTCTGTGTGTTCGTTCAGGATGTGGTCAGTGGGTTAGTTTCTGTGTGCTAGTTCAGGTTGTTGTCAGTGGGTCACTTTCTGTGTGATTGTTCAGGTTGTGGTCATTGTGTCAGTGTCTGTGTGTTTTGTCAGGTTGTGGTCAGTGGGTCATTTTCTGTGTGTTCAGTCATGACTTGGTCACTGTGTCATTCTTTTCGTGTTCAGTCAGGTTGAGGTCAGTGTGCCAGCTTCTGTGTGATTGGTCAGGTTGTGGTCAGTGGTTCATTTTCTGTGTGTTCAGTCATGACTTGGTCACTGTGTCAGTCTTTTCGTGTTCAGTCAGGTTGAGGTTAGTGTGCCAGCTTCTGTGTGATCGGTCATGTTGTGGGCAGTGTGTCAGTTTCTGTGTGTTCGGTCAGTTTGTGGTCAGTTGGTCAGTTTCTGTGTGTTCGGTCAGATTGTGGTCAGTGGGTCAGTTATTGTGTGTTTGGTCAGGTGGTGGTCAATGGGTCAGTTTCTTCGTGTTCGGTCAGTTTGTGTTCATTGTGTCAGTTTCAGTTTTTGTTCGGTGAGGTTCTGGTCAGTGGATCAGTTTCCATGTGTTCACTCAGGATTTGCTCAGTGTGTCAGTTTCTGTGTGCTCTGTCAGGTTCGGATCAGTGGGTCAATTTCTGTCTTTTCGGAAAGGATCTGGTAAGTGGGTCAGCTTCTGAGTGTTTGTACAGGTGCTGATCTGCGGCTCAGTTTCTACATGTTAGGTCATGTTGTCGCCAATGGGTCAATTTTTGTTTGCTCGGTCAGTTCGTGCTCAGTTCGTCAGTTTCAGTGGGTTCAGTCATTTTATGGTCAGTGGATCATTTTCTGTGGGATCCGTCAGCGTGCGGTCAGTGGGTCATTTCTGTTTGTTCGGTCAAGTTGTTGTCAGCGGTTCAGTTTCTGTGTGTTCAGTCAGGATTTGTTCCATTGGTCAGTTTCTGTGTGTTTGGCCAGGTGGTGGTCAATGGGTCAGTTTCGGTGTGTTAGGTCAGGTTTTGGTAGGAAGTCCCTTTTCTGTGAGCTCGGTCAGATTGTGGTCACTGGGTATGTTCCAGTTATTGTTCTTTCAGATTGTGGACAGTGGGTCAGTTTCAGAATATTTTCAGTCAGGTTTTGGTCCATGGGTTAGTTTCTGTGTTTTCGGTCAGATTGTGCTCATTGGGACATTAACAGTGCATTTGGTAAGGTTGTGGTCAGTGGGTCATTTCCTGTGTGATCGGTCAGTTTGTGTTCAGTGGGTCAGCTTCTGTGTGCTCGGTCAGGTTGTGGTCTGTGGGTCAGTTTCTGTTTGCTTGCAAAGGTTGTGTTCAGTGGTTAAGTTTCTGTGTGTTCGGTCAGGATTTTTTCAGTGGGTCCATTTCTGAGAGTTCGGTCAAGTTGTAGTCAGTGGGGCAGTTGCTCTCTGTTCGGTCAGGATTTGGTCAGTTTGTCAGTTTCTGTGTGTTCGTTCAGGATGTGGTCAGTGGGTTAGTTTCTGTGTGCTAGTTCAGGTTGTTGTCAGTGGGTCACTTTCTGTGTGATTGTTCAGGTTGTGGTTATTGTGTCAGTGTCTGTGTGTTTTGTCAGGTTCTGGTCAGTGGGTCATTTTCTGTGTGTTCAGTCATGACTTGGTCACTGTGTCAGTCCTTTCGTGTTCAGTCAGGTTGAGGTCAATGTGCCAGCTTCTGTGTGATCGGTCAGGTTGTGGGCAGTGTGTCAGTTTCTGTGTGTTCGGTCAGTTTGTGGTCAGTTGGTCAGTTTCTGTGTGTTCGGTCAGGTTGTGGTCAGTGGGTCAGTTATTGTGTGTTTGGTCAGGTTGTGGTCAGTGGGTCAGGTTCTGTGTGTTCGGTCAGGTTGTGGTCAGTGTGTAAGCTTGTGCGTGTTTGGTCAGTTTGTGGTCAGTGGGTCAGTTACAGTGTGATCGGCCAGATTTTGGTCAGTGGGTCACATTCTGTGAGTTCATTCAGGATGTGTTCAGTGGATCAGATTCTGTGTGTTCATTCAGGTTGTGGTCAGTGGATCAATTTCTGTCGATTCCTTCAGGTTGTGGTCAGTGGGACGGTTTCTGTGTGTTTAGTCAAGCTTTTGTCAGTGTTCCAGTTTCTCTGTGTTCGGTCAGGATTTGTTCAGTTTGTCATTTTCTGTGTTTTTGGCCAGGTTGTGGTCAATGGGTCAGTTTCGGTGTTCTCGGTCAGATAGTGGTCTGTGTGTCAGTTTCAGTGTTTGTTCGGTCAGGTTGTCGTCAATGAGTCAGTTTCTGTGTGCTCGGGCATATTGTATTCTGTGGGTCAGTTTCTGTGTGTTTGGTCAGGATTTGGTCCGTGGGTCAGTTTGTGTGTGCTCAGTAAGGATGTGGACCGTGGGTTAATTTCTGTGTGCTTGGACAGGTGGTGGTCATTGGGACAGTTTCTGTGTGTTCGGGCAGGAGGTCATCATTGGGTCAGTTTCTGTCTGTTCACTTAAGTTATGATCATTGGGTCAGTTTCTGTGTGTTCGATCCGTATTTGTTCAGTTGGCCACTTGCTGTGTTTTTGGCCAGGTTGTGGTCAATGGGTCAGTTTTGTTGTGTTTGTTCAGGTTGTGGTCAGTGGGTCAGTTTCTGTGTGTTCAGTCATGTTATGTTCAGTGGATCAGTTTCTTTGTTTCGTTATACTGTGGTCAGTGGGTCAGTATCTGTGTGTTCTGTCAATATGTGGTCAGTGGGTCAGCTTCTGTTTGTTGCATGAGGTTGAGGTCACTGGGTCAGTTTCTGTGTATTCCATCAGGTTGTGGTCAATGGGTCAGTTTTTTGTGTTCGGTCAGGTTATGTTAAGTGGGTCAGTTTCTGTGTGTTTGGTCAAATTGTCGTCAGTTTGCCAGTTTCTGTGTGCTCGGTCAGTATTTGTTCAATGGTTCAGTTTGTGTGTGTTCCATCAGGTTGTGGTCAGTGAGTCAGTTTCTGTGTGTTCCATCAGGTTGTGCTCAGTGGGCCCGTTTGCATGTGATCGGTCAGGTTGTAGTCAGTGTGTCAGATTCTGTGTGTGCATCCAGGTTGTAGTCAGTGTGTCAGTTTCTGTGCGTTCCATCAAGTTGTGTTCAGTGGGCCAGTTTCTTTGTGTTCGGTCAGCTTGTTGTCAGTGGGGCAGTTTGTGTGTGTTCGTTCATGTTGTGTTCAGTGTTTCAGTTTCTGTGTGTTCAGCCAGATTGTGGTCAGTGGGTAAGTTTCCGTGTGTTTGGACAAGTGCTGGTCTGAGGGTCAATTTCTGGGTGTTCATTCAGGTTGTGGTCATTGTTTCAGTTTTTGAGTGTATGGTCAGCTTTGAGTCAGTGCGTCATTTTCTGTGTGTTCATTCAGGTTGTGGTTATTGTGTCAGTTTCAGTGCTTTCGGTAAGGTTGTGGTCAGTGGGACAGTTTCTGTGTGATCGGTCAGGATTTGGTCAGTGTGTCAGTTAATGTGTAATGAGTCAGGTTGTGGTCAGTGGTTCAGATTTTGTGTGTTCGGTCAGGATTTGGTCAGTGGGTCAGATCTGTGTGTTCTGTCAGGTTGTGGTCAGTGGGTCAGTTTCTGTCTGCTCCATCTGTCTGTGGTACGTGAGCCAGTTTCTGAGTGTTCCGTCAGTTTGTGTTCAGTGGTTCAGTTTCTGTGTGTTCGGTCAGGATGTGGTCAGTGGTTCAGTTTCTTTGTGTTTGGTCAAGCTGCAGTCAGTGGCTCCCTTTCTGTGAGATTGTTCAGGTTGTGATCATTGTGTCAGTTTCTGTGTGTTATTCCAGGTTGTGGTCAGTGGGTCATTTTCAGTGTGTTCAGTCAGGACTTGGTCACTGTGTCAGTTTTTGCGTATTCAGTCAGGTTGAGGTCAGTCTGACAGTTTCTGTGTGTTCGGTCAGGTTGTGGTCATTTGGTCAGTTTCTGTGTGTTCAGCCAGGTTGTAGTCAGTGGGTCAATTTCTGTGTGTTCCATCAGGCTGTGTTCTGTGGGCCAGTTCCTGTGTGTTCAGCCAAGTTGTGGTCAGTGGGTCATTTTCTGTGTGGTTGGACAGATGCTGGTCTGAGGGTCAATTTTTGTGTGTTCGTTCAGGTTGTGGTCATTGTGTCAGTTTCTGCGTGTATGGTTAGATTTGTGTCAGTGGGTCATTTTCTGTGTGTTCATTCAAGTTATGGTTATTGTGTCAGTTCCGGTATTTTCAGTCAGGTTGTGGTCAGTGGGACAGCTTCTGTGTGTTCGGTCAGGATTTGGTCAGTGTGTCAATTTATGTATGTTCAGGCAGGTTGTGGTCTGTGGGTCAGTTTCTGTGAATTCGTTCCATTTGTTGTCAATGCGTCAGTTTATGTGTGTACGTTCAGGTTGTGGTCAATGTCTCAGTTTCTGTGAGTTCCTTCATGTTGTGGTCATTGTGTCAGTCTTTGTGTGCTCAGTCAGGTTGTGGTCATTGTGTCAGTTTCTGTGTGTTCAGCCAGGAGTTTGGGCACTGTTTCAATTTCTGCGTGTTCGGTCAGTTTATGGTCAGTTTGTGGTCTGTTGGTCAGTCTCTGTGTGTTCGGTCAGGTTCTGGTCAGTGGGTCAGTTACTGTGTGTTTGGTCAGGTTGTGGTCAGTGGGTTAGTTTCTGTGTGTTCTGGTCAGGTTTTGGTCAGTGAGTAAGTTTGTGTGTGTTTGAACAGGTTGTGGTCAGTGGGTCAGTTACAGTGTGCTCAGACATGTTTTGATCAGTGGGTCAAATTCTGTGAGTTAATTCAGGATGTGTTCAGTGGGTCAGTTTATGTGTGATCATTCAGGTTGTGGTCACTGGATCAATTTATGTCGATTCCTTAAGTTTGTGGTCAGTGGGACAGTTTCGGTGTATTCAGTCAAGTTTTTGTCAGTGTTCCATTTACTGTGTGTTCGGTCAGGATTTGTTCAGTTGGTCACTTTCTGTGTTTTGGCCAGGTTGTGGTCAATGCTTCAGTTTCGGTTTTCGCGGTCAGATAGTGGTCAGTGTGTCAGTTTCAGTGTTTGTTAAGTCAGGTTGTGGTCAATGGGTCAGTTTCTGTGTGCTCGGGCACTTTGTGTTCTGTGGGTTAGTTTCTGTGTGTTTGGTCAGGATTTGGTCCGTGGGTCAGTTTCTGTGTGCTCAGTAAGGATTTGGACCGTGGATCAATTTCTGTGTGCTCGGACAGGTGGTGGTCATTGTATCAGTTATGTGTGTTCGTGCAGGAGGTCATCATTGGGTTAGTTACTGTCTGTTCAGTCAGGTTGTGGTCAGTGGATCAGTTTCTGTGGGTTCCGTCAGTTTGTGGTCAGTGTGTAAGTTTCTGTGTGTTCGGTCAAGTTATTGTCATTGGGTCAGTTTCTGTGTTTGTGGTCCGTATTTGTTCATTTGGCCACGTTCTGTGTGTTTGGCCAGGTTATGGTCAATGGGTCAGCTTTGTTGTGTTCGGTCAGGTTGTGGTCAGTGGGACAGTTTCTGTGTGTTCCATCAGATTGAGGTCAGTGGGTCAGTTTCTGTGTGTTTCTTCATGTTATGGCCAGTTTGTCAGTTTCTGTGTGTTTGGTCAGGTTGTGGTCAATGGGTCAGTTTCTGTGTGTTCAGTCATTTTATGGTCAGTGGGTCAGTTTCTGTGTGTTCGTTCACGTTGTTGTCAATGGGTCAGTTTCTGTGTGTTCGGTCAGGATGTGTTCATTTTGTCAGTTTCTGTGTGCCCGGTCAGGTTGTGATCAGTGTGTCAGTTTCTGTCTGTTCTGACAGGATCTGGTCAGTGGGTCAGTTTCTGTTTGTTTCATTACACTGTTGTCAGAGGGTCAGATTCTGTGTGTTCAGTCAGGGTTTATTCAGTGGTTCCGTTTCTGTGTGTTCGGTCAGGTTGTGGTCATTGGGTCAGTTTCTGTGTGTTCCATCGTTTGTTGTCAGTGGGTCAGTTTCTGTGTGTTCTGTCAGATTGTGGTCAGTGGGACAGTTTCTGTGTGTTTGGGCAGGTGCTGGTCTGAGGGTCAATTTTTGTGTGTTCGTTCAGGTTGTGGTCATTGTGTCAGTTTCTGTATGTTTGGTCAGTTTTGAGTCAGTGGGTCATGTTCTGTGTGTTCATTTATGTTGTGGATATTGTATCAGTTTTGGAGTTTTCAGTCAGTTTGTCTTCAATGGGACACTTTCTGTGCGATCGGTCAGGATTTGATCAGTGTATCAATTTCTGTGTGTTGATTCAGGTTGCGGTCAGTGGTTCCGTTTCTGTGTGTTCAGGCAGGTTGCGGTCAGTTGGCCAGTTTTTTGTGAATTCGTTCCATTTGTTGTCATTGTGTCTGTTTTTGTGTTTTCGGTCAGGTTGTGGTCAATGGCTCAGTTTCTGAGAGTTCGTTCATGTTGTGGTTATTGTGTCAGTCGTTATGTGCTCGGTCAGGTTGTGGTCAGTGTGTCAGTTTCTGCGTGTTCAGTCAGGATTTGTTCAGTGTGTCAGTTTCTGTGTGTTCAGTCAGATTGAGGTCAGTGTGACAGTTTCTGTGTGTTCGGTCAGTTTGTGGTCAGTTGTTCAGTTTCTGTGAGTTCGGTCAGGTCGTGGTCAGTGGGTCAGTGACTGTGTGTTTGGTCAGGTTGTGGTCAGGGGGTCAGTTTCTGTGTGTTCCACCAGGTTGAGGTCAGTGTGTCAGTTTCTGTGTGTTCCATCAGGTTGTGGTCAATGTGTCAGTTTTGTTGTGTTCGGTCAGGTTGTGCTCAGTGGGTCCGTTTCTGTGTGTTCAGTCATTTTATGGTCAGTTTGTCAGTTTCTGTGTGTTCGGTCAGGTTATGGTCAATGGGTCAGTTTCTGTGTATTCAGTCATTTTATTGTCAGTGGGTCAGTTTCTGTGTGTTCGGTCAGGTTGTGCTCAATGGGTCAGTTTCTGTGTGTTCGGTCAGGTTGTGTTCAGCTTTTCAGTTTCTGTGTGCTCTGTCATGTTGTGATCAGTGGGTCAGTTTCTGTCTGTTCTGAAAGGATCTGGTCAATGGGTCAGTTTCTGTTTGATTCGTCATAATGTTGTCAGTGGGTCAGATTCTGTGTGTTCAGTCAGGATTTGTTCAGTGGTTCAGTTTCCATGTGTTCGGTCAGCTTGTGGTCAGTGGGTCAGTTTGCATGTGTTTGGTCAGGTTGTGTTCAGTGTATCAGTTGCTGTGTGCTCAGCCAGGTTGTGGTTAGTGGGTCATTTTCTGTGTGTTTGGACAGGTGATGGTCTGAGGGTCAATTTTTGTGTGTTCATTCAGGTTGTGGTCATTGTGTCAGTTTCTGTGTTTTTGGTCAGTTTTGAGTCAGTGGGTCATTTTCTGTGTGTTCATTCAGGTTATGGTTATTGTGTCAGTTTTGGTGTTTATGGTCAGGTTGTGGTCATTGTGTCAGTTTCTGTGTGTTTGGTCAGGATTTGGTCCGTGGATCAGTTTCTGTGTGCTCAGTAAGGATGTGGACCATGGGTCAATTTCTGTGTGCTCGGACAGGTGGTGGTCATTGGGAAAGTTTATGTGTGTTTGGGCAGGAGGTCATCATTGGGTTAGTTTCTGTCTGTTCAGTCAGGTTGTGTTCAGTGGTTCAGTTTCTGTGGGTTCCGTCAGTGTGTGGTCAGTGTGCCAGTTTCTGTGTGTTCGGTCAAGTTATTGTCATTGGGTCAGTTTCTGTGTTTGCGGTCCGTATTTGTTCAGTTGGCCACCTTCTGTGCGTTTTGCCAGGTTGTGGTCAATGGGTCAGTTTTGTTGTGTTCGGTCAGGTTGTGGTCAGGGGGTCAGTTTCTGTGTGTTCCATCAGGTTGAGGTCAGTCGGTCAGTTTCTGTGTGTTTCTTCATGTTGTGGTCAATGGGTCAGTTTTGTTGTGTTCGGTCAGGTTTTGTTCAATGGGTCAGTTTCTGTGTGTTCAGTCATGTTATGGTGAGTTTGTCAGTTTCTGTGTGTTCGGTCAGGTTGTGATCAGTCGTCCAGTTTCTGTCAGTTCTGACAGGATCTGGTCATTGTGTCAGTTTCTGTTTGTTTCGTCATACTGTTGTCAGTGGGTCACTTTCTGTGTGTTCAGTCAGGGTTTGTTCAGTGGTTCAGTTTCTGTGTGTTCGGTCAGGTTGTGGTCATTGGGTCAGTTTCTGTATATTCCATCAGGTTGTAGACAGTGGGTCAGTTTCTGGGTGTTCTGTCAGTTTGTGATCAGTAGGTCAGTTTGCATGTGTCCGGTCAGGTTGTGTTCATTTTGTCAGTTTCTGTGTGCTCGGTCAGGTTGTGATCAGTGCTTCAGTTTGTGACTGTTCTGACAGGATCTGGTCAGTGGGTCAGTTTCTGTTTGTTTCGTCATACTGTTGTCAGTGGGTCAGTTTCTGTGTGTTCAGTCAGGGTGTGGTCAGTGGGTCAGTTTCTGTGTGTTCGGTCAGTTTGTGGTCATGTGGTCAGTTTCTGTGTGTTCAGCCATGTTGTAGTCAGTGGGTCAGTTTCTGTGTGTTCCATCAGGTTGTGTTCACAGAATCACACAAAATCACAGAATCCCCACAGTGCAGATAGAGGCCATTTCGGCCCATCGAGCCTGCGCCAACACATATCCCACCCTATCCCCGTAACCCCACATATTTAATCCCCCAACACTAAGGGTCAATTTATCATAGCAAATCAACCTAACCCGCACATCTTTGGCCTGTAGGATGAAACCGGAGCACCCGGAGGAAACCCACGCAGACACAGGGAGAATGTGCAAACTCCACACAGACAGTCGCCCGAGTCCAGATTTGAACCCGTGTCCCTGGCGCTGTGAGGCAACAGTGTGTTCAGCCAAGTTGTGTTCAGTCGGTCATTTTCTATGTGGTTGGACAGGTGCTGGTCTGAGGGTCAATTTTTGTGTGTTCGTTCAGGTTGTGGTCATTGTGTCAGTTTCTGTGTGTATGGTCAGATTTGTGTCAGTGGGTCATTTTCTGTGTGTTCATTCAGGTTGTTGTTATTGTGTAAGTTCCGGTGTTTTCAGTCAGTTTTGGTCAGTGGGACAGCTTCTGTGAGTTCGGCCAGGATTTGGTCAGTGTTTCAGTTTATGTGTGTTCAGGCAGGTTGTGGTCAGTGGGACAGTTTCTGTGAATTCGTTCCATTTGTTGTCAATGTGTCAGTTTATGTGTATACGGTCTGGTTATGGACAATGGCTCAGTTTCTGCGAGTTCGTTCAGGTTGTGGTCATTGTGTCAGTCTTTGTATGCTCAGTCAGGTTGTGGTCATTGTGTCAGTTTCTGTGTGTTCAGTCAGGAGTTTGGGCAGTGTGTCAGTTTCTCTGTGTTCGGTCAGTTTGTGGTCAGTTGGCCAGTCTCTGTTTGTTCGGTCAGGTTGTGGTCATTTGGTCAGCTACTGTGTGTTTGGTCAGGTTATGGTCAGTGGGTCAGGTTCTGTGTGCTCTGGTCAGGTTATCATCAGTGGGTAAGTTTGTGTGTGTTTGAACAGGTTGATTTCAGTGGGTCAGTTACAGTGTGCTCGGTCAGGTTTTGGTCAGTGGGTCAGATTCTGTGAGTTCATTCAGGAAGTGTTCAGTGGGTCAGTTTATGTGTGTTCATTCAGGTTGTGGTCAGTGGATCAATTTTTGTCGATTCCTTAAGTTTGTGGTCAGTGGGACAATTTCGTTGTATTCAGTAAAGTTTTTGTCAGAGTTCCATTTTCTGTGTGTTCGGTCAGGATTTGTTCAGTTGGTCACTTTCTGTTTATTGGCCAGGTTGTGGTCAATGGTTCAGTTTCGGTGATCTCGGTCAGATAGTTGTCAGTGTGTCAGTTTCAGTGTTTGTTCGGTCAGGTTGTGGTCAATGGGTCAGTTTCTGTGTGCTCGGGCCTTTTCGTGTTCTGTGGGTTAGTTTCTGTGTGTTTGGTCAGGATTTGGTCCGTGGGTCAGTTTCTGTGTGCTCAGTAAGGAGGTGGACTGTGGGTCAATATCTGTGTGCTCCGACAGGTGGTGGTCATTGGGAAAGTTTCTGTGTGTTCGGGCAGGAGGTCATCATTGGGTTAGTTTCTGTCTGTTCAGTCAGGTTGTTGTCAGTGGATCAGTTTCTGTTGGTTCTGTCAGTTTGTGGTCAGTGTGTCAGTTTCTGTGCGTTCGGTCAAGTTATTGTCATTGGGTCAGTTTCTGTGTTTTCGGTCCGTATTTGTTCAGTTGGCCACTTTCTGTGTGTTTGGCCAGATTGTGGTCAATGAGTCAGTTTTTTGTGTTCGGTCAGGTTGTGGTCAAGGGGTCAGTTTCTGTTTGTTCCATCAGTTTGAGATCAGTGGGTCAGTTTCTGTGCGTTTCTTCAGGTTGTGGTCATTGTGTCAGTCATTATGTGCTCGGTCAGGTTGTGTTCAGTGCGTCAGTTTCTGTGTGTTCAGTCAGGATTTGTTCAGTGTGTCAGTTTTTGTGTGTTCGGTCAGATTGAGGTCAGTTTGACAGTTTCTGTGTGTTCGGTCAGGTTGTGGGCACTGTGTCAGTTTCTGTGTGATCCGTCAGTTTGTGGTCAGTTGGTCATTTTCTGTGCGTTCAGTCAGGACTTGGTCACTGTGTCAGTTTTTGTGTTTTCAGTCAGATTGAGGTCAGTGTGACAGTTTCTGTGTGTTCGGTCAGGTTGTGGGCAGTGTGTCAGTTTCTGTGTGATCGGTCAGTTTGTGGTCAGTTGGTCATTTTCAGTGCGTTCAGTCAGGGCTTGGTCGCAGTGTCAGTTTTTGTGTGTTCAGTCAGATTGAGGTCAATGTGACAGTTTCGGCATGTTCGGTCAGGTTGTGGGCAGTGTGTCAGTTTCTGTGTGTTCGGTCAGTTTGTGGTCAGTTGGTCAGTTTCTGTGTGTTCGGTCAGGTTGTGTTCAATGGATCAGTTACTGTGTGTTTGGTCAGGTTGTGGTCTGGGGGTCAGTTTTTGTGAGTTCCATCAGGTTGAGGTCAGTGGGTTAGTTTCTGTGTGTTCCATCAGGTTGTGGTCAATGTGTCAGTTTTGTTGTGTTCGGTCAGGTTGTGTTCAGTGGGTCAGTTTCTGTGTGTTCAGTCATTTTATGTTCATTTTGTCAGCTTATGTTTGTTCGGTCAGGTTGTGGTCAATGGGTCAGTTTCTGTGTTTTCAGTCAGGTTGTGTTCAGTTTGTCAGTTTCTGTGTGCTCGGTCAGGTTGTGATCAGTGGGTCAGTTTCTGTCTGTTCTGAAAGTATCTGGTCAGAGGGTCAGTTTCTGTTTGTTTCATCATAATGTTGTCAGTGGGTCAGTTTCTGCGTGTTCTGTCAGGGTTTGTTCAGTGGTTCAGTCTCTGTGTGTTCGGTTAACTTGTGGTCAGTGGATCAGTTTCTGTGTGTTCCATCAGGTTGTGGTCAGTGGGTCAGTTTCTGTGTGCTCTGTCAGTTTGTGGTCAGTAGGTCAGTTTTCATTTGTTCTGTCAGGTTGTGTTCAGTGTATCAGTTGCTGTGTGTTCAGCCAGGTTGTCGTCAGTGGGTCATTTTCTGTGTGTTTGGACAGGTGATGGTCAGAGGGTGAATTTTTGTGTGTTCGTTCAGGTTGTGGTCATTGTGTCAGTTTCTGTGTTTTTGGTCAGTTTTGAGTCAGTGGGTCATTTTCTGTGTGTTCATTCAGGTTAATGTTATTGTGTCAGTTTTGCTGTTTTCGGTCAGTTTGTGGTCATTGTGTCAGTTTCTGTGTGTTTGGTGAGGATTTGGTCCGTGGGTCAGTTTCTGCGTGCTCAGTAAGGATGTGGACCGTGGGTCAATTTCTGTGTGCTCGGACAGGTGGTGGTCATTGGGAAAGTGTCTGTGTGTTCGGGCAGGTGGTCATCATTGGGTTAGTTACTGTCTGTTCAGACAGGTAGTGGTCAGTGGGTCAGTTCCTGTGTTGTTCCGTCAGTTTGTGGTCAGTGTGTCAGTTTCTGTGTGTTCGGTCAAGTCATTGTCATTGGGTCAGTTTCTGTGTTTGCGGTCTTTATTCGTTCAGTTGGCCACTTTCTGTGTGTTTGGCCAGGTTGTGGTCATTGGGTCAGTTTCTGTGTGTTCCATGAGGTTGTTGTCAGTGGGTCAGTTTCTGTGTGTTCTATCAGATTGTGGTCAGTGGGTCAGTTTGCATGTGTTCGGTCAGGTTGTAGTCAGTGTATCAGTTGCTGTGTGTTCATCCAGTTTGTGGTCAGTAGCTCTGTTTCTGTGTGTTTGGACATGTGTTAGTCTGAGGGTCAATTTTGTGTGTGTTCGTTCAGGTTGTGGTCATTGTGTCAGTTTCTGTGTGTTTGGTGAGTTTTGAGTCAGTGGGTCATGTTCTGTGTGTTCATTTATGTTGTGGTTATTGTATCAGTTTCGGAGTTTTCAGTCAGGTTGTTGTCAGTGGGACAGTTTCTGTGCGATCGGTCAGGATTTGATCAGTGTATCAGTTTCTGTGTGGTGATTCAGGTTGCGGTCAGTGGTTCAGTTTCTGTGTGTTCAGGCAGGTTGTGGTCAGTGTGCCAGTTTTTTGTGAATTCGTTCCATTTGTGGTCATTGTGTCTGTTTCTCTGTGGTCGGTCAGTTTGTGGTCAATGGCTCAGTTTCTGTGAGTTCGTTCATGTTGTGGTCATTGTGTCAGTCATTATGTGCTCGGTCAGGTTGTGTTCAGTGCGTCAGTTTCTGTGTGTTCAGTCAGGATTTGTTCAGTGTGTCAGTTTTTGTGTGTTCGGTCAGATTGAGGTCAGTGTGACAGTTTCTGTGTGTTCGGTCAGGTTGTGGGCAGTGTGTCAGTTTCTGTGTGATCCGTCAGTTTGTGGTCAGTTGGTCATTTTCTGTGCGTTCAGTCAGGACTTGGTCACTGTGTCAGTTTTTGTGTGTTCAGTCAGATTGAGGTCAGTGTGACAGTTTCTGTGTGTTCGATCAGTTTGTGGTCCATTGGTCATTTTCTGTGCGTTCAGTCAGGACTTCCTGACTGTGTCAGTTTTTGTGTGTTCAGTCAGATTGAGGTCAGTGTGACAGTTTCTTTTTGTTCGGTCAGGTTGTGGGCAGTGTGTCAGTTTCTGTGTGTTCAGTCAGTTTGTGGTCAGTTGGTCAGTTTCTGTGTGTTTGGTCAGGTTGTGGTCAGGGGGTCAGTTTCTGTGTGTTCCATCAAGTTGAGGTCAGTGGGTCAGTCTCTGTGTGTTCCATCAGGTTGTGGTCAATGTGTCAGTTTTGTTATATTCGGTCAGGTTGTGTTCAGTGGTTCAGTTTCTGTGTGTTCAGTCATTTTATGGTCAGTTTATCAGTTTCTGTGTATTCGGTCAGGTTATGTTCAATGGGTCAGTTTCTGTGTATTCTGTCATTATATGGTCAGTGGTTTAGTTTCTGTGTGTTCGGTCAGGTTGTGGTCAATGGTTCAATTTCTGTGTGTTCGGTCAGGTTGTGTTCAGCTTGTCAGTTTCTGTGTGCTCGGTTAGGTTGTGATCAGTGGGTCAGTTTCTGTCTGTTCTGAAATAATCTGTTCAGTGGGTCAGTTTCTGTTTGTTTCGTCATAATGTTGTCAGTGGGTCAGTTTCTGTGTGTTCAGTCAGGGATGTTCAGTGGTTCAGATTCTGTGTGTTCGGTCAGCTTGTGGTCAGAGGGTCAGTTTCTGTGTGTTCCATCTGGTTGTGGTCAGTGGGTCAGTTTCTGTGTGTTCAGCCATGTTGTGGTCAGTGGGTCATTTTCTGTGTGATTGGACAGGTGATGGTCAGAGTGTCAATGTTTGTGTGTTCGTTCAGGTTGTGGTCATTGTGTCAGTTTCTGTGCTTTTGGTCAGTTTTGAGTCAGTGTGTCATTTTCTGTGTGTTCTTTCAGGTTATGGTTATTGTGTCAGTTTTGGTGTTTCCGGTCAGGTTGTGGTCATTGTGTCAGTTTCTGTGTGTTTGGTCAGGATTTGGTCCGTAGGTCAGTTTCTGTGTGCTCAGTAAGGATGTGGACCATGGGTCAATTTCTGTGTGCTCGGACAGGTGGTGGTCATTGGGAAAGTTTCTGTGTGTTCGGGCAGGAGATCATCATTGGGTTAGTTTCTGTCTGTTCAGTCAAATTCTATTCAGTGGATCAGTTTCTGTGGTATCCGTCAGTGTGTGGTCAGTGTGTCAGTTTCTGTGTGTTCGGTCAAGATATTGTCATTGGGTCAGTTTCTGTGTTTGTGGTCCGTATTTGTTCAGTTGGCCACTTTCTGTGTGTTTGGTCAGGTTGTGGTCAATGGGTCAGTTTTGTTGTGTTCGGTCAGGTTGTGGTCAGGCGGTCAGTATCTTGTGTGTTCCATCAGGTCGAGGTCAGTGGGTCAGTTTCTGTGTGTTTCCTCAGGTTGTGGTCAATGGGTTAGATTTGCTGTGTTCGGTCAGGTTTTGTTCACTGGGTCAGTTTCTGTGTGTTGACTCATGTTATGGTCAGTTTGTCAGTTTCTGTGTGTTCGGCCAGGATGTGGTCAATGGGTCATTTTCTGTGTGTTCGTTCAGGTTGTGTGCAATGGGTGAGTTCCTGTGCGTTCGTTCAGGTTGTGTTCATTTTGTCAGTTTCTGTGTGCTCGGTCAGGTTGTGATCAGTGGTTCAGTTTCTGTCTGTTCTGACAGGATCTTGTCAGTGGGTCAGTTTCTGTTTCATTCGTCATACTGTTGTCAGTGGGTCAGTTTCTATGTGTTCAGTCAGGTATTGTTCATTGGTTCAGTTTCTGTGTGTTCGTTCAGGTTGTGGTCATTGGGTCAGTTTCTGTGTGCTCAGTAAGGAGGTGGACTGTGGGTCAATATCTGTGTGCTCCGACAGGTGGTGGTCATTGGGAAAGTTTCTGTGTGTTCGGGCAGGAGGTCATCATTGGGTTAGTTTCTGTCTGTTCAGTCAGGTTGTTGTCAGTGGATCAGTTTCTGTTGGTTCTGTCAGTTTGTGGTCAGTGTGTCAGTTTCTGTGCGTTCGGTCAAGTTATTGTCATTGGGTCAGTTTCTGTGTTTTCGGTCCGTATTTGTTCAGTTGGCCACTTTCTGTGTGTTTGGCCAGATTGTGGTCAATGAGTCAGTTTTTTGTGTTCGGTCAGGTTGTGGTCAAGGGGTCAGTTTCTGTTTGTTCCATCAGTTTGAGATCAGTGGGTCAGTTTCTGTGCGTTTCTTCAGGTTGTGGTCAAGGGTCAGTTTTGTTGTGTTCGGTCAGGTTTTGTTCACTGGGTCAGTTTCTCTGTGTTCAGTCATGTTATGGTCAGTTTGTCAGTTTCTGTGTGTTCGGTCAGGTTGTGTTCAATGGGTCAGTTTCTGTGTGTTCGATCAGGTTGTGTTCATTTTGACAGTTTCTGTGTGCTCGGTCAGGTTGTGATCAGTGTGTCAGTTTCTCTCTGTTCCGACAGGATCTGGTCAGTGGGTCAGTTTCTGTTCGGTTCGTCATACTGTTGTCAGCGGGTCAGTTTCTGTGTGTTCAGTCAGGGTTTGTTCAGTGGTTCGGTTTCTGTGTGTTCGGTCAGGTTGTGTTCATTGGGTCAGTTTCTGTGTGTTCCATCAGGTTGTTGTCAGTGGGTCAGTTTCTGTGTGTTCTATCAGATTGTGGTCTTTGGGTCAGTTTGCATGTGTTCAGTCTGGATTTGTTCAGTGGTTCCGTTTCTGTGTGTTTGGACAGGTGCTGGTCTGAGGGTCAATTTTTGTGTGCTCGTTCAGGTTGTGGTCATTGTGTCAGTTTCTGTGTGTTTGGTCAGTTATGAGTCAGTGGGCCATGTTCTGTGTGTTCATTCAGGTTGTGGTTATTGTGTCAGTTTTGGTGTTTTCGGTCAGGTTGTGGTCAGTGGGACAGTTTCTGTGTGATCGGTCAGGATTTGATCAGTGTATCAGTTTCTGTGTGGTGATTCAGGTTGCGGTCAGTGGTTCAGTTTCTGTGTGCTCAGGCAGGTTGTGGTCAATGGGCCTGTTTTTTGTGAATTCGTTCCATTTGAGGTCATTGTGTCTTTTTCTGTGTGTTCGGTCAGGTTGTGGTCAATGGCTCAGTTTCTGTGAGTTCATTCATGTTGTGGTCATTGTGTCAGTCATTATGTGCTCGGTCAGGTTGTGTTCAGTGCGTCAGTTTCTGTGTGTTCAGTCAGGATTTGTTCAGTGTGTCAGTTTTTGTGTGTTCGGTCAGATTGAGGTCAGTGTGACAGTTTCTGTGTGTTCGGTCAGGTTGTGGGCAGTGTGTCAGTTTCTGTGTGATCGGTCAGTTTGTGGTCAGTTGGTCATTTTCAGTGCGTTCAGTCAGGGCTTGGTCGCAGTGTCAGTTTTTGTGTGTTCAGTCAGATTGAGGTCAATGTGACAGTTTCGGCATGTTCGGTCAGGTTGTGGGCAGTGTGTCAGTTTCTGTGTGTTCGGTCAGTTTGTGGTCAGTTGGTCAGTTTCTGTGTGTTCGGTCAGGTTGTGTTCAATGGATCAGTTACTGTGTGTTTGGTCAGGTTGTGGTCTGGGGGTCAGTTTTTGTGAGTTCCATCAGGTTGAGGTCAGTGGGTTAGTTTCTGTGTGTTCCATCAGGTTGTGGTCAATGTGTCAGTTTTGTTGTGTTCGGTCAGGTTGTGTTCAGTGGGTCAGTTTCTGTGTGTTCAGTCATTTTATGTTCATTTTGTCAGCTTATGTGTGTTCGGTCAGGTTGTGGTCAATGGGTCAGTTTCTGTCTGTTCTGAAAGTATCTGGTCAGAGGGTCAGTTTCTGTTTGTTTCATCATAATGTTGTCAGTGGGTCAGTTTCTGCGTGTTCTGTCAGGGTTTGTTCAGTGGTTCAGTCTCTGTGTGTTCGGTTAACTTGTGGTCAGTGGATCAGTTTCTGTGTGTTCCATCAGGTTGTGGTCAGTGGGTCAGTTTCTGTGTGCTCTGTCAGTTTGTGGTCAGTAGGTCAGTTTTCATTTGTTCGGTCAGGTTGTGTTCAGTGTATCAGTTGCTGTGTGTTCAGCCAGGTTGTGGTCAGTGGGTCATTTTCTGTGTGTTTGGACAGGTGATGGTCAGAGGGTGAATTTTTGTGTGTTCGTTCAGGTTGTGGTCATTGTGTCAGTTTCTGTGTTTTTGGTCAGTTTTGAGTCAGTGGGTCATTTTCTGTGTGTTCATTCAGGTTATGGTTATTGTGTCAGTTTTGCTGTTTTCGGTCAGTTTGTGGTCATTGTGTCAGTTTCTGTGTGTTTGGTGAGGATTTGGTCCGTGGGTCAGTTTCTGCGTGTTCAGTAAGGATGTGGACCGTGGGTCAATTTCTGTGTGCTCGGACAGGTGGTGGTCATTGGGAAAGTGTCTGTGTGTTCGGGCAGGTGGTCATCATTGGGTTAGTTACTGTCTGTTCAGACAGGTAGTGGTCAGTGGGTCAGTTCCTGTGTTGTTCCGTCAGTTTGTGGTCAGTGTGTCAGTTTCTGTGTGTTCGGTCAAGTCATTGTCATTGGGTCAGTTTCTGTGTTTGCGGTCTTTATTCGTTCAGTTGGCCACTTTCTGTGTGTTTGGCCAGGTTGTGGTCATTGGGTCAGTTTCTGTGTGTTCCATGAGGTTGTTGTCAGTGGGTCAGTTTCTGTGTGTTCTATCAGATTGTGGTCAGTGGGTCAGTTTGCATGTGTTCGGTCAGGTTGTAGTCAGTGTATCAGTTGCTGTGTGTTCATCCAGTTTGTGGTCAGTAGCTCTGTTTCTGTGTGTTTGGACATGTGTTAGTCTGAGGGTCAATTTTGTGTGTGTTCGTTCAGGTTGTGGTCATTGTGTCAGTTTCTGTGTGTTTGGTGAGTTTTGAGTCAGTGGGTCATGTTCTGTGTGTTCATTTATGTTGTGGTTATTGTATCAGTTTCGGAGTTTTCAGTCAGGTTGTTGTCAGTGGGACAGTTTCTGTGCGATCGGTCAGGATTTGATCAGTGTATCAGTTTCTGTGTGGTGATTCAGGTTGCGGTCAGTGGTTCAGTTTCTGTGTGTTCAGGCAGGTTGTGGTCAGTGTGCCAGTTTTTTGTGAATTCGTTCCATTTGTGGTCATTGTGTCTGTTTCTCTGTGGTCGGTCAGTTTGTGGTCAATGGCTCAGTTTCTGTGAGTTCGTTCATGTTGTGGTCATTGTGTCAGTCATTATGTGCTCGGTCAGGTTGTGTTCAGTGCATCAGTTTCTGTGTGTTCAGTCAGGATTTGTTCAGTGTGTCAGTTTTTGTGTGTTCGGTCAGATTGAGGTCAGTGTGACAGTTTCTGTGTGTTCGGTCAGGTTGTGGGCAGTGTGTCAGTTTCTGTGTGATCCGTCAGTTTGTGGTCAGTTGGTCATTTTCTGTGCGTTCAGTCAGGACTTGGTCACTGTGTCAGTTTTTGTGTGTTCAGTCAGATTGAGGTCAGTGTGACAGTTTCTGTGTGTTCGATCAGTTTGTGGTCCATTGGTCATTTTCTGTGCGTTCAGTCAGGACTTCCTGACTGTGTCAGTTTTTGTGTGTTCAGTCAGATTGAGGTCAGTGTGACAGTTTCTTTTTGTTCGGTCAGGTTGTGGGCAGTGTGTCAGTTTCTGTGTGTTCAGTCAGTTTGTGGTCAGTTGGTCAGTTTCTGTGTGTTCGGTCAGGTTGTGGTCAGTGGTTCAGTTACTGAGTGTTTGGTCAGGTTGTGGTCAGGGGGTCAGTTTCTGTGTGTTCCATCAAGTTGAGGTCAGTGGGTCAGTCTCTGTGTGTTCCATCAGGTTGTGGTCAATGTGTCAGTTTTGTTATATTCGGTCAGGTTGTGTTCAGTGGTTCAGTTTCTGTGTGTTCAGTCATTTTATGGTCAGTTTGTCAGTTTCTGTGTATTCGGTCAGGTTATGTTCAATGGGTCAGTTTCTGTGTATTCTGTCATTATATGGTCAGTGGTTTAGTTTCTGTGTGTTCGGTCAGGTTGTGGTCAATGGTTCAATTTCTGTGTGTTCGGTCAGGTTGTGTTCAGCTTGTCAGTTTCTGTGTGCTCGGTTAGGTTGTGATCAGTGGGTCAGTTTCTGTCTGTTCTGAAATGATCTGTTCAGTGGGTCAGTTTCTGTTTGTTTCGTCATAATGTTGTCAGTGGGTCAGTTTCTGTGTGTTCAGTCAGGGATGTTCAGTGGTTCAGATTCTGTGTGTTCGGTCAGCTTGTGGTCAGAGGGTCAGTTTCTGTGTGTTCCATCTGGTTTTGGTCAGTGGGTCAGTTTCTGTGTGTTCAGCCATGTTGTGGTCAGTGGGTCATTTTCTGTGTGATTGGACAGGTGATGGTCAGAGTGTCAATGTTTGTGTGTTCGTTCAGGTTGTGGTCATTGTGTCAGTTTCTGTGCTTTTGGTCAGTTTTGAGTCAGTGTGTCATTTTCTGTGTGTTCTTTCAGGTTATGGTTATTGTGTCAGTTTTGGTGTTTCCGGTCAGGTTGTGGTCATTGTGTCAGTTTCTGTGTGTTTGGTCAGGATTTGGTCCGTAGGTCAGTTTCTGTGTGCTCAGTAAGGATGTGGACCATGGGTCAATTTCTGTGTGCTCGGACAGGTGGTGGTCATTGGGAAAGTTTCTGTGTGTTCGGGCAGGAGATCATCATTGGGTTAGTTTCTGTCTGTTCAGTCAAATTCTATTCAGTGGATCAGTTTCTGTGGTATCCGTCAGTGTGTGGTCAGTGTGTCAGTTTCTGTGTGTTCGGTCAAGATATTGTCATTGGGTCAGTTTCTGTGTTTGTGGTCCGTATTTGTTCAGTTGGCCACTTTCTGTGTGTTTGGTCAGGTTGTGGTCAATGGGTCAGTTTTGTTGTGTTCGGTCAGGTTGTGGTCAGGCGGTCAGTATTTTGTGTGTTCCATCAGGTGGAGGTCAGTGGGTCAGTTTCTGTGTGTTTCCTCAGGTTGTGGTCAATGGGTTAGATTTGCTGTGTTCGGTCAGGTTTTGTTCACTGGGTCAGTTTCTGTGTGTTGACTCATGTTATGGTCAGTTTGTCAGTTTCTGTGTGTTCGGCCAGGATGTGGTCAATGGGTCATTTTCTGTGTGTTCGTTCAGGTTGTGTGCAATGGGTGAGTTCCTGTGCGTTCGTTCAGGTTGTGTTCATTTTGTCAGTTTCTGTGTGCTCGGTCAGGTTGTGATCAGTGGTTCAGTTTCTGTCTGTTCTGACAGGATCTTGTCAGTGGGTCAGTTTCTGTTTCATTCGTCATACTGTTGTCAGTGGGTCAGTTTCTATGTGTTCAGTCAGGTTTTGTTCATTGGTTCAGTTTCTGTGTGTTCGGTCAGGTTGTGGTCATTGGGTCAGTTTCTGTGTGTTCCTTCAGGTTGTTGTCAGTGGGTCAGTTTCTGTGTGTTCTGTCAGATTATGGTCAGTGGGTCAGTTTGCATGTGTTCGGTCAGGTTGTGTTCAGTGTATCAGTTGCTGTGTGTTCAGCCAGTTTGTGGTCAGTGGGTCATTTTCTGTGTGTTTGGACAGGTGATGGTCTGAGGGTCATTTTTTGTGCGTTCATTCAGGTTGTGATCATTGTGTCAGTTTCTGTGTTTTTGGTCAGTTTTGAGTCAGTGGGTCATTTTCTGTGCGTTCATACATGTTATGGTTATTGTGTCAGTTTTGGTGTTTTCGGTCAGGTTGTGGTCAGTGGGACAGTTTCTGTGTGATCGGTCAGGATTTGATCAGTGTGTCAGATTCTGTGTGGTGAGTCATGTTGTGGTCGATGGTTCAGTTTCTGTGTGTTCAGGCAGGTTGTGGTCAGTGGGTCAGTTTCTGTGAATTAGTTCCATTTGTTGTCATTGTGCCTGTTTCTGTGTGTTCTGTCAGGTTGTGGTCAATGGCTCAGTTTCTGTGAGATCCTTCATTTTGTGGTCATTGTGGCGGTCGTTATGTGCTCGGTCTGGTTGTGGTCAGTGTGTCAGTTTCTGTGTGTTCATTCAGGATTTGTTCAGTGTGTCAGTTCCTTTTTGATCAGTAAGGTTTTGTTTAGTGGATCAGTTACTGTCGGTTCGATCAGTGTTTGGTCAGTGGGACGGATTCTGTGTGTTCGATCATGTTGTTGTCAGTGGTTCAGTTTCTGTGCGTTCGGTCAGGACTTGTTCAGTGTGTCACTTACTGTGTGTTTCATCAGAGTGTTGGCACTGGGTCAGTTTCTGTGTGTTCGTTCAGGATTTGGTCAGTGGGTCAGATTCTATGTGTCCTGTCAGGTTCGGGTCACTGGCTCAGTTTCTGTGTGCTCGGTCAGATGGTGGTCAGTGGGTCAGTTTCTGTGTGTTCATTCAGGTTATGGTTATTGTGTCAGTTTCGGTGTGCTCGGTCAGATTGGGGTCAGTGTGTCAGTTTCAGTGTATGTTCTGTGAGGTTGTTGACAATGGGTCACTTTCTTTGTGCTCGGGCAGGTTGTGTTCTGTAGGTCCGTTTCTGTGTGTTTGGTCATGATTTGTTCCCTGGGTCAGTTTTTTGTGCTCACAAAGTTTGTGGACAGTGAGTCAGTTTCTGTGTGCTCAGACAGTTGGTGGTCTGTGGGTCAGTTTCTGTGTGTTTGGTCAAGCTGTAGTCAGTGGGTCAGCTTATATGTGTTCGATCAGGATTTGGTCAGTGTGTCAGTTTCTGTGTTTTCGTACATGTTGTTGTCAGTGGGTCAGTTTCTGTGTGTTTGGTCAGGATGTGGTCAGTGGGTCAGTTTCTGTGTGCTAGGTCAGGTTGTTGTCACTGGGTCCCTTTCTGTGTGATTGCTAAGGTTGAGGACACTGTGTCAGTGTCTGTGTGTTTTATCAGGATGTGGTCAGTGGGTCATTTTCTGTGTTTTCAGTCAGGACTAGGTCACTGTGTCAGTTTTTGTGTGTTCATTCAGGTTGAGTCAGTGTGACAGTTTCTGTGTGTTCGGTCAGGTTGTGGGCAATGTGTCAGTTTCTGTGTGTTTGGTCAGTTTGTGGTCAGTAGGTCAGTTTCTGTATGTTTGGTCAGGTTGTGGTCAGTGGGTAAGTTTGTGTGTGTTTGATCAGGCTGTGTTCAGTGGGTCAGTTACTGTGTGCTCGGTCAGGTTTTGTTCATTGGATCAGATTCTGTGAGTTCATTCAGGATGTGTTCAGTGGGTCAGTTTATGTGTGTTCATTCAGGTTGTGGTCACTGGATCAATTTCTGTCGATTCCTTCAGTTTGTGGTCAGTGGGATTGTTTCTGTGTATTCAGTCATGTTTTTGTCAGTGTTCCAGTTTCTGTGTGTTTGGTCAGGATTTCTTCAGTTGGTCACTTTCTGTGTTTTTGCCAGGTTGTGGTCAATGGTTCAGTTTCGGTGTTCTCGGTCAGATATTGGTTAGTGTGTCACTTTCAGTGTTTGTTCGGTCAGGTTGTGGTCAATGGATCAGTTTCTGTGTGCTCGGGTATGTTGTGTTCTGTGGGTTAGTTTCTGTGTGTTTGGTCAGGATTTGAACCGTGGGTCAGTTTCTGTGTGCTCAGTAAGAATGTGGACCGTGGGTCAATTTCTGTGTGCTCGGACAGGTGGTTGTCATTGGGACAGTTTATGTGTGTTCGGGCAGGAGGTCATCATTGGGTTAGTTTCTGTCTGTTCAGTCAGGTTGAAGTCAGTGGATCAGTTTCTGTGGGTTCCGTCAGTGTGTGGTCAGTGTGTCAGTTTCTGTGTGTTCGGTCAAGTTATTGTCATTGGGTGAGTTTCTGTGTTTTTGGTCCGTATTTGTTCAGTTGGCCACTTTCTCTGTGCGTTTGGCCAGGTTGTGGTCAATGGGTCAGTTTTGTTGTTCTCGGTCAGGTTGTGGCCAGGGGGCCAGTTTCTGTGTGTTCCATCAGGTTGTGGTCAGTGGGTCAGTTTCTGTGTGTTTCTTCAGGTTGGGGTCAATGGGTCAGTTTTGTTGTGTTCAGTCAGGTTTTGTTCACTGCGTCAGTTTCTGTGTGTTGAATCATTTTATGGTCACTTTGTCAGTTACTGTGTGTTCGGTCAGCATGTGGCCAATTGCTCAGTTTCTGTGTGTTCAGGCATTTTATGGTCAGTCGGTCAGTTTTTATGTGTTCGGACAGGTTGTGGTCAATCGGTCAGTTTCTGTTTGTTTGGTCAGTTTGTGTTCAGTTTGTCAGTTTCTGTGTGCTCGGTCAGGTTGTGATCAGTGTGTCAGTTTCTGTGTGTTCGGTCAGGTTGTGGTCATTGGGTCAGTTTCTGTGTGTTCCATCAGGTTGTGGTCAGTGGGTCAGTTTCTGTGTGTTCTTTCAGATTGTGGTCAGTGGGACAGTTTGCATGTGTTCGGTCAGATTGTGTTCATTGCATCAGTTGCTGTGTGTTCAGGCAGTTTGTTGTCAGTGGGTCAGTTTCTGTGTCTTTGGACAGGTGCTGGTCTGAGGGTCAATTTTTGTTTGTTCGTTCAGGTTGTGGTCACTGTGTCAGTTTGTGTGTGTGGTCAGTTCTGTGTCAGTGGGTCATTTTCTGTGTGTTCATTCAGGTTAAGGTTATTGTGTCAGTTTCGGTGTTTTCAGTCAGATTGTGGTCAGTGGGACAGTTTCTGTGTGATCGGACAGGATTTGATCTGTGTATCAGGTTCTGTGTTGTGATTCAGGTGGTGGTCAGTGGTTCAGTTTCTGTGTGTTCAGGCAGGTTGTGGTCAGTGGGCCAGTTTCTGTGAATTCATTCCATTTCTGGTGATTGTGTCTGTTTCTGTGTGTTCGGTCAGGTTGTGGTCAATGGCTCAGGTTCTGTGAGTTCATTCATGTTGTGGTCATTGTGTCAGTCGTTATGTGTTCAGTCTGGTTGTGGTCAGTGTGTCAGTTTCTGTGTGTTCAGTCAGTATTTGTTCAGTGTGTCATTGTCTGTGTGATCAGTTAGTTCTTGTTCATTGGATCAGTTTCTGTCGGTTCGATCAGTGTTTGGTCAGTGGGACGGTATCTTTGTGTGTTCGATCAAGTTGTTGTCAGTGGTTCAATTTCTGTGTGTTCGGTCAGGATTTGTTCAGCGTGTCACTTTCTGTGTGTTTCATCAGATTTTTGTCAGTGGGTAAGTTTCTGTGTGTTCAGTTTGGATTTGGTCAGTGGGTTAGATTCTGTGTTTTCTGTCAGGTTGTTGACAGAGGGTCAGTTTCTGCGTGTTCGTTCTGGCTGTGGTACCTGGGCCAGTTTCTGTGTGTTCCGTCAGGTTGTGGTCAGTGGGTCAGTTTCTGTTTGTTCGGTCATTTTGTGGTCATTGGTCAGCTTGTGTGTGTTCGATCAGGTTGTGTTCAGTGAATCAGTTTCTGTGTCTCCAGCCAAGTTGTGTTCAGTGGGTCAGTTTCTCTGTGTTTTGACAGATGCTGGTCTGTCGGTCAGTTTCTGTGCGTTTGGTCAGGTTGTTGCCAGTGGGTCAATTTATGTGTGTTCATTCAGGTTGTGATCAGTGTGTCAGTTTCTTTGTGCTCAGTCAGGAGTTGTTAATTGTGTCTGTTTCTGTGTGTTCGGTCAGGTTGTGGGCAGTGGGTCAGTTTCTGTTTGTTCATTAAGGTTGTGGGTAATGTGTCAGTTTCGTTGTGCTCTGTAAGATTGGGGTCAGTGTGTCAGTTTCAGTGTTTACTCGGTCAGGTTGTTGTCTATGGGTCACTTTCTTTATGCTCGGGCAGGTTGTGTATTGTTTGTCCGTTTCTGTGTGTTTGGTCATGATTTGGTCCCTGGGTCAGTTTCTGTGTGCTCAGTAAGGTTGTGGACAGTGGCTTAGTTTCTGTGTGCTCGGATAATTGGCGGTCTCTTGGTCAGTTTCTGTGTGTTCAGACAGGTGGTGGTCAGTTGGACAGTTTCTGTGTGTTCAGTCAGCATCTGGTCAGTGGATCAGTTTCTGTGGGTTCCGTCAGTGTGTTGTCAGTGGGACAGTTTCTGTGTGTTCTGTCCGGATTTGTTCAATTGGTCACTTTTTGTGTGTTTGGTCAGGTTGCGCTCAATAGGTCAGTTTCTTCATGTTCGGTCAGTTTGTGGTCATTGTGTCATTTTCAGTTATTGTTCGGTGAGGTTCTGGTCAGTGGATCAGTTTCTGTGTGTTCAGTCAGGATTTGCTCAGTGTGTCAGTTTCTGTGTGCTCGGTCAGGTTGGGATCAGTGGGTCAATTTCTGTCTGTTCGGAAAGGATCTGGCCAGTTCGTTAGTTTCATTGGGTTCACTCATTTTATGGTCAGTGGATCATTTTCTGTGTTTTCCATTAGTGTGTGGTCAGAGGGTCAGGTTCTGTTTGTTCGGTCAAGTTGTTGTCAGTGGTTCAGTTTCTGTTTGTTCGGTCCGGATTTAATCAGTTGTTCAGTTTCTGTTCATTAGGCCAGGTTTTGGAATGAAGGCCCTTTTCTGTGAGATCGGTCAGGTTGTGGTCAGTGGGTCAGTTTCAGTGTATTTTCAGTCATGTTGCGGTCCATGGGTCAGTTTCTGTGTTTTCGGTCAGGTTGTGCTCAGTGGGACATTACCAGTGCATTTCGTCAGGTTGTGGTCAGTGGGTCATTTCATGTGTGTTCGGTCAGTTTGTGTTCAATAGGTCAGCTTCTGTGTGCTCGGTCAGGTTGTGGTCTGTGGGTCATTTTCTGTGTGCTCGGACAGGTTGTGTTCAGTGGGTAAGTTTCTGAGTGCTCGTTCTGGCTGTGGTACATGGGCCAGTTTCTGTGTGTTTGGTCATTTTGTTGTCAGTGGGTCAGTTTATGTGTGTTCGGTCAGTATTTGGTCAGTGTGTCAGTTTCTGTGAGTTCGTTCAGGTTGTGGTCAGTGTGTCAGTTTCTGTGTGATCGGTCAGTTGTGGTCAGTGGGTCAGTTTCTGTGTGTTTGGTCAGGATGTGGTCAGTGGGTCAGTTTCTTTTTTCTAGGTCAGGTAGTTGTCAGTGGGTCCCTTTTTGTGTGATTGCTCAAGTTGTGGTCATTGTGTCAGTATCAGTGTGTTTTGTCAGGTTGTGGTCAGTGGGTCATTTACTGTGTGTTCAGTCAGGACTTGGTCACTGTGTCAGTTTTTGTGTTTTCAGTCAGGTTGTGGTCAGAGTGAAGGTTTCAGTGTGTTCAGTCAGGTTATGGTCAGTCGGTCAGTTTATGTTGCAATATGTGGGAGCTGGTGGACACCATTGATGCTCACGGTGATCACATTTGCAGTAAGTGTTGGCTGCTCTAGGTATTCCGGCTCCGTGTTGAAGAGCTGGAGTCCGAGCTTCAAACAATGAGACACATCAGAGAGGGGGAGAGTTACCTGGACTCTGTGTATCACGAGGTATTAACACCAATTAGATTAATTAATTCAGAAGTAGTCCGTGGCCAGGGTCAGGATGGTGTGACTAGAAGTGAGGTAGGTACGGGGATCCAGGAGGTAGTGTTGGAGGAGCCGCAGCCCTTGCACTTGTCCAACAGGTTCCAGGCACTTACTCCCTGTGAGGATGGGAAAAGGGACTGCGGGGAGGATGAGCAACCTGGCCACAGCACCATGGAGCGGGGGGCCATTCAAGTGGGGGGAGTTAAAGAAATGTTGTATCGGTAGGGGATAGTATCGTTAGGGGGATAGATAGAGTTCTTTGCAGCCAAGAGCGAGAGTCCTGAAGGCTGTGTTGCCTGCCCGGTGCCAGGGTTAAGGACATCTCCTCTGGACTGGAGAGAAACTTGGAGTGGGAGGGGGAGGATCTAGTTGTCGTGGTCCATGTTGTTACCAACGACATAGATAGGACAAGGAAGGAGGTTCTGCTGAAGGAGTTCAGGCAGCTAGGGTTCAAATTAAAAAGCAGAACCACAAGGGTAAGGATTATTACCTGAGCCACGAGCGAATTTGGCTAGGACAAATAAAATTAGAGATTTAAATGCGTGGCTCAAAGTCTGGTGTGGGAGAAATGGGTTATGCTTCCTGGGACACTCTCACCAGTGCTGGGGCAGGAGGGAGCTGTTCCGTTGGGACGGGCTTCACTTGGCCAGTGCTGGGACTAGAGTCCTGGCGGAACATAAAATTAGGGCTGTAGAGAGGGCTTTCAACTAACTAGTGGGGGGGAGGTTCCTAGAGAGCAAATAAAAAAAATGACAACAGAGAAGGTCATAGAATTAGGTAGCAGTGGGGAAATTAAAAACCAGAGCGGGTCAGGAAGGGGCAGAAGGTATGGAGTAAAAGGTAAAGTAATAAAAAGGGCAAAAGCAGGAACTAAGTGACACAAAACATATTTGAAAGTTCTCTATCTGAATGCACGTAGCATTCATAACAAAATAGACGAGTTAATGGCACAAATAACTACATATGTGTATGATCTTGTGGCCATTACAGAAACATGGCTGCAGGGTGACAATACCTGGGAATTAAACATACCAGGTTATTTAACGATCAGGCAGGATAGGCAGGAAGGAAGGGGAGGTGGGCTGGCTATGTTAATAAAGGAAGGAATCACTGTAATACAGAGAAATGATATTGGGGCGAAAGATCAGGATAATGAAACAGTTTGGGTGGAGGTAAGGAATAATAAGGGGAAATAAACACTAGTGGGCGTATTCTATAGGCCTCCGAACAGTGGCAACTCTGTTGGACGGAGTATCAATCAGAAAATAATTGAGGCTTGTAATAAGGGAACATCTATAATTATGAGGGATTTTAACTGTCATATTAATTGGACAAATCAAATTGGGCAGGGCTGCCTTGAGGATGAGTTCATTGAGTGTATTAGGGATGGATTTCTTGAGCAGTATGTAACTGAACCGACCAGGGGGCAAGCAACCTTAGATCTGGACCTTTGTAAGGAGACAGGATGAATTAAAAATGTCGTAGTAAAGTATCCCCTTGGAATAAATTACCATAACATGGTTGAATTCCATATTCAATTAGAGGGTGAAAAGGTTGGATCTCAAACAAGCGTGCTAAGCTTGAATAAAGGAGACTATGAAGGTATGAGAGCGGAATTGAGTAGAGTGGATTGGGAAAATAGATTAAAGGGTAAGACGATACATGATCAGTGGTGTATTTTAAGGAGTTATTTTACAACTTCCAAAAAATATATATTCCACTGAGAAGAAAAGGGTGTATAAGAAAAGACAGCTATCCGTGGCTAAGTAAAGAAATTGAGAAGAGCATTCGACTAAAATCAAGGGCATATGAGGTAGCCAAATCTAGTGGGAGGATAGAGGATTGGGAAAACTTTAAAAGACAGCAATAAATAACAAGAAGATTGATTAAGAAAGGGAAGATAGATTATGAAAGTAAATTAGCAAAAAATATAAAAACAAATAGTAAGAGTTTTTATATTTATATAAAAAGAAAAGGGGTGGCTAATGTAAATGTTGGTCCCTTAGAGGATGAGACCGGGAAATTAATGGTGGGAAATATGGAGATGGCAAAAACACTGAATGAATATTTTATATCAGTCTTTACAGTAGAAGACACTAAGAATATCCCAACACTGGACAAACAGGGGGCTAAATCGGGGGAGGAGTTAAACACGATCAAAATCACTAAGGAAGTGGTACTGGGTAAAATAGTGCGACTCAAGGCGGATAAATCACCTGGACCTGATGGCTTAAATCCTAGGGTCTTGAGGGAAGTGGCGGTAGGGATTGTGGATGCATTGGTAATAATTTTCTAAAACTCCCTGGACTCAGCAAAGGTCCCGGCAGACTGGAAAACAGCTAATGTAGACAGGGCAGTAGACAAAAGTTGGGAAACTATAAACCGGTTAGCCTAACATCTGTGGTAGGTAAAATTTTGGAGTCCATTATTAAGGAGACAGTAACAGGACATTTGGATAATCATAATTTAATAGGACAAAGTCAGCATTGTTTTATGAAGGGGATGTCATGTTTGACAAATATGCTGGAGTTTTTTGAGGAAGTTACATATAGGGTGGATAAAAGGGGAACCAGTGGATGTAGTGTATTTAGACTTACAAAAGGCATTTGACAAGGTGCCACAAAAAAAGGTTATTGCTTAAGATAAAAAATCACGGAATTTGGGGGTAATATTCTGGCAAGGATAGAGGATTGGCTATCTAACAGATGGCAGAGAGTTGGGATAAATGTTTCACTCTCAGACTGGCAATCAGTAACTGGTGGTGTTCCGCAGGGGTCAGTGCTGGGTCCCCAACTCTTTACAATCTATATTAACGATTTGGACGAGGGGACCGAGTGTAACATATCAAAGTTTGCAGATGATACTAAGATGGGAGGGAAAGTAGTGAGTGAGGAGGACATAAAAAACCTGCAAGGGGATATAGACAGGCTAAGTAAGTGGGCAGAGATTTGGCAGATGGAATACAATACTGGAAAGTGTGAGGTTATGCACTTTGGCAGGAAAAATCGTAGAGAAAGTTATTATCTTAATGGCAAGAAACTGGAAATTACTGAAGTACAAAGGCATCTGGGGGTCCTGGTGCACGAAACTCAAAAGTTTAGTATACAGGTGCAGTAAGTGATTAAGAAGGCCAATGGAACGTTGGCTTTCATTGCTAGGGGGATAGAATATAAAAATAGGGAGGTATTGCTTCAGTTGTACAAGGTATTGGTGAGACCGCACCTGGAATACTGCGTACAGTTTTGGTGTCCATACTGAAGAAAGGACATACTTGCTCTCGAGTCAGTACAAAGAAGGTTCACTCGGTTAATCTCGGGGATGAGGGGATGGACATATGAGGAGAGGTTGAGTAGATTGCGACTCTACTCATTGGAGTTCAGAATAATGAGAGGCGATCTTATTGAAACATATAAGATTGTGAAGGGGTTGGATCGGCTGGATGCGGGGAGGATGTTCTCGATGATGGGTGAAAATAGAACTAGGGGGCATAGTCTTAAATAAGGGGCAGCTCTTTCAAAACTGAGATGAGGAGGAACTACTTCACTCAGAGGGTGGTAGGTCCATGGAATATGCTGCCCCAAAAAGCTGTAGAATCTACATCATTATATAAATTTTTAACAGAAATAGACAGTTTCCTAGAAGTAAAGGGAATTAAGGGTTATGGGGAGCGGGCAGGAATTTGGACATGAGTCTAGGTTCCGATCGGTCATGGCCCTTTGGGTAGCAGAGCGAGCCCAGGGGCCGTGTAGCCTGATCCTGCTCCTATTTCGTGTGTCTAATTATGTTAGATTCAGGAGATGCTTCTGTGATAGTGGATTGGCGGTTGGGATCAGATCAGCCATGATCTTGTTTAATGGCGGAGCAGGCTCAAGGGGCCGATTGGCCTACTCATGCTCCTATTTCTTATGTTCTTATGTTCTTATGTGTGTTCGGTCAGGTCATGGTTAGTGTGTCAGTTTCTGTGTGATTGGTCAGGTGGTGGTCAGTGGGTCAGTTTCACTGTGTTTCGTCTGTATTTGTTCAGTGTGTCAGTTTCTGTGTCTTCTGTCAGGTTGTGGACAGGCGGTCAGGTTCTTTGTGTTTGGTCATGTTGTGGTCAGAGTGTAAGTTTATGTGTGTTTGGTCAGGATTTGGTCAGTGTGTCAATTTCTGTGTGACCAGTAATGTTTTGGTGATTGTGTGAGTTTCTGTGTGTTCGGTCATGTTATGGTCAGATGGTCAGTTTCTGCGTGTTTGGTTGGGTTTTTGTCAGTGGCCCAGTTTCTGTTTGTTCTGTCAGGTTGTGGTCAGTGGATCCGTTTCTGTGTGTTTGGTCAGGTTGTGGTCATTTGGTCACTTTCTGTGTGTTCGGTCAGGTTCTGGTCAGTGCGTCAGTGTCTGTGTGCACCGTCAAGTTCACAGAATCACAGAATCACAGAAACCTCACAGTACAGATAGAGGCCATTTCGGCCCATCGAGCCTGCACCGACACATATCCCACCCGATCCCCGTAACCCCTGCACCAACACATATCCCACCCTATCCCCGTAACCCCACGTATTTAATCCCCCTAACACTAAGGGCCAATTTTTATCATAGCCAATCAACCTAACCCGCACATCTTTGGACTGTGGGAGGAAACCGGAGCACCCGGAGGAAACCCACGCAAACACGGGGAGAATGTGCAAACTCCACACAGTCACCCGAGGCCGGATTCGAACCCGGGTCCCTGGCGCTGTGAGGCAACAGTGCTAACCACTATGCCACCGTGCTGTGGTCAGTCGTTCAGTTTTGGTGTGTTCGGTCAGGATGTGTTCATTTGTTCACTTTCACTGTCTTCGGTCAGATTGTGGTCAATGGGAAAGTTTCTGTGTATTTGGATAAGTTGTGTTCAGTGGGTCATTTTCTGTGTGTTCAGTCAAGATTTGATCAGTTAGTCAGCTTCTCTGTGTTCAGTCAGTTTGTGGCCAGTGGATCACTTTCAGTGCGCTCCATCTGTGTGTGGTCAGAAGATCAGTTTTTGCTAGTTCGGTCAAGTTGTTGTCAGAGGTTAAGTTTCTGTGTGTTCTGTCAAGATTTGTTCAGTTGGTCAGTTTCTGTGTGTTTGGCCAGGTTGTGGTCAATGTGTCAGTTTCTGTGTGTTCCCTCAGGTTGTGGTTAGAAGGTCAGTTTCTGTGTGCTCGGTCACAATATGGTCAGTGGGTCAGTTTCAGTGTTTGTTCAGTCAGGTTGTGGTCCAGGGGTCCGTTTCTGTATGTTCAGTCAGGTTGTGGTCAGTGTGTCATTTTCTCTGTTTTCGGTCAGGATATGTCAGTGGATGATATTCTGTGTATTCGATCAGGTTGTGGTAAGTGGGTCAGTACCTCTGTACTCAGTCAGGTTATGGTGAGTGGGTCAGCTTCTGTTTGTTCATTCAGGATTTGGTCGGTGGGGCAATTCCTGTGTTCTCGGTCAGTTATGTTCAGTGGGTCCGTTGCTGCATGTTCAGTCAGGTTGTGGTCACTGGGTCAGTTTCACTGTGTTCGGTCAGTATTTGGTCAGTGTGTCAGTTTATTTGTGCTCGTTCAGGTTGTAGTCAGTGGGTCAGTTTCTGTGTGATCAGTCAGGTTGTGGTCTGTGGGTCAGTTTATTTGTGTTTGGTCAGGCTGTGGTCAGTGGGTAACTTTACATGTGTTCGGTCAGGATTCGGTCAGTGTGTCAATTTCTATGTAACCAGTATGGTTGTGGTCAGTGGATCAGTTTCTGTTTGTTTGGGCAGGTGGTGGTCAGTGGGTCAGTTTCTGTGTGATCGTACTGTGTATATGCTCGGGTTGTGGTCCCTGGGTCAGTTTCTGTGTGTTCAGTCAGGTTATCGTCTGAAGGTCAGTTTCTGCATATTGGTCAGTTTGGGATCAGTGGTTCAGTTTGGTTGACTTTGTTCAGTATGTGGTCAGTGGACCAGTTTCTGTTTGTTCGATCAGGTGTGTCAGTTTCTGTGTGTTCTGTCAGGTTGTGGTCATTAGGTCAGTTTCCATTTGTTCGGTCAGGTTGTGGTCAGTGGGTCAGTTTCTGAATGTTTGGGCAGATGGTGGTCAGTGGCTCAGTTTCTGTGTGATCGTACAGTTTGTCATCAGCGGGTCAGTTTCTGTGTGGTACGTCAGGTTGTGGTCAGTGGCTGAGTTTCTGTGTGTTCGGTCAGCTTGTGGTCAGTGGATCAGTTTATGTATGATCAGACAGGTTGTGGTCAGTGTTTGGATTTCAGTGTTTGTTCCGTCAGATTATGGTCAATGGGTTAGTTTCTGTGTGTTCTCTCAGATTGTGATCATTTGGTCACTTTCTTTGTGTTCGGTCAGCTTTTGGTCAATGGGTCAGTTTCTGTGTGTTTGGTCAGGTTGAGATAAGTGGGCCGGTTTCAGTATGCACCATCAGGTTGCGGTCAGTAGTTCAGTTTCTGTGTGCAAGGCCAAATTGTGGTCAGTGGGACAGTTTCTGTGTGCTTGTTCAGGTTGTGTTCAGTGGGTCAGGTTCTGTGTGTTCGTTCTCGTTGTGATCAGTGGGTCAGTTTCTGTGTGCACCGTCAGCTTGTGGTCAGTGGGTCAGTTTTTGTGTCTTCAGTCAGGTTGTTGTCAGTGGGTCAGTTTCTGTGTGTTCAGTCAGTTGTGACCAGTGGGTAAGTTTCTGCGTGTTCTGTCAGGTTGTGGTCTGTGGGACAGTTTATGTGTGCACCATCAGGTTGTCGTCAGTGGGTCAGTTGCTGTGTGTTTGGTCAGGTTGTGGTCAGTGGGTCAGTTTCTGTGTTTTCGGTCAGGTTGTAGTCAGTGGGTCAGTTTCTGTGTGCACCATCAGGTTGTGGTCAGTGGGTCAGTTTCTGCGTGCTCTGTCAGGTTGTGGTCAGTGAGACAGTTTCTCTGTGTTCTGTCAAGTTGTGGTCAGTGGGAATGTTTCAATGTGTTCAGTCAGGATGTGGTCAGTGTGTCAGTTTCTTTGTGCACCGTCAGTTTGTGGTCTGTGGGTCAGTTTATCTTTGTTCGAACATTATGTGGTCAGAGGTTCAGTTTCTGTATGTTCAGTCAGGCGGTGGTCAGTGGGTCTGTTTCTGTCTGTTCGGTCAGTATATGGTCAGTGGATCAGTTTGGTTGAATTCGGTCAGGATGTGGTCAGTGTGTCAATTCTGTGTGTTTGGTCTGGAAGTGGTCAGTGGGCCAGTTTCTATTTCTTCGGTCAGTTGTAGACAATTGGTGAGTTTGGGTGCGATTGGTCAGGTTGTGTTCAGTGGGGCAGTTTCTCTGTGTTCGGATAGGATTTGGTCAGTCTGTCAGATCCTGTGTGTTCGTTCAGGTTGTCGTCATTGTGTCAGTTTCTCTTTGTTAGTCAGGTTGTGGTCAGTGGGTCAGTTTCTGTTGCTTCGGTAAGGATGTGCTCAGTGGGTCAGTTTCTGTGTGTTCGGTCAGGTTGTGGTCAATGTGTCAATTTCTGTGTGCTCGGTCAGGCTGTTTCAATGTGTCAGTTTCTGTGTGCTCGGACAGGTGGTGGTCAGTTTCTCAGTTTATGTGTGTGCTGTCAGGTTGTGGTCAGTGGGTCAGTTTCTGTGTGTTTGGTCAGTTTTTGTTCAGTGGATCAGTTTATGCGTATTTGTTCATGTTGTGGTACGGAGATCAGTTTCTATGTGTTCAGAAAGGTGGTGGTGTTTGGGTCAGTTTCTGTGTGTTCAGTCAGGTCTTGGTCACAATGTCAGTTCCTGTGTGGTCGGTCAGGTTGTTGTGGTTGAGCCAGTTTATGTGTATTTGGACAGGTTGTGGTCATTGTGTCAGTTTCTGTCTGTTCAAGTTGTGATCAGTGGGTCATTTTCTGTGTGCTAGGTGCTTTTGTCGTCAGTGGGTCACCTTCTGTGTGTTTGTTCAGGTTGTGTTCATTGTGTCAGTGTCTGTGTATTTTGTCAGCTTGTGGTCAGTGGGTCAGTTTCTGTGTGTTCAGTCGGGACTTATCACTGTGTCAGTTTCTTTGTTGTCGGTCAGGTTGTTGTGGGTGAGCCAGTTTATTTGTGTTCGGTCAGGTTGTGTTCATTGTGTCAGTGTCTGTGTATTTTGTCAGCTTGTGGTCAGTGGGTCAGTTTCTGTGTGCTCGGTCAGGTTTTGGTCAGTGGGTCAGATTCTGTGAGTTCGTTCAGGATGTGTTCAGTGGGTTAGTTTCTCTGTGTTCGATCACTTTGCTCTCAGTGAGCCAGTTTATGTGTGTTCTGTCTGGTTGTTGTTAGTGGGTCAGTTTCTTTGTGTTTGGTCAGGTTGTGGTCAGTGTGTCAGTTCGGTGTGCTCAATAAGGTTGTGGTCAGTTTGTCAGATTCTGTGAGTTCGGTCATGATGTGTCCAGTGGGTCAGTTTCTGTGAGTTTGGTCAGGTTGAGCTCTTTTTGTCAGTCTTCGTGTGTTCGGTCAGGTTGTGGTCAGTGGGTTTATTTCTGTGTGTTTGGTCAGGTTGTGGTCAGTGGACCATTTTCTGTCAGTTCCATCAGTGCATGATCAGTGGTACAGTTTCTGTGTGTTTGGTCAAGTTGTTGTCAGTGGGTCAGTTTCTGTGTGTTCAGTCAGGATTTGTTCAGTTGGTCACTTTCTGTGTGATTGTCCAGGTTGTGGTCAATGGGTCAGTCTCGGTGTCTTTGGTCTGTTTGTGGTCAGTGTGTGAGTTTCAGTGTTTGTTCTGTCAGGTTATGGTCAATGGGTCAGTTTCTGTGTGTTCTGTCAGATTGTGATCATTTGGTCACTTTCTTTGTGTTCAGTCAGCTTGTGGTCAATGGGTCAGTTTCTGTGTGTTTGGTCAGGTTGAGGTCAGTGGGTCGGTTTCAATGTGCACCATCAGGTTGTGGTCATTAGTTCAATTTCTGTGTGCAAGGCCAGGTTGTGGTCAGTGGGACAGTTTCTGTGTGCTAATTCAGGTTGTGTTCTGTGGGTTAGGTTCTGTGTGTTCGTCCCCGTTGTGATCAGTTGGTCCGTTTCTGTGTGCACTGTCAGCTTGTGGTCAGTGGGTCAGTTATTTTGTCTTCAGTCATGTTACATAAGAACATAAGAAATAGGAGCAGGAGTAGGCTAATCGGCCCCTCGAGCCTGCTCCGCCATTCAATAATATCATGGCTGATCTGATCCTAACCGCCAATCCACTATCACAGAACCATATCCTGAATCTAACAGAATTAGACACACGAAATAGGTCAGTGGGTCAGTTTCTGTGTGTTCAGTCAGTTGTGGCCAGTGGGTAAGTTTCTGTGTGTTCTGTCAGGTTGTGGTCAGTGGGACAGTTTATGTGTGCACCATCAGGTTGTCGTCAGTGGGTCAGTTAATGTGTGTTCTGTCAGGTTGTGGTCAGTGAGACAGTTTCTGTGTGTTCAGTCAAGTTGTGGTCAGTGGGTATGTTTCAGTGTGTTCAGTCAGGATGCGGTCAGTGTGTCAGTTTCTTTGTGCACCGTCAGTTTGTGGTCTGTGGGTCAGTTTATGTTTGTTCGAACATTATGTGGTCAGAGGTTCAGTATCTGTGTGTTCAGTCAGGTGGTGGTCAGTGGGTCTGTTTCTGTCTGTTCGGTCAGTTTACGTCAGTGCATCAGTTTGGTTGAATTCGGTCAGGATGTGGTCAGTGTGTCAATTTCTGTGTGTTCGGTCTGGATGTGGTCAGTGGGCCCGTTTCTCTTTCTTCGGTCAGGTGTAGCCAGTAGGTCAGTTTGGGTGCGATTGGTCAGGTTGTGTTCAGTGGGGCAGTTTATTTGTGTTCGGACAGGATTTGGTCAGTCTTTTGGTTCCTGTGTGTTCGTTCAGGTTGTGGTCATTGTGTCAGTTTCTCTTTGTTAGTCAGGTTGTGGTCAGTGGGTCAGTTTCTGTTGATTCGGTAAGGATGTGTTCAGTGGGTCAGTTTCTGTGTGTTCGGTCAGGTTGTGGTCAATGTGTCAATTTCTGTGTGATCAGTCAGACTGTTGTCAATGTGTCAGTTTCTGTGTGCTCGGACAGGTGGTGGTCAGTGTGTGAGTTTCTGTGTGCTCGGACAGGTGGTGGTCAGTTTCTCAGTTTATATGTGTGCTGTCAGGTTGTGGTCAGTGGGTCAGTTACTGAGTGTTTGGTCAGTTTGTGTTCCTTGTCTCAGTTTCTGTTAGTTCGGTTAATTTTTGTTCAGTGGTTCAGTTTATGCGTATTTGTTCATGTTGCAGTACGGAGATCAGGTTCTTTTTGTTCAGAAATGTGGTGGTGTTTGGGTCAGTTTCTGTGTGTTCAGTCAGGTCTTGGTCACTGTGTCAGTACCTGTGTGGTCGGTCAGGTGGTTGTGGGTGAGCCAGTTTATGTGTGTACGGTCAGGTTGCAGTCATTGTGTCAGTTTCTTTGTGTTTGTTCAGGTTGTGGTCAATGGGTCACTTTCTGTGTGCTAGGTCCTGTTGCCGTCAGTGGGTCACTTTCTGTGTGTTTGTTCAGGTTCTGTTCATTGTGTCAGTGTCTGTGCATTTTGTCAGCTTGCGGTCAGTGGGTCAGTTTCTGTGTGTTCAGTCGGGACTTATCACTGTGTCAGTTTCTGTGTTGTCCGTCAGGTTGTTGTGTGTGAGCCAGTTTATTTGTGTTCTGTCAGGTTGTGGTCAGTGTGTCAGTTTCTGTGTGTATGGTCAGTTTGTGGTCAGTGGGTCAGTTTCTGTGTGCTCGGTCAGGTTTTGGTCAGTGGGTCAGATTCTGTGAGTTCGTTCAGGATGTGTTCAGTGGGTCAGTTTCTTTGTGTTCGGTCATGTTGTGGTCATTGTGTCAGTCTTTCTGTGCTCGGTCAGGTTGTTGTCAGTAGATCAGTTTCTGTCGTTTCCTTCAGTTTGTGGTCAGTGGGACAGTTTCTGTGTTTTCGGTGTGGATTTGTTCTGTTAGTCACTTTCTGTGTGTTTGGCCATTTTGTAATCAATGGGTCAGTTTCGGTGTGCTCAGTCAGACTGTGATCTGTTTGTCAGTTTCAGTGTTTTTTCGGTCAGGTTGTGGTCAATGGGTCAGTTTCTGTGTCCTTGGGCAGGTTATGTTCTATCAGTCAGTTTCTATGTGTTATGTCAGGATTTGGCCCGCGGGTTAGTTTCTGTGTGTTCAGTAAGGATGTGGACAGTGGGTTAATTTCTGTCTGTTCAGTCAGGTTGTGGTCAATGGATCAGTTTCTGTGGGTTCCGTCAGTGTGCGGTCAGTGGGTCAGTTGCTGTGTGTTTGGTCAAGTTGTCATTAGGTCAGTTTCAGTGTGTTCGGTCCCTGTTTGTTCAGTTGACCACTTTTGTGTTTTTGGCCAGCTTGTGGTCAATGGGTAAGTTTCTGTGTGTTCGTTTCGTATTTGTTCAGCTAGCCACTTTATGTGTTTTTGGCCAGGTTTTGGTCAATGGGTCATTTTTATTGTGTTCGGTCAGATTGTGGTCAGTGGGTCAGTTTATGTATGTTCGGTAAGGATCTGGTCAGTGGGTCAGTTTCTGTTTGTTTCGTCATACTGTTGTCAGTGGGTCATTTTCTGTGTGTTTGGTCAGGATTTGGTCAGTGGTTCAGTATCTGTGTGCTCGGTCAGGTTTAGGTCAGTGGGTCAGTTTCTGTGTGCTCGGTCAGGTTGTGTTCGGTGGGACAGTTTCTGTGTGTTCCATGAAGTTCTGGTCACTGGGTCAGTTCCTGTGTGTTTGGTCAGTTTGAGGTCAGCGGGTCAGTGTGTGTGTATTCGGTCAGGTGTGTTTTCATTGTGTCAGTTTCCGTGTGCTCAATTCAATTCAATTCAATTCAATTTTATTTGTCATATATGCAGCAGACTTGTGTACTGCACAATGAAATGTTGATTTTTACGAGTTCTCTCAACATTGGAATAAATATGGCATACAATGATAAAAATACTAATGGAAATACTAATAGAAAGACAGTAATAATAAATAAAACAACAGTAATAAATAATAATAAATTAATCGTTCATGTATCTTATGGCCTGTGGGTAGAAACTGTTTCGAAACCTGTTGGTACGAGACCGTATGCTTCAATATCTCTTACCAGACGGGAGCAGGACGAAGAGGTTGTGGCTGGGGTGATTCACGTTTTTAATGATTCTCAGGGCCTTCCCCCGGCACCTCTCGGGTAGATATCCTGCACAGCAGGTAGTTTAATTCCTATAGTGTGTTGTGCAGCTTTCACTACCATCTGTAGAGCCTCGCGGTCTGTGGCGGTGCAGTTGCCATACCAGGTAGTGATGCAAACCGGACAGGATACTCTCGATGGTGCACCGGTAGAAGTTGGTGAGAATCTGGGGGGCCACTCCAAATTTCTTCCGTCTCCTGAGGAAGAACAGGCGTTGGCATGCCTTCTTGGTTACAACGTCGATGTGATGGGACCACCTTAAGTCCTCCGTAATGAATACACCCAGGAATTTGAAGCTGCTGACCCTCTCCACCTCAGCCCCTTCGATGTAGATTGGGGTGTGTCCCTCCCCCTGCCGCTTGTTATAATCCACGATAATCTCCTTTGTTTTGCTGATGTTGAGGGAGAGTTTGCTGTACATGCACCATTCCCCTAGGGCTCTTACCTCCTCCCTGTAGCCTGTCTCGTCTCCATCTGTGATCAGGTCTACAACGGTAGTGGCATCAGCAAACTTGATGATGGAGTTGAAGTTGTGTGTGGCCACCCCATCGTGAGTAAACAGGGAGTACAGAAGGGGACTGAGCACACAACCCTGGGGAGTTTCGTGTTCAGGATCATTGTGGGGGAGGTGTTGCTGTCTATTTTCACAACCTGGGGCCTTCCTGTCAGGAAGTCCAGGATCCAGTTGCATAGGGAGGTGTTAAGTTCTAGCTCACTGAGCTTATTGACAAGATTGGAGGGGATAATGGTATTGAATGCTGAACTATAATCAATGAACAACATTCACACATAGGTGTTCCTCTTATCCAGCGCTGATAAGGCAGTGTGCAGTACAGTGGCGATGGCATCATCGCTAGATCTGTTTGGGCGGTAGGCAAATTGGAGTGGGTCCAGTGTGTCAGGTAGTAACGAGTTGATGTGGGTTTTGACAAGCCTCTCAAAGCACTTCATGATGACAGAATTGAGTGCTATGGGGCGGTAGTCGTTTAAACAGGTTACTTTTGATTTTATGGGGATTGGAATAACCGATGTCATCTTGAAGTTGTGGGGACTACAGACTGGTACAGTGAATGGTTGAATACATCCTTAAACACGGCTGCCAGCTGGTCAGCGCCTGCTCTAAGGACACGCCCAGGGATTCCATCTGGACCGGGTGCTTTATGGGTGTTCACTCTCTCAAAGGTCTTGCTCACGTCAGCCACAGAGTTTGACAAGACCCGGTCGTCCTGAGCCGCGGGCGCCGTTGTAACAGGCCAGTTGTTGTTGGCCTGAAACCGGGCGTAAAAAGTGTTAAGCTCATCTGGGAGAGAGGCATTGCTGGGCATGACACAGTTGGGTTTCCCTTTGTAGTCTGTAATAGATTGTAGTCCACTCCACATCCTACGCGAATCTGTGCTGTGATAGTGTGACTCCACTTTGTCCGTGTATTGTCTTTTTGCATTTTTGATGGTTTTTCTGAGGTCGTACCTTGATTTCTTGTACTCGTCCATGTCCCCAGAGTTGAATGCGATGGACCGTGCTTTTAGCATAGCACGGATATTGCCATTTACCCATGGTTTCTGGTAGGGAAATGTTCGTACAACAATCCTCGGAACAACGTCGTCTATGCACTTGTTTATGAAACTAATGACTGAATCTGTATATGTGTTGATGTCATTGTCCAAGGCATTCCGGAACATATCCCAGTCAGTGGAATCAAAGCAGTCTTGTAACATAGCGTCTGATTGATACGACCAGCGTTGTAGAGATCTCATCACAGGCTTTTCCTGTTTCAGTTTCTGCCTATAGGTGGGTAGCAGCAGGATGGAGTTGTGATTTGATTTGCCGAAGGGAGGGTGGGGGAGGGCCTTGTATCCAGCCCGGAATGGAGTGTAAATGTGATCTAGTGTGTTCTTTGCTCGAGTTGGGCAGGTGATATGCTGATGGTTTTTAGGCAGTACTTTCCTCAGCTTGGCTTTGTTGAAATCGCGAGCCACGATGAATGCAGCCTCTGGATGGGAACTTTCAAGCCTGCTAATGATCCCATACAGCTCGTTTAGTACCCTATTTGCGTTGGCCTAGTGGTGGAATATACACCACTGTAATTATCACGGATGAGAACTCTCTCGGGAGGTAGAATGGTCGGCATTTGATCATCAGGTGTTCAAGATCGGGTGAACAAGAAGATGTAAGTAGTTCCACGTTGGAACACCAAGAATTGTTGATCATAAAGCAAACTCCACCCCCTCTATTCCTCCCCGAGTCTTTTGTTTGGTCTAGCCGGTGAATGTTGAATCTCTCTGGTTGAATGTCCGAAGCTTGTGTCGATGGATCAAGCCATGTCTCAGTAAAAATCAAGACATTGCAGTTCTTAATGTCTCGCTGTAAGGTGAGCCTCCCTCCTTCATCCAGCTTATTGTCCAGTGACTGCACATTCGCCAGGAGAATAATCGGAGGGGTGGGGTGGTGTTCATGTCGCATCAGCTTCACTAATGCACCTGCTCGTCTGCCCCGCTTGCGCCGTCATCGCGTCCTGATCACAGGAATGAAGTCAGGTAAGCAGGTGGGAGGGTTGATGGTAGTAGCAGCAGAATCACAGTTCGAAAAATCGGGGGTAAGTCCTATATCTCCGGACGATCTTATATCCAGAAGTGATTGACTGTCGTAGCAGATAAGTGAAGAAACAGTACTGACAGAATTGTTTAATAATAACAATAAAATAATTAATAAAGTGGAAAATTGTGGATGAGTTCGTAAAACAGCGGCTACCCTCATGAACCATACAGGTCGTTTAAACAGTAGAATTTTTTTTTAAAAACAACTAAACTATTAATAATAAAACTAGAATGCTAAATACTAAACAGTAGAATACTAAAAAACAGCCAGGTTGTGGTCAATGGGTCAGTTTCTGTTTGTTAGGACAGGTGTTGGTCTCTGTGTCAGTTTCTGTGTGTTCGGTCAGGTTTTCGCCAGAGGGTCAATTTTTGGTTGCTCTGTCAGGTGGTGATCAGTAAGTCAGATTCAGTGTTTTCAGTAAGTTTATGGTCAGTGTTCAAATTTCTGTGGGTTCCATCAGTGTGTGGTCAGTGGGTCAGTTTTTGTTCGTTTGGTCAAGTTGTTTCAGTGGTTCAGTGTCTGTGTGTTCGGTCAGGATTTGTTCAGTTCGTCAGTTTATCTGTGTTTGGCCAGGTTGTGGTCAATGGGTCAGTTTCGGTGTGTTGGGTCAGGTTTTGGTATGAAGTCCCTTTTCTGTGAGCTCGGAGAGGTTCTGGTCAGTGAGTCAGTTTCAGTTTTTTTCATTCAGGTTGTGGTCAGTGGGTCAGTTTCAGTGTTTGTTCAGTCAGGTTGTGGTCCATGGGTCAGTTTATTTGTGTTCGGTCAGATTGTGCTCAGTGGGACATTATCAGTGCTTTCGGTCAGGTTATGTCAGTGGGTCAGCTTCTGTGTGATCGGTCAGCTTGTGTTCAGTGGGTCCGATTCTGTTTGCTCGGACTGGTTGTGGTCAGTGGTTAAGTTTATGTGTGTTCGGTAAGGATTTGGTCAGTGGGTCAATTTCTGAGTCTTCGGTCAGGTTGTGGTCAGTGGGTCAGTTACTGTGTGTTCGTTCAGGTTGTGGTCAGTGTGCCAGTTTCTGTGTGATCGGTCAGTTGTGGTCAGTGGATCAGTTTCTTTGTGGTTGGTCAGGATCTGTTCAGTGGGTCCGTTTCTGTGTGCTAGATCAGGTTGTGGTCAGTGGGTTTCTTTCTGTGTGTTTGTTCAGGTTGTGGTCATTGTGTCAGTGTCTGTGTGTTTTGTCAGGTTTTGGTCAGTCGTCATTTTCGATGTGTTCACTCAGGTCTAGGTCACTGAGTCAATTTTTGTGTGTTCAGTCAGGTTAAGATCAGTGTGACAGTTTCTGCATGTTCGGTCAGGTTGTTGGCAGTGTGTCATTCTCTGTGTGTTACATCAGGTTGTGGTCAGCGAGTCAGGTTATGTGTGTTCGGTCAGGTTGTGGTCAGTGGGTGAGTTTGTGTGTGTTTGGTCAGGTTGTGGTCAGTGGGTCAGTTACTGTGTGCTCGGTCAGGTTTTGGTCAGTGTGTCAGATTCTATGAGTTCGTTCAGGAGGTGTTCAGTGGGTCAGTTTCTGTGTGTTCAGTCAGGTTGTGGTCAGTGGATCAATTTCTGTCGATTCCTTCCGTTTGTGGTCAGTGGGACAGATTCTGTGTGTTCAGTCATGTAATTGTCAGTGTTCCAGGTCATGTGTGTTCGGTCAGGATTTGTTCAGTTGATCACTTTCTGTGTGTTTGGCCAGGTTGTGGCCAATGGGTCAGTTTCAGTGTGCTCGGTGAGATAGTGGTCAGTGTGTGAGATTCAGTGTTTGTTCAGTCAGGTTGTGGTCAACGCGTCAGTGTCTGTGTGCTTGGGCATTTTGAGTTCTGTGGGTCAGTTTCTGTGTGTTTGGTCAGGATTTGGTCCGTGGGTCAATTTCTGGTTCTCAGTAAGTATGTGGACCGTGGGTCAGTTTATGTGTGCTCGGAAAGGTGGTGATCAGTGGGTCAGTTTCTGTGTTTTCGGGCAGTAGGTGAACAGTGGGTCAGTTTCTGTCTGTTCAGTCATGATGTTTTCAGTGGATCAGTTTCTGTGGGTTCCGTCAGTGTGTGGTCAGTCGGACAGTTTCTGTATGCTCGTTCAAGTTATTGTCATTGGGTCAATTTCTGTGTGTTCGGTCCGTATTTGTTCAGCTGGCCACTTTCTGAGTGTTTGGCCAGGTTGTGGTCAATGGTTCAATTTTGTTGTGTACAGTCAGGTTGTGGTCAGTGGGTCAGTTCCTGTGTGTGCATTCATGTTAATTTCAGTGGGTTAGTTTCTGTGTGTTCGTTCATGTTGTGGTCAATGGGGAAGTTTCTGTGTGTTCGGTCAGGTTGTCGCCAGTGGGTCAATTTTTGTTTGCTCGGTCAGGTTGTGGTCAGTTAGTCAGTTTCAGTGTGTTCAGTCAGTTTATGGTCAGTGGATACGTTTCTGTGGGTTCCATCAGTGTGTGGTCAGTGGGTCAGTTTCTGTTTGTTTGGTACAGTTGTTTCTGTGGTTCAGTTTCTGTGTGTTCGGTCAGGATGTGTTCAGTTGGTCAGTTTCTGTGTTTTCGGCCAGGTTGTCGTCAATGGGTAAGTTTCGTTGTGTTGGGTCAGGTTTTGGTAGGAAGGACCTTTTCTGTGAGCTCGGTCAGTTTGTGGTCAGTGGGTTACTTACAGTTTTTGTTCATTCAGTTTGTGGTCAGTGGGTCAGTTTCAGTGTTTGTTCAGTCACGTTGTGTTCCATGGGTCAGTTTCTGTGTGTTCGGTCAGTTTGTGCTCAGTGTGACATTATCAGTGCATTCGGTCAGGTTGTGGTCAGTGGGTCATTTCCTGCGTGATCGATCAGATTGTGTTCAGTGGGTCAGCTTCTGTGTGTTCGGTCAGTTTGTGGTCTGTGGGTCCGGTTATGTATGCTCGGTCCGGTTGTGGTCAGTGGGTCAGCTTCTGTGTGTTCGGTCAGGATTTGGTCAGTCGGTCTGTTTCTGTGTGTTTGGCCAAGATGTAGTCAGTGGGTCAGTTTATGTGTGTTCAGTCAGGATTTGTTCACTGCGTCAGTTTCTGTGTGTTTGTTCAGGTAGTGGCCAGCGTGGCAGTTTCTGTGTGATTGGTCAGTTGTGGTCAATGGGTCAGTTTCTATGTGTTAGTTCAGGATGTGTACAGTGGGTCAGTTTTGGCGTGCTAGATAAGATTGTCGTCAGTGGGTCCCTTTCTGTGTGTTTGTTCAGGTTGTGGTCATTGTGTCAGTTTATGTGTCTTTTGTCAGGATGTGGTCAGTGGGTCATTTTCTGTCTGTTCAGTCAGGACTTGATCACTGTGTCAGTTTTTGCGTGTTCAGTCAGGGTGAGGTCAGGTTGACAGTTTCTCTGTTTTCGGTCAGGTTGTGGGCAGTGCGTCAGTTTCTGTATGTTCGGTCATGTTGTGGTCAGTGGGTCCGTATCTGTGTGTATCTTCAGAATGTTGTCAGTGGGTCAGTTTCTGTGTGTTCGGCCAGGATTTGTTCAGTGGGTCAGATTCTATGTGTTCTGCCAGGTTCTGGTCAGTGGGACAGTTTCTGTGTGCTCAGTCTGGCTGTGGTATGTGGGCCAGTTTCTCTGTGTTCCATCAGGTTGTGGTTAGTGGATCAGTTTCTGTGTGTTCGGTCAGTTTGTGGTCATTGGTCAGTTTGTGTGTGTTCAGCCAGGTTGTGTTCATGAGTCAGTTTCTGTGTCTTCAGCCAGGTTTTTGTCAGTGGGTCAGTTTCTGTGTGTATTGACAGGTGCTGGTCTACGGGTCACTTTTTGCATGTTTGGTCAGGTTGTCGTCAGTGGGTCAATTCCTGTGTGTTCATTCAAGTTGTGGTCAGTGTGTCAGTTTCTGTGTGTTCGGTCAGTTTGTGGTCAGTTGCTCAGTTTCTGTGTGGTCGATCAGGTTGTGGTCAGTGGGTCCGTTTCTGTGTGTTTGGTCAGGTTGTGGTCAGTGAGTCAGGATCTGTGTGTTCGGTAAGGTTGTGGTCAGTGGGTGAGTTTGTGTGTGTTTGGTCACGTTGTGGTCACTGGGTCAGTTACTGTGTGCTCGGTCAGATTTTTGTCAGTGGGTCATATTCTGTGAGTCCGTTCAGAATGTGTTAAGTGGGTCAGTTTCTGTGTGTTCAGTCAGGTTGTGGTCAGTGGAACAATTTCTGTCGATTCCTTCAGTTTGTGGTCAGTGGGTCAGTTTCTGTGTGTTCAGTCAAGTTTTTGTTAGTGTCCCAGTTTCTGTGTGTTCGGTCAGGATTTGCTCAGTGTGTCAGTTCCTATGTACTCGGTCAGGTTGTGTTCAATGGGTCAATTTCTGTCTGTTCGGAGAGGATCTGGTCAGTGGGTCAGTTTCTGTGTGTATCGTCAAAACGTTGTCAGTGGGTCAGTTTCTGTGTGTTCGGCCAGGATTTGTACAGTGGGTCAGATTCTATGTGTTCTGTCAGGTTCTGGTCAGTGGGACAGTTTCTGTGAGCTCAGTCTGGCTGTGGTATGTGGGCCAGTTTATCTGTGTTCCATCAGGTTGTGGTTAGTGGGTCAGTTTCTGTTTGTTCGGTCAGTTTGTGGTCATTGGTCAGTTTGTGTGTGTTCGGCCAGGTTGTGTTCATGAGTGAGTTTCTGTGTCTTCAGCCAGGTTGTTGTTAGTGGGTCAGTATCTGTGTGTTTTGACAGGTGCTGGTCTATGGGTCACTTTCTGCGTGTTTGGTCAGGTTGTCGCCAGTGGGTCAATTCCTGTGTGTTCATTCAAGTTGTGGTCAGTGTGTCAGTTTCTGTGTGCTCAGTCAGGAGTTGGTCATTGTATCAGTTTCTGTGTGTTCGGTCAGGTTGTGGTCAATGGGTCAGTTTCTGTTTGTTCACTCAGGTTGTGGTTATTTTGTCAGTTTCGGTGTGTTCAGTCAGGTTGTTGTCAGTGGGTTAGTTTCTCTGTGTTGGGACTAGCTGTGGTCAATGGGTCAGTTTCTGTATTGTGAGTCAGGATTTGGTCAGTGTTTCAGTTTCTGTCTGATCGGTCAGGATGTGTTCCATGCGTAAGTTTCTGCGTGTGTGGTCAAACTGTTATCAATGGGTCACTTACTGTGTGCTTGGACAGGTGGTGGTCAGTGGGTCAGGTTCTGTGTGTTCGGAGAGGCGGTGATCAGTAAGTCAGTTTCTGTGTGTTCTGTCAGGTTGTGGTCAGTGAATCATTATCTGTGTGTTTGCTCAGGTTGTGGTCATTTGGTCACTTTCTGTGTGTTCGGTCAGTGTCTGGTCAGTGCGTCAGTTTCTCTGTGCACCGTCAGGTTGTTGTCAGTGGTTCAGTTTTGGCGTACTCGGTGAGGTTGTGGTCACTTGGTCACTTTGAGTGTATTGGGTCAGATTGTGGTCAATGGGCCAGTGTTTGTCTGTTCGGACAAGTTGTTTTTAGTGTGTCAATTTCCATGTGTTTGGTCCGAATATGGTCAGTTGGTCAGTTTCTGTGTGTTTGGTCAGGTTGTGGTCAGTGGGTCTGTTTCTGTGTTCTCGGTCAGGTTGTGCCCAGTGGGTTTGTTTATGTGTGTTCGGTCAGGTTGTGGTCAGTGGATATATTTCTGTCTGTTTCGTCAGTGTGTGGTCCGTGGATCAGTTTCTGTGTGTTCAGTCAAGTTGTCAGGATTTTATCAGTTGGTCAGTTACTGTGTGTTTGTAAAGGTTGTGGTCAATGGGTCGGTTACTCTGTGTTCGCTCAGGTTGTGGTTTGAAGGTCAGATTTTGTGTGCTCTATCATGTTTTGATCAGTGGGTCAGTTTCAGTGTTTGTTCGGTCAGGTTGTGGTCAATGGGTCAGTTTCTGTGTGTTCGGTCATGTTCTGGTCAGTGAGTCAGTTTCTCTGTGCACCGTCAGGTTGTATCAGTGGTTCAGTGTTGGTGTACTCGGTCAGGTTATGGTCATTTGGTCACTGTGAGTGTATTGGGTCAGATTGTGGTCAATGGGTCAGTGTTTCTCTGTTCGGACAAATTGTGGTCAGTGTGTCAATTTCTGTGTGTTTGGTCCAAATATGGTCAGTTAGTCAGTTTCTGTGTGTTCAGTCAATTTGTGGTCTGCGGATCAGTTTCTGCGGGTTCCGTCATTGTGTGGTCAGTGGGTCAGTTTCTGTCTGTTCCGTCAAGTTGTTGTCCGATGTTCATTTTCTGTGTGTTCTGTCAGGATTTGTTCATTTGGTCAGTTGCTGTGTGTTTGGCCAGGTTTCGGTGAATGGGTCGGTTTCTGTGTGTTCGGTCAGCTTGTGGTAGGTAGGTCAGTTTCTGTGTGCTTGGTCATGTTATGGTCAGTGGGTCAGTTTCAGTGTTTTTTCGGTCAGGTTGTGGTCAATGTGTCAGTTTCTGTTTGTTCGGTCAGGTTGTCATCAGTTTGTCAGATTCTGTGTGTTTGGTCAGGTTGTGGTCAGTGGGTCAGTTTCTGTGTGCTCGGTCAGTTTGTGCCCAGTGGGTTTGTTTATGGGTGTTCGGTCAGGTTGTGGTCAGTGGATAATTTTCTGTCAGTTCTGTCAGTGTGTGGTCCGTGGATCAATTTCTGTGTGTTCAGCCAAGTTGTCAGGATTTGTTCAGTTGGTCAGGTTGTGGTCAATGGGTCGGTTGCTTTGTGTTCACTCAGGTTGTGGTTGGAAGGTCAGTTTCTGTGTGCTTTCTCATGTTTTGGTCAGTGGGTCAGTTTCAGTGATTGTTCGGTCAGGTTGTGGTCAATGGGTCAGTTTCTGTCTGTTCGGTCAGGTTGTCGTCAGTGGATCATATCCTGTGTTTTCGGTCTGGATATGTCAGTGTGTGATACTCTGCATGTTCGGTCAGGTTGTGGTCAGTTGCTCAGTCTGGTTGAGTTCGGTCAGTATGTGGTCAGTGGGCCAGTTTCTGTTTGTTCGATCAGGTTGTGGTCAGTGGGTCAGTTTGTGTGTGATTGGTCAGCTTGTGGCCAGTTGCTCAGTTACTGCGTGCTCTCTCAGGTTGTGCTCAGTGGGTCAGTTTCACTGTGTTCGTTCAGTATTTGTTCAGTGTGTCAGTTTCTGTGTGCTCGTTCAGGTTGTGGTCATTGTGTCAGGTTCCGTGTTTTCTGTCAGGTTGTGGTCAGTGGGTCAGTTTCTGTGTGTTCAGCCAGGTTGTTGACAGTGGGTCAGGTACTTTGTGTTTGGCCATGTTGTGGTCAGTCGGTCAGTTTCTGTGTCTTCGCTCAGGTCATGGCCAGAAGGTCAGTTTCTGCATGTTTTGTCAGGTTGTGGTCAGTGGCTCAGTCTGGTTCAGTTCGGTCAGGTTGTGGTCAATGGGCCAGTTTCTATTTGTTCTGTCATGTGTTGTCAGTGGGTCAGTTTCTGTGTGTTCAGTCAGGTTCTGCTCAGTGGGTCAGTTTCTGTGTGTTCAGTCAGATTGTGGTCAGTGGGTCAGTTTCTATGTGATTGGTCAGGATGTGGTCAGTTGCTCAATTTCTGTGTGCTCGTTCAATTTGTGGTCAGTGTGTCGGTTTCAGTGTCTTTGGTCAGGTTGTGGTCAGTGGGACAGTTTTTGTGTGTTCAGCCAGGTTGTGGTCAGTGGCTCAGTTTCTTTGTGTTTGGTAAGGCTGTGGTCAGAGTGTCAGTTTCTGTGTTTTTGATCAGGTTCTGGTCCGTTGGTCAGTTTCTGTGTGTTCGGTCAGGTTGTGTTCAGTTGGCCAGTTTCTGCATGTCCGGCCAGGTTATCATCAGAAGGTCAGTTTCTGAGTTTTGGGCAGGCTGTGATCAGTGGTTCAGTTTGGTTGACTTTGGTCAGTATGTGGTCAGTGGATCAGTTTCTGTTTGTTTGGAAAGGTGGTGGTTAATGTGTCAGTTTCTGTGTGATCGTACAGGTTGCCGTCAGTGTGTCAGTTGCTGTGTGGTCTGTCAGGTTGTGGTCAGTGGGTCAGTTTCTGTGTGTTCGGTCAATTTGTGGTCAGTGGGTCAGTTTATGTGTGATCGGACATGTTGTGGTCAGTGGTTTTGTTTCTGTGTGTTTGGTCATGTTGTGGTTAGTGGGCCAGTTTCTGTGTGTTTTGTCAGGTTGTGGTCAGTGGGTCAGTTTCTGTGTGTTCAGTCAGGACTTGGTCACTGTGTCAGTTTATGTGTGATCAGCCAGGTTGTGGTCAGTGGGTCAGTTTCTGTGCTTTCGGTCTGGTTGTGGTCAGTGGGTTCGTTTCTGTGTGTTCGGTCACTTTTTGGTCAGTATGTCAGTTTATGTGCGTTCAGTCACGTTGTGGTTAGTGTATCAGAATCAGTATGTTCGATCAGGTTGTGGACAGTGTGTCAGTTACTTTGTGTTCGGTCAGGTTGTGGTAAGTGAGCCAATTTATGTGTGTTACGTCTGGTTGTCTTCAGTGGTTCAGTTTCTTTGTGTTTGTTCAAGTTTTGGTCAGTGGGTCAGTTCTGTGTGCTCAGTAAGGTTGTTGTCATTTTGTCAGATTCTGTGAGTTCGGTCATGTTGTGTCCGGTGGGTCAGTTTCTGTGAGTTTGTTCAGGTTGAGCTCATTGTGCCAATCTTTGTGTGCTCGGTCAGTTTGTGGTCAGTGGGTTTGTTTCTTTGTTTTCGGTCAGTTTGTGGTCAGTGGATCATTTTCTGTCAGTTCCATCAGTGTTTGATCAGTGGTACAGTTTCTCTGTGTTCGGTTAAGTTGTTGTCAGTGGGTCAGTTTCTGTTTCTTCAGTCATGATTTGTTCAGTTGGTCACTTTCTGTGTGTTTGTCCAGGTTGTGATCAATGGGTCACTTTCGGTGTCTGAGGTCAGTTTGTGGTCAGTGTGAGAGTTTCAGTGTTTGTTCCATCAGGTTTTAGTAAATGGGTCAGTTTCTGTGTGTTCTTTCAGATTGTGATCATTTGGTCACTTTCTTTGTGATCGGTCAGCTTGTGGTCAGTGGGTCAGAAGCAAATAGATTTCAGGTGGATGCCTACCCGCACTTGATGCTGTGGGTTCCTGAACATGTCCTTTGTGATCCCGCCTAAAAAATGTCATCTTGTACGAAAAGATGCCTGGCGTGGAAGTGACCTGAATTTCAAAGAAGCATGGAGGAAAGACTGCATTGTTCTGCTTGCTGGCAGGACGCTTTTCGCAGTTTCCCTGGTGGTATAGTGGTTCGGATTCGGCGCTTTCACCACCGCGACCCGAATTCGATTACCCGGTCAGGAAAATAGTGCGTTTTCTGGCAGTTTAAAATGCCTGCAATCAAAGCCAAAACAATGCTTCAACTTTTCAACTTTCCACACCGCTGCTGTTGCCTCAACAGTCAGCAGTGCATCATTCGGTACCGAGGTGCAACATTCACTTGCCTTGCCTTCTGTAAAATGCCTGCCGTTTCAAAGTCAGCAGGAAATGACATTGGGAACAAGGCACTTGAATTGCCCACATTTATGTGTACCTCACAGTGTCAGAACAGTCACGGTTATTATCCGCCTTCCATGTATAATTTTGCCGAATTCATCTCCCTAACAAACTTAGCTGATCACAGCACGTCTATCAGTCAACTCATTGCCAGTGTGAAAAATGCCACATTAGCAACGTGTGCAAGACTCGAATGACAGAGTACCTGGGCCGTGATAACTTATCCTGATATTCATGAGGCCTTAACATTCGCTGCATAAGACAATTCTACCTCTGGTTACCATCCCTTCTGCCATTGGAAAGCGTTTGTCTTTATTTCCTCTGTCAAAACCCACTGTAATATTGCAAGCCTCTATTAAATTTCCTCTTAGCCGCCAGGGGAAAGCAATCCCAGCTTTTCCACAAAATCAACATAACTGAAGTCGCTTGTCCATCGGGCCACACTCTAAGCCGTCAAACGGGTTCTGTATGTCTGATAGACATATATTTCAGCTACAGGGGAGTCAAGGGTTATGGGGAGTGGGCGGCAAAGTTGCGTTGTGTCGAAGATCTCATCAGCCACGAACTTATTAAATGGCGGGGCTCGAGGGGCCGAATGGCCCAATCCTGCTCCTATTTATTCTTTTGGGGAAGGTTAGTTTCTTAATTATGTAATTTTCAAAGCAAACACATCACTTGAGCATAAATAATATATTAGCTGTATCTGTGCAACTGAATCAAGGGTATGAATGTTCTGCTCCTGTTCCTGTGCAACAGCTTTCAGGGGCTGAATGGCATCCTGTTCCTGTGTAACAGGCTCGATTCTTACTCTGACAGACATTACATTGCTCACTTCCTCGTTAGTATAGCTGTGAGTATCCCCACCTGTCACGCGGGAGACTGGGGTGAAATTCCTCGACGGGGCGGAATTTTAACATCCCCAATTTTAAACCTTTGGGCAGCAATTTAACGTGCTCCTTGGAAAAGATCAACAGCGAAAAATTGAACCTAAAATAATTTTAAACGGTGAGGAACTGTATAAAAGCCTCCTGCATCAATTCCTCGTTAGCATAGTGTTCTCCTTCTGGTTGTCTTTTGTGCGGGGCACTGCGGAACGAGAGAGGACAGGGAAATGCAGATAAGAGCGGGAGAAAGCAAGTCTGATCTTTCAAGGGGACAGCACTGGCACGATTGGCCGAATGGCCTCACACTGTACTGCAAGCTTCCATGAATCATATGGATATCTGAGACATACCCACACAAAGTGAGCACACATCTGTGTTCGTGTATGTGTTTGAGTCTTTGTCTCAAGCAGTGCATTACTATTTCCTCTGTGTTGTCCTTGATATTTTGGTGCTCATTATTCAATATCCCGACGGCTTTTCTCTGACTGTGTATCACTGAGAAAAGCACAGAAGCAAATAGATTTCAGGTGGACGCCTACCCGCAATTGATGCTGTGGTTTCTTGAACATGTCGTTTGTGATCTCGCCTAAAAAATGACATCTTGTACGAAAAGTTTACCTGGCGCGAAAGTGACCTTAATTTCAAAGCAGCAAGGAGGAAAGACTGCATTGTTCTGCTTGCTGGCAGGATGTTTTCTATAGTTTCCTTGGTGGTCAAGTGGTTAGGATTCGGTGCTTTCAACGCCGCGGCCCGGGTTCGATTCTCGGTCAGGAAACTAGTGCTTTTTCTGGCTGTTTGAAATGCCAGCAATCAAAGCACCCGCGCGAAACAATGCTTGCACCTCATCAACCTTTCAAATTTCCACGCTGCTGTTGCCTCAACAGTCAGCAGCGCAACATTCGGTACCGAGGTGCAACATTCACTTCCTTGCCTTCTGTAAAATGCCTGCTGTTTCAAAGTCAGCAGGGAATGACTTTGGGAACAAGACACCTTAAATGCCCACATTTATGTGTGCCTCACAGTGTCAGAACAGTTACGGTTATTATCCGCCTTCCATGTATTATTATGCCGACTGCATCTCCCTAACAATCTTAGCTGATCACAGCACGGCTATCAGTCAACTCATTGCCAGTGTGAAGAATGCCACATCAGCTACGTGTGCAAGACTCGAATGACAGAGTACCTGGGCCGTGATAACTTATCCTGATATTCATGAGGCCTTAACATTCGCTGCATAAGACAATTCTACCTCTGGTTACCATCCCTCCTGCCATTGGAAAGCAGTTTTCTTTATTTCCTCTATCAAAAGCCATTGTAATTTTGCAAGCCTTTATTAAATTTCCTCTTAGCCTCCAGAGGAAAGCAATTCCAGCTTGTCCACACCATCAACATAACTGAAGTCGCTTGTCCCTCGGGCCACACTGTAAGACGTCAAACGAGTTCTGTATGTCGGGGAGTCAAGGGTTATGGGGAACGGGCGGAAAAGTTGCGTTGTGTCGAAGATCTCATCAGCCACGAACTTATTAAATGGCGGGGCTCGAGGGGCTGAATGGCCCAATCCTGCTCCTATTTATTCTTTTGGGGAAGGTTAGTTTCTTAATTATGTAATTTTTGAGCAGCTAAACAACGTTGGAAGGAAACTCCCACGGCACCTAGAAAAGTGCAAAATCTTAGCTCTGCCGTGAGCTCATGCACCTGAGAGGTTAACCCTGTAATTCTCTGTCCACAGATCTTCCAGGACCTTCGAAGTGTTTCCAGCATTTAGTCAACAATTCCAGATGCAGTATCTGCTGCATTTAGCTTTTTATGTTAACGCAGTGTCCCCGCTTGGATTAACAAAAGCCAAAAATAAATTGTAGCTACCAGAAAAGGGAATTTGTTAACTCGGCGAGCATTGGTGGTTCAGGGGTAGAAATCTCGCCTTCCACGCGAGTGACCCGGGTTCGATTCCTGGCCAATGCAGGTTAACATTTCAAACAATTCATTTCATAGCAAACACATCACTTGAGCATAAAAAATATATTAGTTGTATCTGTGCAACTGGATCAAGGGTATGAATGTTCTGCTCCTGTTCCTGTGCAACAGCTTTCAGGGGCTGAATGGCATCCTGTTTCTGTGTAACAGGCTCGATTCTTACTCTGACAGACATTACATTGCTCACTTCCTCATTAGTGTAGTTGTGAGTATCCCAACCTGTCACGCGGGAGACCGGGGTGAAATTCCCCGACGGGGCGGAATTTTAACATCCCCAATTTTAAACCTTTGGGCAGCACCTTAACGTGCTCCTTGGAAAAGATCAACAGCGAAAAATTGAACCTAAAATAATTTTAAACGGTGAGGAACTGTATAAAAGCCTCCTGCATCAATTCCTCGTTAGCATAGTGTTCTCCTTCTGGTTGTCTTTTGTGCGGGTCACTGCGGAACGAGAGAGGACAGGGAAATGCAGATAAGAGCGGGAGAAAGCAAGTCTGATCTTTCAAGGGGACAGCACTGGCACGATTGGCCGAATGGCCTCACACTGTACTGCAAGCTTCCATGAATCATATGGATATCTGAGACATACCCACACAAAGTGAGCACACATCTGTGTTCGTGTATGTGTTTGAGCCTTTGTCTCAAGCAGTGCATTACTATTTCCTCTGTGTTGTCCTTGATATTTTGGTTCTGATTATTCAATATCCCGACGGCTTTTCTCTGACTGTGTATCACTGAGAAAAGCACAGAAGCAAATAGATTTCAGGTGGACGCCTACCCGCAATTGATGCTGTGGTTTCTTGAACATGTCGTTTGTGATCTCGCCTAAAAAATGACATCTTGTACGAAAAGTTTGCCTGGCGCGAAAGTGAGCTGAATTTCAAAGCAGCAAGGAGGAAAGACTGCATTGTTCTGCTTGCTGGCAGGAAGCTTTTTGTAGCTTCCCTGGTGGTCTAGTGGTTAGGATTCGGCGCTTTCACCGCGGCGGCCCGGGTTCGTATTCCCGGTCAGAGAACCAGTGCTTTTTCTGGCTGTTTGAAATGCCAGCAATCAAAGCACCCGCGCGAAACAATGCTTGCACCTCATCAACCTTTCAACTTTCCACGCTGCTGTTGCCTCAACAGTCAGCAGCGCAACATTCGGTACCGAGGTGCAACATTCACTTCCTTGCCTTCTGTAAAATGCCTGCTGTTTCAAAGTCAGCAGGAAATGACATTGGGAACAAGACACCTTAAATGCCCACATTTATGTGTACCTCACAGTGTCAGAACAGTCACGGTTATTATCCGCCTTCCATGTATTATTTTGCAGACTGCATCTCCCTCACAAACATAGCTGATCACAGCACGGCTATCAGTCAACTCATTACCAGTGTGAAGAATGCCACATTAGCTATGTATGCAAGACTCGAATGACAGAGTACCTGGGCCGTGATAATTTATCCTGATATTCATGAGGCCTTAACATTCGCTGCATAAGACAATTCTACCTCTGGTTACCATCCCTCCTGCCATTGGAAAGCGGTTGTCTTTATTTCCTCTATCAAATGCCATTGAAATTTTGCAAGCTTTTATTAAATTTCCTCTTAGCCTCCAGAGGAAAGCAATTCCAGCTTGTCCACACCATCAACATAACTGAAGTCGCTTGTCCCTCGGGCCACACTGTAAGACGTCAAACGAGTTCTGTATGTTGGGGAGTCAAGGGTTATGGGGAGCGGGCGGAAAAGTTGCGTTGTGTCGAAGATCTCATCAGCCACGAAATTATTAAATGGCGGGGCTCGAGGGGCCGAATGGCCCAATCCTGCTCCTATTTATTCTTTTGGGGAAGGCTAGTTTCTTAATTATGTAATTTTTGAGCAGCTAAACAACGTTGGATGGAAACTCCCACGGCACCTAGAAAAGAGCAAAATCTTAGCTCTGCCGTGAGCTCATGCACCTGAGAGGTTAACCCTGTGATTCTCTGTCCACAGATCTTCCAGGACCTTCGAAGTGTTTCCAGCATTTAGTCAACAATTCCACATGCAGTATCTGCTGCATTTTGCTTTATATGTTAACGCAGTGTCCCCGCTTGTATTAACAAAAGCCAAAAATAAATTGTAGCTACCAGAAAATGGAATTTGTTAACTCGGCGTGCATTGGTGGTTCAGGGGTAGAATTCTCGCCTCCCACGCGGGTGACCCGGGTTCGATTCCCGGCCAATGCCGGTTAACATTTTAAACAATTCATTTCATAGCAAACACATCACATGAGCATAAATAATTTATTAGCTGTACCTGTGCAAGTGGATCAAGGGTATGAATGTTCTGCTCCTGTTGCTGTGCAACAGCTTTGAGGGGCTGAATGGCATCCTGTTCCTGTGTAACAGGCTCGATTCTTACTCTGACAGACATTGCATTGCTCACTTCCTCGTTAGTCTCGTTGTGAGTATCCCCGCCTGTCACGCTGGAGACCGGGGTGAAATTCCCCGACGGGAAGGAATTTTAACATCCCCAATTTTAAACGTTTTGGCAGCACCTTAAAGCGCTCCTTGGAAAAGATCAACAGCGAAAGATTGAACCTAAAACAATTTTAAACGGTGAGGAACTGCATAAAAACCTCCTGCATCAATTCCTCGTTAGCATAGTGTTCTCCTTCTGTTTGTCTTTTGTGCGGGGCACTGCGGAACGAGAGAGGACAGGGAAATGCAGATAACAGCGGGAGAAAGCACGTCTGATCTTTCAAGTGGACAGAACTGGCACGATTGGCCGAATGGCCTCACACTGTACTGCACGCCTCCATGAATCATATGGATATCTGAGACATACTCACACAAAGTGAGCACACATCTGTGTTCGTGCATATGTTTGAGTCTTTGTCTCAAGCAGTGCATTACTGTTTCCTCTGTATTGTCCTTGATATTTTGGTGCTGATTATTCAATATCCCGACGGCTTTTCTCTGACTGTGTATCTCTGAGAAAAGCACAGAAGCAAATAGATTTCAGGTGGACGCCTACACGCACTTGATGCTGTGGTTTCCTGAACATGTCCTTTGTGATCTCGCCTAAAAAATGTCATCTTGTACGAAAAGTTTGCCTGGCGTGAAAGTGACCTGAATTTCCAAGCAGCAAGGAGGAAAGACTGCCTTGTTCTGCTTGCTGGCAGGCCGTTTCTCACAGCTTTCCTGGTGGTCTAGTGGATAGGATTCGGCGCTTTCACCGCCGCGGCCCGGGTTCGATTCCCGGTCAGGGAACCAGTGCGTTTTCTGGCTGTTTGAAATGCCAGCAATCAAAGCACCCGCGCGAAACAATGCTTGCATCTCATCAACCTTTCAATTTTCCACACCGCTGTCTGTTGCCTCAACAGTTAGCAGCGCATCATTCGGTACCGAGGTGCAGCATTCGCTTCCTTGCCTCGCAGTGTCAGAGAGTCACGGTTATTATCCGTCTTCCATGTATTATTTTGCCGACTGCATCTCCCTAACAAATTTAGCTGATCACAGCACGGCTATCAGTCAACTCATTGCCAGTGTGAAAAATGCCACATTAGCAACGTGTGCAAGACTCGAATGACAGAGTAACTGGGCCGTGATAACTTATCCTGATATTCATGAGGCCTTAACATTCGCTGCATAAGACAATTCTACCTCTGTTTACCATCCCTCCTGCCATTGGAAAGCGTTTGTCTTTATTTCCTCCATCAAAACCCATTGTAATTTTGCAAGCCTCTATTAAATTTCCTCTTAGCCTCCAGAGGAAAGCAATCCCAGCTTCTCCACACTATCCCTCGGGCCACACTGTAAGACGTCAAACGGGTTCTGTATGTCTGATAGACATATATTTCAGCTACAGGGGAGTCAACGGTTATGGGGAACGGAAGGCAAAGTTGCGTTGTGTCGAAGATCTCATCAGCCACGAACTTTTTAAATGGCGGGCTCGAGGGGCCGAATGGCCCAATCCTGCTCCTATTTTTTCTTCTGGGGAAGGTTAGTTTCTTAATTATGTAATATTTGAGCAGCTAAACAACGTTGGAAGGAAACTCCCACGGGACGTAGAAAGGTGCAAAATCTTAGCTCTACCGAGAGCTCATGCATCTGAGAGGTTAATCCTGTGTTTCTCTGTCCACAGATCTTCCAGGACCGTCGAAGTGTTTCCAGCATTTAATCCACAATTCCAGATGCAATATCTGCCGCGTATTGCTTTTTATGTTAACGCAGTGTCCCCGCTTGTATTAACAAAAGTCAAAAATAAATTGTAGCAACCAGAAAATAGAATCGATTAAGTCCGCGTGCATTGGTGGTTCAGGGGTAGAATTCTCGCCTGCCACGCGGGAGACCCGGGTTCGAATCCCGGCCAATGCAGGCTAATTTTTTTTAACAATTCATTTCATAGCAAACACATCACATGAGCATAAATAATTTATTAGCTGTACCTGTGCAAGTGGATCAAGGGTATGAATGTTCTGCTCCTGTTGCTGTGCAACAGCTTTGAGGGGCTGAATGGCATCCTGTTCCTGTGTAACAGGCTCGATTCTTACTCTGACAGACATTGCATTGCTCACTTCCTCGTTAGTCTCGTTGTGAGTATCCCCGCCTGTCACGCGGGAGACCGGGGTGAAATTCCCCGACGGGAAGGAATTTTAACATCCCCAATTTTAAACGTTTTGGCAGCACCTTAAAGCGCTCCTTGGAAAAGGTCAACAGCGAAAGATTGAACCTAAAACAATTTTAAACGGTGAGGAACTGCATAAAAACCTCCTGCAACAATTCCTCGTTAGCATAGTGTTCTCCTTCTGTTTGTCTTTTGTGCGGGGCACTGCGGAACGAGAGAGGACAGGGAAATGCAGATAACAGCGGGAGAAAGCACGTCTGAACTTTCAAGTGGACAGCACTGGCACGATTGGCCGAATGGCCTCACACTGTACTGCACGCCTCCATGAATCATATGGATATCTGAGACATACTCACACAAAGTGAGCACACATCTGTGTTCGTGCATATGTTTGAGTCTTTGTCTCAAGCAGTGCATTACTGTTTCCTCTGTATTGTCCTTGATATTTTGGTGCTGATTATTCAATATCCCGACGGCTTTTCTCTGACTGTGTATCTCTGAGAAAAGCACAGAAGCAAATAGATTTCAGGTGGACGCCTACACGCACTTGATGCTGTGGTTTCCTGAACATGTCCTTTGTGATCTCGCCTAAAAAATGTCATCTTGTACGAAAAGTTTGCCTGGCGTGAAAGTGACCTGAATTTCAAAGCAGCAAGGAGGAAAGACTGCCTTGTTCTGCTTGCTGGCAGGCCGCTTCTCACAGTTTCCCTGGTGGTCTAGTGGATAGGATTCGGCGCTTTCACCGCCGCGGCCCGGGTTCGATTCTCGGTCAGGAAACCAGTGCGTTTTATGGATGTTTGAAATGCCAGCAATCAAAGCACCCGCGCGAAGCAATGCTTGCACCTCATCAACCTTTCAATTTTCCACACCGCTGCTGTTGCCTCAACAGTCAGCAGCGCATCATTCGGTACCGAGGTGCAGCATTCGCTTCCTTGCCTCACAGTGTCAGAACAGTCACGGTTATTATCCGTCTTCCATGTATTATTTTGCCGACTGCATCTCCCTAACAAACTTAGCTGATCACAGCACGGCTATCAGTCAACTCATTGCCAGTGTGAAAAATGCCACATTAGCAACGTGTGCAAGACTCGAATGACAGAGTAACTGGGCCGTGATAACTTATCCTGATATTCATGAGGCCTTAACATTCGCTGCATAAGACAATTCTACCTCTGTTTACCATCCCTCCTGCCATTGGAAAGCGTTTGTCTTTATTTCCTCCATCAAAACCCATTGTAATTTTGCAAGCCTCTATTAAATTTCCTCTTAGCCTCCAGAGGAAAGCAATCCCAGCTTCTCCACACTATCCCTCGGGCCACACTGTAAGACGTCAAACGGGTTCTGTATGTCTGATAGACATATATTTCAGCTACAGGGGAGTCAACGGTTATGGGGAACGGAAGGCAAAGTTGCGTTGTGTCGAAGATCTCATCAGCCACGAACTTTTTAAATGGCGGGCTCGAGGGGCAGAATGGCCCAATCCTGCTCCTATTTTTTCTTTTGGGGGAGGTTAGTTTCTTAATTATGTAATTTTTGAGCAGCTAAACAACGTTGGAAGGAAACTCCCACGGGACGTAGAAAAGTGCAAAATCTTAGCTCTACCGAGAGCTCATGCACCTGAGAGGTTAACCCTGTGTTTCTCTGTCCACAGATCTTCCAGGACCTTCGAAGTGTTTCCAGCATTTAATCAACAATTCCAGATGCAGTATCTGCTGCATATTGCTTTTTATGTTAACGCAGTGTCCCCGCTTGTATTAACAAAAGTCAAAAATAAATTGTAGCTACCAGAAAATAGAATCGATTAAGTCGGCGTGCATTGGTGGTTCAGGGGTAGAATTCTCGCCTGCCACGCGGGAGACCCGGGTTCGATTCCCGGCCAATGCAGGCTAATTTTTTTAACAATTCATTTCATAGCAAACACATCACATGAGCATAAATAATTTATTAGCTGTACCTGTGCAAGTGGATCAAGGGTATGAATGTTCTGCTCCTGTTGCTGTGCAACAGCTTTGAGGGGCTGAATGGCATCCTGTTCCTGTGTAACAGGCTCGATTCTTACTCTGACAGACATTGCATTGCTCACTTCCTCGTTAGTCTCGTTGTGAGTGTCCCCGCCTGTCACGCTGGAGACCGGGGTGAAATTCCCCGACGGGAAGGAATTTTAACATCCCCAATTTTAAACGTTTTGGCAGCACCTTAAAGCGCTCCTTGGAAAAGATCAACAGCGAAAGATTGAACCTAAAACAATTTTAAACGGTGAGGAACTGCATAAAAACCTCCTGCATCAATTCCTCGTTAGCATAGTGTTCTCCTTCTGTTTGTCTTTTGTGCGGGGCACTGCGGAACGAGAGAGGACAGGGAAATGCAGATAACAGCGGGAGAAAGCACGTCTGATCTTTCAAGTGGACAGAACTGGCACGATTGGCCGAATGGCCTCACACTGTACTGCACGCCTCCATGAATCATATGGATATCTGAGACATACTCACACAAAGTGAGCACACATCTTTGTTCGTGCATATGTTTGAGTCTTTGTCTCAAGCAGTGCATTACTGTTTCCTCTGTATTGTCCTTGATATTTTGGTGCTGATTATTCAATATCCCGACGGCTTTTCTCTGACTGTGTATCTCTGAGAAAAGCACAGAAGCAAATAGATTTCAGGTGGACGCCTACACGCACTTGATGCTGTGGTTTCCTGAACATGTCCTTTGTGATCTCGCCTAAAAAATGTCATCTTGTACGAAAAGATTGCCTGGCGTGAAAGTGACCTGAATTTCAAAGCAGCAAGGAGGAAAGACTGCCTTGTTCTGCTTGCTGGCAGGCCGCTTCTCACAGTTTCCCTGGTGGTCTAGTGGATAGGATTCGGCGCTTTCACCGCCGCGGACCGGGTTCGATTCTCGGTCAGAAAACAAGTGCGTTTTCTGGCTGTTTGAAATGCCAGCAATCAAAGCACCCGCGCGAAACAATGCTTGCACCTCATCAACCTTTCAATTTTCCACACCGCTGCTGTTGCCTCAACAGTCAGCAGCGCATCATTCGGTACCGAGGTGCAGCATTCGCTTCCTTGCCTCACAGTGTCAGAACAGTCACGGTTATTATCCGTCTTCCATGTATTATTTTGCCGACTGCATCTCCCTAACAAACTTAGCTGATCACAGCACGGCTATCAGTCAACTCATTGCCAGTGTGAAAAATGCCACATTAGCAACGTGTGCAAGACTCGAATGACAGAGTAACTGGGCCGTGATAACTTATCCTGATATTCATGAGACCTTAACATTCGCTGCATAAGACAATTCTACCTCTGGTTACCATCCCTCCTGCCATTGGAAAGCGTTTGTCTTTATTTCCTCTATCAAAACCCATTGTAATTTTGCAAGCCTCTATTAAATTTCCTCTTAGCCTCCAGAGGAAAGCAATCCCAGCTTCTCCATACTATCCATCGGGCCACACTGTAAGACGTCAAACGGGTTCCGTATGTCTGATAGACATATATTTCAGCTACAGGGGAGTCAAAGTTTATGGGGAACGGGCGGCAAAGTTGCGTTGTGTCGAAGATCTCATCAGCCACGAACTTTTTAAATGGCGGGCTCGAGGGGCAGAATGGCCCAATCCTGCTCCTATTTTTTCTTTTGGGGGAGGTTAGTTTCTTAATTATGTAATTTTTGAGCAGCTAAACAACGTTGGAAGGAAACTCCCACGGGACGTAGAAAAGTGCAAAATCTTAGCTCTACCGAGAGCTCATGCACCTGAGAGGTTAACCCTGTGTTTCTCTGTCCACAGATCTTCCAGGACCTTCGAAGTGTTTCCAGCATTTAATCAACAATTCCAGATGCAGTATCTGCTGCATATTGCTTTTTATGTTAACGCAGTGTCCCCGCTTGTATTAACAAAAGTCAAAAATAAATTGTAGCTACCAGAAAATAGAATCGATTAAGTCGGCGTGCATTGGTGGTTCAGGGGTAGAATTCTCGCCTGCCACGCGGGAGACCCGTGTTCGATTCCCGGCCAATGCAGGCTAATTTTTTTAACAATTCATTTCATAGCAAACACATCACATGAGCATAAATAATTTATTAGCTGTACCTGTGCAAGTGGATCAAGGGTATGAATGTTCTGCTCCTGTTGCTGTGCAACAGCTTTGAGGGGCTGAATGGCATCCTGTTCCTGTGTAACAGGCTCGATTCTTACTCTGACAGACATTGCATTGCTCACTTCCTCGTTAGTCTCGTTGTGAGTATCCCCGCCTGTCACGCTGGAGACCGGGGTGAAATTCCCCGACGGGAAGGAATTTTAACATCCCCAATTTTAAACGTTTTGGCAGCACCTTAAAGCGCTCCTTGGAAAAGATCAACAGCGAAAGATTGAACCTAAAACAATTTTAAACGGTGAGGAACTGCATAAAAACCTCCTGCATCAATTCCTCGTTAGCATAGTGTTCTCCTTCTGTTTGTCTTTTGTGCGGGGCACTGCGGAACGAGAGAGGACAGGGAAATGCAGATAACAGCGGGAGAAAGCACGTCTGATCTTTCAAGTGGACAGAACTGGCACGATTGGCCGAATGGCCTCACACTGTACTGCACGCCTCCATGAATCATATGGATATCTGAGACATACTCACACAAAGTGAGCACACATCTGTGTTCGTGCATATGTTTGAGTCTTTCTCTCAAGCAGTGCATTACTGTTTCCTCTGTATTGTCCTTGATATTTTGGCCAGATTCGGGTCAATTGGTCATTTCCTGTGTGTTCAGTCAGGTTGTGGTAGGAAGGACAGTTTCTGTGTGCTCGGTCATGATATGGTCAATGGGTCAGTTTCAGTATTTTTTCGGTCAGGTTGTGGTCAATGTGTCAGTTTCTGTGTGTTCGGTCAGATTGTGGTCAGTGTGTCATTTCCTGTGTTTTCGGGCAGGTTATGGGCAGTGGGTCAGTCTCTCTGTGCTCAATTAGGTTGTGGTCAGTGGGTTACTTCCTCTATTTCCTGTCTGGTTATGTCAGTTGGTGACATTTTCTGTTTTCGATCAGTTTGCGAGCAGTGGGTCAGTTTTATTGTGCTCCGTCTGGTTTTGGCCAGTGGGTCATTCCTGTGTGTTCAGTCAGGTTGCGGTCAGAAGGGCAATTTCTGTGTTCTTGGTCAGGTTATGGTCAGTCAGTCTGTTTCTGTGTTTGGTCAGGTTTTGGTCAATGGGTCAGTTTCTTTGTGTTCGTTCAGGTTGTGGTCAGTCTGTCAGTTTCAGTTTTTGTTCGGTGAGGTTGTGGTCAGTGGGTCAGTTTCTGTGTGTTCGGTAAGGTTGTGGTAAGTGTGTCAGTTTCTGTGTGCTTGGTCAGGTTGTGGTAAGTGAGCCAGTTTCTTTGTGTTCTGTCAGGTTCTGTCAGTGGGTCAGTTTCTGTGTGTTCGGTGAGTTTGTGGTCAGGAGGTCAGTTTGTGTGTGTTCAGTCAGGTTGTGTTCAGTGCGTCAGTTTCTGTGTGTTCAGCGAAATTGTGGTCAGTGGGTGAATTTCTATGTGTTTGGACAGGATGTGGTCAGTGGGTCAGTTACTGTTTGTTTCATCAGACTGTTGACAGTGGGTCAGTTTCTGTGCGTTCGGTCAGGATTTGGTCAGTGGGCCAGTTTCTGTGCGTTCGGTCAGGTTGTGGCCAGTGTGTTTGTTTCTGTGTGCATGGTCAGGTTGTGGTAAGTGAGCCAGTTTCTTTGTGTTCTGTCAGGTTCTGTCAGTGGGTCAGTTTCTGTGTGTTCGGTCAGTTTGTGGTCAGTGTGTCAGTTTGTGTGTGTTCAGTCAGGTTGTGTTCAGTGCGTCAGATTCTGTGTGTTCAGCGAGGTTTTGGTCAGTGGGTCAGTTTCTATGTGTTTGGACAGGATCTGGTCAGTGGGTCAATTACTGTTTGTTTCATCTGTGGGTCTGTTTCTGCGTGTTCGGTCAGTTTGTAGCCAGTTGGTCAACTTCAGTGTGTTCATTCAGGTTGTGGTCATTGTGTCAGTTTCTGTGTGCTCAGTCAGGAGTTGGTCATTGTGTCAATTTCTGTGTGCTCGGTCAGGTTGTGGTCAGTTGGTCAGTTTCTCGGTGTTCATTCAGGTTGTGGTTATTGTGTCAGTTTCGGTGTGTTCGGTCAAGTTGTGGTCATTGGGTCGGTTTCTGTGTGATCGGTCATGATTTGGTCAGTGTGTGAGCTTCTGTGTGATCAGTCAGGTTATGGTCAGTGGTTCAGTTTCTCTGTGTTCGGACAGGTTGTGGTCAGTGGGTCAGCTTCTGTGTGTTCGTTCCATCTGTAGTTCTTGTGTCATTTTCTGCGTGTTCGCTCAGTTTGTTGTCAATGGGTCAGTTTTTGTGTGGTCAGTCAGGATTTGGTCTGTGTTTCAGTTTCTGTGTGTTCGGTGAGGTTGTGTTCAATGGTTCATTTTCTCTGATTTCAGTCAGGATGTTTTCAGTGGGTAAGTTTCTGTGTTTGTGGTCATACTGTTGTCAGTGGGCCAATTACTGTGCACTAGGACAGGTGGTGGTTAGTGGGTGAGTTTCTGTGTGTTAGGACAGGTGGTGATCAGTTTGTCAGTTTCTGTGTGTTCAATCAGTTTGTGGTCAGTGGGTCAGTTTCTGTGTGTTCTGTCAGGTTGTGGTCAGTAGATTAGTTTATGTGTTTTTGTTCAGGTTGTGGTCATTTGGTCACTTTCTGTGTGTTCGGTCAGGTTGTGGCCAGTTGGTCAGTTCTGCATGCACCGCCAGGTTGTGATCAGTGGTTCACTTTTGGTGTGTTCGGTCAGGTTGTGGTCATTTGGTCACTTTCAGGGTGTTCGTTCAGATTGTGTCGAATGGGTCAGTTTCTGTGAGTTCGGAGAAGTTGTGGTCAGTGGGTCAGTACCTGTGTGTTTGGTATGGTCAGTTGACCAGTTTCTGTGTGTTCAGTCAGTTTGTCGTCAGTGGATCAGTTTCTATGGGTTCTGTCAGTGTGTGGTCAGTGGGTCAGTTTCTGTCTGTTTGATCGAATTGTTGTCAGAAGTTCATTTTCTTTGAGTTCTGTCAGGATTTGTTCAGTTGGTCAGTTTCTGAATGTTTGGCCAGGTTGTGGTCATTGGGTCAGATTCTGTGTGTTCAATCAGGTTGTGGTCAGTGGGTTAGTTTTTGTGTGTTCGGTCATGGTGTTGTCAGTGTGTCAGTTTCTGTGTGTTCAGTCAGGTTGTGGTTAATGTATAAGGTTCTGTGTGTTCGCTCAGGTTGTGGTCAGTGGGCCAGTTTCTGTTTGTTTCGTCACACTGTTGTAAGTGGATCAGTTTCTGTGTGTTCGGTCAGGAATTGGTCAGTGGTTCAGTTTTTGTGTGTTCGGTCAGGTTGTGGTCAGTCGGTCAGTTTCTGTGTGCACCATCAGTTTGTGGTCAGTGGTTCAGCTTTGGTGTGGTCGGTCAGGTTGCGGTCATTTGGTCACTTTCAGTGTGTTCGGTCAGATTGTGGTCAATCGGCCAGTTCCTTTGTGATTGGACAAGATGTGGTCAGTGTGTCAGTTTCTGTGTGTTTGTTCAATATATGGTCAGTTGATGAGTTTATGTGTGTTCAGTCAGTTTGTGGTCAGTGGATCAGTTTCTGTGGGTTCTGTCAGTATGCGGTCAGTGGGTCAGTTTCTGTCTGTTCGGTCAAGTTGTTGTCAGAGGTTCAGTTTCGGTGTGTTCTGTCAGGATTTGTTCAGTTGGTCAGTTTCTGTGTGTTTGGTCAGGTTGTGGTCAATGGGTCGGTTTCTGTGTGTTCGGTCAGGTTGCAGTAGGAAGGTCAGTTTCTGTGTGTTCGGTCAGGTTGTGGTCTGTTTGTCAGTTTCAGTTTTTGTTCGGTGAGGTTGTGGTCAGTGGGTCAGTTTCTGTGTGTTCCATCAGGATTTGGTCAGTGGGTCAGTTTCTGATTGTTCGATCAGGTTCTGGTCAGTGGGTCAGTTTCTGTGTGCTTGGTCAGGTTCTGGTAAGTAGTCCAGTTTCTGTGTGTTCCATCAGGTTGAGGTCAGTGGGCCAGTTTCTGTGTGCTGGCCAGGTTGTGGTCAGTGGATCAGTTTGTGTGTGTTCGGTCAGGTTGTGTTCAGTGCATCAGTTTCTGTTTCTTCAGCCAGGTTGTGGGCAGTGGATCAGATTCTATGTATTTGTACAGGTGCTGGTCTGTGGGTCAGTTTCTGCATGTTCGGTCAGTTTGTCGCCAGTGGGTCAACGTCTGTGTGTTCATTCAGGTTGTGGTCAGTGTGTCAGTTTCTGTGTGCTCAGTCAGGATTTAGGCATTGTATAAGTTTCTGTGTGTTCGGTCAGGTTGTGGTCAATGGGTCAGTTTCTGTGTGTTCATTCAGGTTGTGCTTATTGTGTCAGTTTCTGTGTGTTCGGCCAGGTTGTGGTTATTGGGTCAGTTTCTGTGTGATCGGTCAGGATTTATTCAGTGTGTGAGTTTCTGTGTGATCGGTCAGGTTATGGTCAGTGGTTCAGTTTCTCTGTGTTCGGACAGGTTGTGGTCAGTGGGTCAGTTTCTGTGTGTTCGTTCCATCTGTGGTCCTTGTGTCAGTTACTGTGTGTTTGCTTAGTTTGTTGTCAATGGGTCAGTTTCTCTGTGGTCAGTTAGGATTTGGTCAGTGTTTCAGTTTCTGTGTGATCGGTCAGGTTGTGGTCAGTGGTTCATTTTCTCTGAGTTCAGTCAGGATGTATTCAGTGAGTAACTTTCTGTGTTTGTGGTCAGACTGTTGTCAGTGGGTCAGTTAATGTGTGTTCGGACAGGTGGTGGTCAGTGGGGCAGTTTCTGTGTGTTAGGACAGGTGGTGATCAGTGGGCCAGTTTCTGTGTGTTCAATCAGTTTGTGGTCTGTAGATCAGTTTATGTGGTTTCCGTCAGTGTGTGGTCAGTGGGTCAGTTTCTCTGTGTTTGGTCAAGTTGTTGTGAGTGGGTCAGATTCTGTGCTGTCAGATTGTGGTCAGTGTATCAGGTTCTGAGCCTACGGTCAGGTTATGCTCAGCAGGTCAGTTTCTGCGTGTTTGGCTGTGTTTTAGTCAATGGGTCAGTTTCTGTGTATTCTGTCATGTTGTGGTCAGTGGATTAGTTTCTGTGTGTTTGGTCAGGTTGTGGTCATTTGGTCACTTTCTGTGTGTTCGGTCAATGTATGGTCATTGGGTCAATTTCTGTGTGTTCTGTCAGGTTGTGGTCAATGGATTAGTTTCTGTGTCTTTGGTAAGGCTGTGGTCATCTGGTCACTTTCTGTGTGTTGGGTCAGGTTGTGGTCAGTCGGTCAGTTTCTGTGTGCACCATCAGGTTGTGATCAGTGGTTCAGTTTTGGTATGTTCGGTCAGGTTGTGGTCATTTGGTCACTTTCAGTGTGTTCGCTCACATTGTGGCCAATGGGTCAGTTTCTGTGTGTTCGGACATGTTGTGGTCAGTGGGTCAGTTCCTGTGTGTTTGGTCAAGATATGGTCAGTTGATCAGTTTCTGTGTGTTCAGTCAGCTTGTGGTCAGTGGATCAGTTTCTATGGGTTCTGTCAGTGTGTGCTCAGCGCGTCAGTTTCTTTCTGTTTGGTCAAGTTGTTGTCAGAGGTTCAGTTTCTTTGAGCTCTGTCAGGATTTGTTCAGTGGGTCAGTTTCTGTGTGTTCGGTCAGGTTGTTGTCAGTGGGTCAGTTTCAGTGTGCTCGGTCAGGTTCAAGTAAGTGGGCCACTTTCTGTGTGTTCTGTCAGGTTGTGGTCAGTGGATCAGTTTCAGTTTTTGTTCGGTGAGTTTGTGGTCAGTGGGTCAGTTTGTGTTTGTTCAGCCAGGTTGTGTTCAGTGCATCAGTTTCTGTGTCTTCAGCCAGTTTGTGGTTAGTGGGTCAGTTTCTATGCGTTTATTCAGGTGCTGGTCTGTGGGTCAGTTTCTGCATGTTCGGTCAGTTTGCCCCCAGTGGCTCAACTTCTCTGTGTTCATTCAGGTTGTGGTCAGTGTGTCAGTTTCTCTGTGCTCAGTCAGGAGTTGGTCATTGTGTCAGTTACTGTGTTTTCAGAAAGGATCTGGTCTGTGGGTCAGTTTCCGTATGTTCAATCAGGTTGCGTTCAGTGGGGCAATTTCTGTGTTCTCGGTCAAGTTATGGTCAGTCGGTCAGTTTCTGTGTTCGGTCAGGTTGTGGTCAGTCGGTCAGTTTCTGTGTGTTCGGTCAGGACATGGTCAGAATGTCAGTTTCTGCGTGTTTGTTCAGGTTGCCGTCAGAGGCTCAGTCTGAATGAATTCGACCAGTATATGTTCAGTGGGCCAGTATCTGTTTGTTCGGTCAGGTGTAGTCAGTGAGTCAGATTTTTTGTGTTCAGTCAGGTTCTGGTCAGTGGGTCAGTTTCTGTGTGTTCAGTCAGGTTGTGGTCAGTGGGTAAGTAATGTGTGTTCGATCAGGATTTGGTCAGTGTGTCAATTTCTATGTGACCTTTATGATTTTGGTCAGTGGGTAAGTTTCTGTGTTTTTTGTGAGGTTGTATTCAGTGGTTCAGTCTCTGTGGATTTGCTCCGGTTGTGGTCAGTGTGTCCGTTACTGTTTGTCCGGTCAGAATATGGTCAGATGGTCAGTTTCTGGGTAGTTGGTCAGGTTGTGATCAGTGGTTCCAATTGGTTGACTTTGGTCAGTATTTGGTCAGTGGACCAATTTCTGTTTGCTCGATAAGTTTTGGTCAGTTTCTGTGTGACCTGTCAGGTTGTGGTCAGTAGGTCAGTTTCCATTTGTTCGGTCAGGTTTTGGTCAGTGGGTCTGTTTCTGTGTGTTTGGTCAGGTTGTGTTCAGTGCGTCAATTTTTGTTTGTTCAGCCAGGTTTTGTTCAGTGGGTCTTTTTCTATTTGTTTTGACAGGTGCTGGTCCATGGGTCAGTTACTGTGTGCTCGGTCAGGTTTTGTCCAGTGGGTCAGATTCTGTGAGTTCATTCTGGATGTGTTCAGTGGGTCAGTTTCTGTGTGTTCAGTCAAGTTGTGGTCAATGGGTCAGTTTCTGTTTGCTCGGGCATTTTGTGTTCTGTGGGTCAGTTTCTGTTTGCTCGGGCATTTTGTGTTCTGTGGGTCAGTTTCTGTGTGTTTGGTCAGGATTTGGTCCGTGGGTCAGTTTCTGTGTGCTCAGTAAGGATGTGGACCGTGGGTCAATTTCTGTGTGCCCGTACAGGTGGTGGTCATTGTATCAGTTGCTGTGTGTTCATGCAGGATGTGATCATTGGTCCAGTTGCTGTCTGTTCCGTCAGGTTGTGGTCAGTGGATCAGTTTCTGTGGGTTCCGTCAGTGTGTGGTTAGTGGGTCAGTTTCTGTGTGTTCGTTCAAGTTATTGTCATTGGATCAGTTTCTGTGTGTTCGGTCTGTATTTGTTCAGTTGGCCACTTTCTGTGTGTTTGGCCAGGTTGTGGTCAGTGGGTCAGTTTTGTTGTGTTCGGTCAGGGTGTGGTCAGCGGGTCAGTTTAGTTGTGTTCGGTCAAGTTGTGGTCAGTGGGTCAGTTTCCGTGTGTTTGGTCAAGTTGTAGTCAGTGGGTCAGTTTATGTTTTTTCTGTGAGGATTTGGTCAGTGTGTCAGTTTCTGTGTGTTTGTTCAGGTTGTGGTCAGTGTGTCAGTTTCTGTCTGATCGGTCAGTTGTGGTCAGTGGGTCGGTTTCTGTGTGTTTGGTCAGGATGTGGTCAGTGGATTAGATTCTGTGTTCTAGGTCAGGTTGCTGTCAGTGAGTCCCTTTCTGTGTGATTGTTCAAGTTGTGGTCATTGTTTCAGTGTCTGTGTGTTTTGTCAGGGTGTGGTCAGTGGTTCATTTTCTGTGTGTTCAGTCAGGACTTGGTTACTGCTTCAGTTTTTCTGTGTTCAGTAAGGCTGAGGTCAGTGTGACAGTTTCTGTGTTTCGTCAGCTTGTTGGCAGTGTGTCAGTTTCTGTGTGTTTGGTCAGATTGTGGTCAGTTGGTCAGTTTCTGTGTTTTCGGTCAGGTTGTTGTCAGTGGGTCAGTTCCTGTGTGTTTGGTCAGGTTGTTGCATGTGGGTCAGGTTCAGCGTGTCCAGTCAGGTTGTGGTCAGTGGGTAAGTTTGTGTGTTTGGTGAGGTTGTGGACAGTGTGTCAGTTACTTTGTGATCGGTCAGGTTTTGGTCAGTGGGTCAGATTCCGTGAGTTCATTCAGGATGTGTTCAGTGGGTCAATTTCTGTGTGTTCAGTCAGGTTGTGGTCAGTGGATCAGTTTCTGTCGATTCCTTCAGTTTGTGGTCAGTGGTACAGTTCCTGTGAGTTCAGTCAAGTTTTTGTCAGTGTTCCAGTTCCTGTGTGTTCGGTCAGAATTTGTTCAGGTTGTCACTTTCTGTGTTTTTGACCAGGTTGTGGTCAATGCGTAAGTTTCGGTGTTCTCGGTAACATTGTGGTCAGTGTGTCAATTTCAGTGTTTGTTTGGAAAGGTTGTGGTCAATGGGTCAGTTCCTTTTTGCTCGGGCATTTTGTGTTCTGTGAGGCAGTTTCTGTGTGTTTGGTCGGGATTTGGTCCGTGGGTCAGTTTCTGTGTGCTCCGTAAGGATGTGGACCGTGGGTCAATTTCTGTGTGCTCGTACAGGTGGTGGTCATTGTATCAGTTTCTGTGTGTTCATGCAGGAGGTGATCATTAGGTCAGTTGCTGTCTGTTCAGTCAGGTTGTGGTCAGTGGATCAGTTTCTGTGGGTTCCGTCAATGAGTTATTGTCATTGGGTCAGTTTCTGTGTGTTCGGTCCGTATTTGTTCAGTTGGCCACTTTCTGTGTGTTTGGCCAGGTTGTGGTCAATGGGTCAGTTTCTATGTGTTCTGTCAGTTTGTGGTCAGTGGGTCAGTTTGCATTTGTTCGGTCAGGTTGTGTTCAGTGTGTCAGATTCTGTGTGTTCAGCCAGGTTGTATTCAGTGGGTCACTTTCTGCGTGTTCCATCCGGTTGTGTTCAGTGGGCCAGTTACTTTGTGTTCGTTCAGGTTGTGATCAATGGGTCAGTTTCTGTCCGTTCTGACAGGATCTGCTCAGTGGCTCAATTTATGTTTCTTTCGTCATACTGTTGTCAGTGGTTCAGTTTCTGTGTGTTCGGTCAGGTTGTGGTCAGTGGGTCAGTTTCTGTGTGTTCCATCAGGTTGTGGTCAGTGGGTCAGTTTCTGTGTGTTCTGTCAGTTTGTGTTCAGTGGGTCAGTTTGCATTTGTTCGGTCAGGTTGTGTTCAGTGTGTCAGATTCTGTGTGTTCAGCCAGTTTGTATTCAGTGGGTCACTTTCTGCGTGTTCCACCTGGTTGTGTTCAGTGGGTCAGTTTGCATTTGTTCGGTCAGGTTGTGTTCAGTGTGTCAGGTTCTGTGTGTTCAGCCAGTTTATATTCAGTGGGTCACTTTCTGCGTGTTCCACCTGGTTGTGTTCAGTGGGTCAGTTTCTGTGTGTTCGTTCAGTTTGTGGTCAGTGGGTCAGTTTGTGTGTGTTCGGTCAGTTTGTCTTTAGTGTGTCAGTTTCTGAGTGTTCAGCCAGTTTGTGACCAGTGGCTCAGGTTCTGTGTCTTTGGACAGGTGGTTGTCTGAGGTTCAATCTTTGTATGTTCGTTCAGGTTGTGGTCATTGTGTCAGTTTCGGTTTTTTCGGTCAGTATGTTGTCAGTGGGTCAGTTTGTGTGTGGTCTGCCAGGATTTGGTCAGTGTGTCAGTTTCTGTGTGGTGAGTCAGTTTGTGAACAGTGGTTCAGTTTCTGTGTTTTCAGGCAGGTTGTGTTCATTGGGTCAGTTTCTGTGAATTCATTCCATTTGTGGTCATTGTGTCAGTTTCTGGGTGTTCGGTTAGGTTCTGGACAATGGCTCAGTTTCTGTGAGTTCGTTCATGTTTGGTCATTGTGTCAGACTTTGTGTGCTCGGTCAGGTTGTGGTCAGTGTGTCAGTTTCTGTGTGTTCAGTCAGGATTTGTTCATTGTGTCAGTTTCTGTGTGATCATCAAGGTTTTGTTCAGTGGATCAGTTTCTGTCGGTTCGATCAGTGTTTGGACAGTGGGAAGGTTTCTGTGTGTTCGGTCAAGTTGTTGTCAGTTGTTCAGTTGCTCTGTGTTCGGTCAGGATTTGTTCAGTGTGTCACTTTCTGTGTGTTTCATCAGATTGTTGTCAGTGGGTCAGTTTCTGTGTGTTCGTTCAGGATTTGGTCAGTGTGTCAGATTCTGTGTGTTCTGGCAGGTTGTGGTCAGTGAGTCAGTTTTTGTGTGCTCAGTCTGGCTGTGGAACGTGGGCCAGTTTCTGTGTGTTCCTTCAGGTTGTGGTCAGTGGGTCAGTTTATGTGTGTTCGGTCAGTTTGTGGTCATTGGTCAGTTTGTGTGTGTTTGGTCAGGTTGTGTTCAGTGAGTCAGTTTCTGTGTCTTCAGCCAAGTTGTGGTCAGTGGGTCAGTTTCTGTGTGGTCGGTCAGGTTGTCGCCAGTGGGTCTATTTATGTGTGTTCATTCAGCTGTGCTCAGTGTATCAGTTTCTGTGTGCTCAGTCAGGAGTTGTTCATTGTGACAGTTTCTGTGTGTTCGGTCAGGTTGTGGTCAGTGGGTCAGTTTCTGTTTGTTCATTCAGGTTGTGGTTATTGTATCAGTTTCGGTGTGCTCGGTCACATTGGGGTAAGTGTGTCAGTTTCAGTGTTTGTTTCATCAGGTTGTTGTAAATGGGTAACTTTCTTTGTGCTCGGGCAGGTTGTATTCTGTTTTTTCCGTTTCTGTCTGTTTGGTCAGGATTTGGTTCCTGGGTAAGTTTCTGTGTGCTCAATAAGGATGTGGACAGTGGGTCAGTTTCTGTGTGCACGGACAGTTGGTGGTCTGTGGGTCAGTTTCCATGTGATCAGACAGATGGTGGCCAGTTAGACAGTTTCTGTGTGTTCAGTCAGCTTCTGGTCAGTGGATTAGTTTCCGTGGGTTCCATCAGTGTGTGGCCAGTGGTACAGTTTCTGCGTGTTACAGCAAGTTGTTGTCATTGGGTCAGTTTATGTGTGTTCGGTCCAGATTGTTCAGTTGGTCACTTTCTGTGTGTTTGGTCAGGTGGTGGTCAATGGGTCAGTTTCTTCGTGTTCGGTCAGTTTGTGTTCATTGTGCCAGTTTCAGTTTTTGTTCGGTGAGGTTCTGGTCAGTGGATCAGTTTCCATGTGTTCAGTCAGGATTTGCTCAGTGTGTCAGTTTCTGTGTGCTCGGTCAGATAGTGGTCTGTGTGTCAGTTTCAGTGTTTGTTCGGTCAGGTTGTCGTCAATGAGTCAGTTTCTGTGTGCTCGGGCATATTGTGTTCTGTGGGTCAGTTTCTGTGTGTTTGGTCAGGATTTGGTCCGTGGGTCAGTTTGTGTGTGCTCAGTAAGGATGTGGACCGTGGGTTAATTTCTGTGTGCTTGGACAGGTGGTGGTTATTGGGACAGTTTCTGTGTGTTCGGGCAGGAGGTCATCATTGGGTCAGTTTCTGTCTGTTCGCTTAAGTTATGGTCATTGGGTCAGTTTCTGTGTGTTCGATCCGTATTTGTTCAGTTGGCCACTTGCTGTTTTTTTGGCCAGGTTGTGGTCAATGGGTCAGTTTTGTTGTGTTTGTTCAGGCTGTGGTCAGTGGGTCAGTTTCTGTGTGTTCAGTCATGTTATGGTCAGTGGATCAGTTTCTTTGTTTCGTTATACTGTGGTCAGTGGGTCAGTCTCTGTGTGTTCGGTCAATATGTGGTCAGTGGGTCAGCTTCTGTTTGTTGCATGAGGTTGAGGTCACTGGGTCAGTTTCTGTGTCTTCCATCAGGTTGTGGTCAATGGGTCAGTTTTTTGTGTTCGGCCAGGTTATGTTAAGTGGGTCAGTTTCTGTGTGTTTGGTCAAATTGTCGTCAGTTTGCCAGTTTCTGTGTGCTCGGTCAGTATTTGTTCAGTGGTTCAGTTTGTGTGTGTTCCATCAGGTTGTGGTCAGTGAGTCAGTTTCTGTGTGTTCCATCAGGTTGTGCTCAGTGGGTCCGTTTGCATGTGATCGGCCATGTTGTAGCCAGTGTGTCAGATTCTGTGTGTGCATCCAGGTTGTAGTCAGTGTGTCAGTTTCTGTGCATTCCATCAAGTTGTGTTCAGTGGGCCAGTTGCTTTGTGTTCGGTCAGCTTGTTGTCAGTGGGGCAGTTTGTGTGTGTTCGTTCATGTTGTGTTCAGTGTTTCAGTTTCTGTGTGTTCAGCCAGATTGTGGTCAGTGGGTAAGTTTCCGTGTGTTTGGACAGGTGCTGGTCTGAGGGTCAATTTTTCTGTGTTCATTCAGGTTGTGGTCATTGTTTCAGATTTTCTGTGTATGGTCAGCTTTGAGTCAGTGGGTCATTTTCTGTGTGTTCATTCAGGTTGTGGTTATTGTGTCAGTTTCAGTGTTTTCGGTAAGGTTGTGGTCAGTGGGACAGTTTCTGTGTGTTCGGTCAGGATTTGGTCAGTGGGTGAGATCTGTGTGTTCTGTCAGGTTGTGGTCAGTGGGTCAGTTTCTGTCTGCTCCATCTGCCTGTGGTACGTGAGCCAGTTTCTGAGTGTTCCGTCAGGTTGTGTTCAGTGGGTCAGTTTCTGTGTGTTCGGTCAGGATGTGGTCAGTGGTTCAGTTTCTTTGTGTTTGGTCAAGCTGTAGTCAGTGGCTCCCTTTCTGTGAGATTGTTCAGGTTGTGATCATTGTGTCAGTTTCTGTGTGTTATTCCAGGTTGTGGTCAGTGGGTCATTTTCAGTGTGTTCAGTCAGGACTTGGTCACTGTGTCAGTTTTTGCGTATTCAGTCAGGTTGAGGTCAGTCTGACAGTTTCTGTGTGTTCGGTCAGGTTGTGGGCAGTGTGTCAGTTTCTGTGTGTTCGGTCAGTTTATGGTCAGTTGGTCAGTTTCTGTGTGTTCAGCCAGGTTGTAGTCAGTGGGTCAATTTCTGTGTGTTCCATCAGGTTGTGTTCAGTGGGCCAGTTCCTGTGTGTTCAGCCAAGTTGTGGTCATAGAGTCATAGAGTCATAGAGTAATACAGCACGGATAGAGGCCCTTCGGCCCATCGTGTCCATGCCGGCCATCAAGCCCTGTCTAATCTAATCCCATATTCCAGCATTTGGCCCGTAGCCTTGTATGCTATGGCATTTCAAATGCTCATCCAAATGCTTCTTAAATGTTGTGAGGGTTTCTGCCTCCACAACCCTTTCAGGCAGTGAGTTCCAGACTCCAACCACCCTCTGGGTGAAAAAGTTCTTTCTCAAATCCCCTCTAAACCTCCCGCCCTTTACCTTGAATCTATGCCCCCTAGTTATTGACCCCTCTACTAAGGGGAAAAGCTCCTCAGCATCCATCCTATCTATGCCCCTCACAATTTTGTACACCTCAATCATGTCCCCCCTCAGCCTCCTCTGCTCCAAGGAAAACAAACCCAATCTGCCCAGTCTCTCTTCATAGCTGAAGCGCTCCAGCCCTGGTAACATCCTGGTGAACCTCCTCTGCACCCTCTCTAACGCGATCACATCTTTCCTGTAGTGTGGCGACCAGAACTGCACACAGTATTCCAGCTGTGGCCTAACCAGTGTTTTATACAGCTCCATCATAACCTCCTTGCTCTTATATTCTATGCCTCGGCTAATGAAGGCAAGTATCCCATATGCCTTTTTTACCACCTTATCCACCTGTTCCGCCGCCTTCAGGGATCTGTGTACCTGCACACCCAGATCCCTCTGACCCTCCGTCTTGCCTAGGGTCTTTCCCTTCATTGTGTATTCCCTTGCCTTGTTAGACCCCCCAAAGTGCATCACCTCGCACTTTTCCGGGTTAAATTCCATTTGCCACTGTTCCGCCCATCTGACCAACCCATCTATATCGTTCTGCAGACTGAGGCTACCCTCCTCGCTATTTACCACCCTACCAATTTTAGTATCATCCGCGAATTTACTGATCATACCCTTTACATTCATATCCAAGTCATTAATGTAGACCACAAACAGCAAGGGACCCAGCACCGATCCCTGTGGTACCCCACTGGCCACAGGTTTCCAGTCACAAAAACAACCTTCGACCATCACCCTCTGCCTTCTGCCACTAAGCCAGTTTTGTATCCAATGTGCCAAGGCACCCTGGATTCCATGGTCTCTTACCTTCTTGACCAGTCTCCTGTGCGGGACTTTATCGAAGGCCTTACTGAAATCCATGTATACCACATCCACTGCGTTACCCTCATCCACACACCTAGTCACCCCCTCAAAAAATTCAATCAAATTAGTCAGACATGATCTTCCCTTGACAAAGCCATGTTGACTATCCCTGATTAATCCTTGCCTCTCCAAGTGGAGACAAATTTTGTCCCTCAGGATTTTTTCCAGTAATTTTCCTACCACTGATGTTAGGCTCACTGGCCTGTAGTTCCCCGGTTTTTCCCTACTACCCTTCTTGAATAATGGTACTACATTAGCGGTTCTCCAGTCCTCTGGCACATCCCCTGTGGCCAGAGAGGTCCTGAATATATGTGTTAGAGCCCCCGCAATCTCCTCCTTTGCCTCACTTAGCAGCCTGGGGTACATTTCATCCGGGCCTGGGGATTTATCCATTTTTAGGCCAGCTAAAACCGCCAATACCTCCTCCCTCTCGATGTTAATATGTTCGAGCATATCACAGTCCCCCCGCCCTATTTCTATGTCTACATCGTCCTTCTCCATAGTGAAAACAGATGCAAAAAATTCATTTAGAACCCCTCCTACATCTTCCGGCTCCACACACAGATTGCCACTTTTGTCCCTAATGGGCCCTATTTTTTCCCTAGTTATCCTTTTACCCTTAATATACTTATAAAACATCTTCGGATTTTCCTTTATTTTGCTCGCCAGTGTTATTTCATGGCCCCTCCTTGATCTCCTAATTTCTTTTTTAAGTATCCCCCTGCACTTTTTGTACTCCTCTAGGGCTTCCTCCGTCTTTAGCCTTTTGTATCTACCAAAAGCCCTCCTTTTTTTCCTAATCCATTCCCGTATATCCCCTGACATCCACGGTTCCCTGTGGTTTTTGGAACCACTCTTGACCTTTATGGGAACATGTTGCCCTTGTATGATCTCAATCTCCCTTCTGAAAGCCTCCCATTGCTCCGATGCGGATTTTCCTACAAGTAGCTGATCCCAGTCCATTTTGGCCAGATCCTGCCTTATCCTATTAAAATCGGCCTTCCCCCAATTTAGAACCTTTATTTCCGGCCCATCCCTGTCCTTTTCCATGACCACCTTAAATCTTACCATATTATGGTCACTATCACCAAAGTGCTCACCTACTAGCACTTTTTCCACTTGGCCGGCCACATTCCCTAGAATTAGGTCCAGTACCGCCCCCTCTCTTGTAGGACTTTCTACATGCTGGCTCAAAAAGCTCTCCTGGATGCACTTTAAGAATTCTACACCCTCTGAGCCTTTCACACTTTGACTATCCCAGTTAATATTGGGGAAGTTGAAATCCCCCATTATTATTACCCTATTATTTGCACATTTCTCTGAGATTTGCCTACATATCTGTTCCTCTATCTCCCCCTGACTGTTTGGAGGCCTATAGTACACTCCCAGCAAAGTGCTTGCCCCCTTTTTGTTTTTAAGCTCCACCCATATGGCCTCATTAGAGGACCCTGCTAATATATCATCCCTCCTTAGTGCAGTAATTGACTCCTTAATTAATATTGCGACACCCCCTCCTCTTATACCTCCCCCTCTGTCTCGCCTGAAGATTCTGTACCCCGGAATATTGAGCTGCCAGTCTTGCCCCTCCCTCAACCATGTCTCCGTGATAGCAACAATATCATACTCCCATGTGTTTATCAACACCTTCAGTTCATCCACCTTATTTGCAAGACTCCTTGCATTAAAATAGATGCCATCCAGCCTTGCCCTTATATATTTGCCCTGTCTACCAAGCTGACTTGTTTTTTCCTCCATAATTGGCAGCACATCCCCCCCTATTTCAGCTCCCCTCTGTATCCCATCCCCCTGCCAAGTTAGTTTAAACCTCCCCCGACAGTGCTAGCAAACCTCCCCGCAAGGATATTTGTCCCGCTCTGGTTCAGGTGCAACCCGTCCGACTTGTACAAGTCCCACCTTTCCCAGAAGCAGGCCCAGTGATCCAGGAAAGTAAAACCCTCCCCCCTACACCAACTCTTTAGCCACGCATTCATCTGCTCTATCCTCCCATTCCTATACTTACTAGCACGTGGCACTGGGAGTAATCCAGAGATTACACCCTTTGAGGTCCTGCCCTTTAATCTGTTACCTAGCTCCCTAAATTCTTGATGCAGGACCTCATCCCTCTTTTTACCTATGTCGTTGGTACCAATGTGGACCACGACCACTGGCTGTTCACCCTCCCCCTCCAGAATGCCCTGCAGCCGCTCAGTGACATCCTTGACCCTGGCACCAGGGAGGCAACAAACCATCCTGGAGTCACGTTTGCGGCCACAGAAACGCCTATCTGTTCCCCTTACTATAGAATCCCCTACCACTATTGCTCTCCCACTCTTTTTCCCCCCCTCCTGGGCAGCAGGAGCACCCCCAGTGCCAGGAAGTTGGCTGCTGCTGCCTTCCCCTGGTGAGTCATCCCCCTCAACAGTATCCAAAGCGGTATACCTGTTTGAAAGGGGGATGTCCGCAGGGGTTCCCTGCACTACCTGCCTGCCTTTGTTGCTCCGCCTGATGGTCACTCCCTGTGCTGCCCTACCCTGAGGCGTGCACAACTCGCTAAACGTGGTATCCACGAGCCTCTCAGCATCGCGCATGCTCCACAACCCATCCACCCGCAGCTCGAGCGCCGCAATGCGGTCTACAAGTAGCTGCAGCTGGATGCATTTCCCGCACACATGGTCGTCAGGGACACTGGCAGCGTCCCTGATTTCCCACATGGAGCAAGAGGAGCAGAACACGGGTCTGAGCTCTCCTGCCATGACTTACTCCTTTAATTAATTTAAAAATTAATTCAATACCCCAGTTACAGGTATACTCTAGGGCGCTTTATTTACCAACTGTCCCCACTACACCTTAATCCCGAGAAATTTAACACCACAGAATTCAAGCTTGTACTGAAAAGAGAGAAATACTCACCAACCAATCACTTACGTGCTCCCTGGTGACGTCACACTCTGATTATTTTTTACCTCTCTCCTCTGATGTTGATTTGGTACGCTTCTGCTTTGGCGCCGGTTTTTAAGCCGGGCCTCTGCTGCTCTCCGCTGCTGCTCCCTGCCCGAACTGGTCGGGCTTCTGCTTTGGCGCCGGTTTTTAAGCCGGGCCTCTGCTCCTCCTCCGCTGCTGCTCCCTGCCCGAACTGGTCGGGCTTCTGCTTTGGCGCCGGTTTTTAAGCCGGGCCTCTGCTGCTCTCCGCTGCTGCTCCCTGCCCGAACTGGTCGGGCTTCTGCTTTGGCGCCGGTTTTTAAGCCGGGCCTCTGCTGCTCTCCGCTGCTGCTCCCTGCCCGAACTGGTCGGGCTTTTGCTTTGGCGCCGGTTTTTAAGCCGAGCCTCTGCTGCTCTCCGCTGCTGCTCCCTGCCCGAACTGGTCGGGCTTCTGCTTTGGCGCCGGTTTTTAAGCCGGGCCTCTGCTGCTCTCCGCTGCTGCTCCCTGCCCGTGGGTCAGTGGGTCATTTTCTGTGTGGTTGGACAGATGCTGGTCTGAGGGTCAATTTTTGTGTGTTCGTTCAGGTTGTGGTCATTGTGTCAGTTCCGGTATTTTCAGTCAGGTTGTGGTCAGTGGGACAGCTTCTGTGTGTTCGGTCAGGATTTGGTCAGTGTGTCAATTTATGTATGTTCAGGCAGGTTGTGGTCTGTGGGTCAGTTTCTGTGAATTCGTTCCATTTGTTGTCAATGCGTCAGTTTATGTGTGTACGTTCAGGTTGTGGTCAATGTCTCAGTTTCTGTGAGTTCCTTCATGTTGTGGTCATTGTGTCAGTCTTTGTGTGCTCAGTCAGGTTGTGGTCATTGTGTCAGTTTCTGTGTGTTCAGCCAGGAGTTTGGGCAGTGTTTCAATTTCTGCGTGTTCGGTCAGTTTGTGGTCAGTTTGTGGTCTGTTGGTCAGTCTCTGTGTATTCGGTCAGGTTGTGGTCAGTGGGTCAGTTACTGTGTGTTTGAACAGGTTGTGGTCAGTGGGCCAGTTACAGTGTTCTCGGTCAGGTTTTGGTCAGTGGGTCTGATTCTGTCAGTTCATTCAGGATGTGTTCAGTGGGTCAGTTTATGTGTGTTCATTCAGGTTGTGGCCAGTGGATCAATTTCTGTCGATTCCTTAAATTGTGGTCAGTGGGACAGTTTCGGTGGATTCAGTCAGGTATTTGTCAGAGTTCCATTTTCTGTGTGTTCGGTCAGGATTTGTTCAGTTAGTCACTTTCTTTTTTTTGTCCAGGTTGTGGTCAATGGGTCAGTTTTGGTGTTCTCGGTCAGATAGTGGTCAGTGTGTCAGTTTCAGTGTTTGTTCTGTCAGGTTGTGGTCAATGGGTCAGTTTCTGTCTGCTCGGGGATTTTGTGTTCTGTGGGTTAGTTTCTGTGTGTTTGGTCAGGATTTGGTCCGTGGGTCACTTTCTGTGTGCTCAGTAAGGATGTGGACCGTGGGTCAATTTATGTGTGCTCGGACAGGTGGTGGTCATTGGGAAATGTTCTCTGTGTTCATGCAGGAGGTCATCATTGGGTTAGTTTCTGTCTGTTCAATCAGGTTGTGATCAGTGGATCAGTTTCTGTGGGTTCCATCAGTGTCTGTTCAATGCGTCAGTTTCTGTGTGTTCGGTCAAGTTATTGTCATTGGGTCAGTTTCTGTGTTTGCGGTACGTATTTGTTCAGTTGGCCACTTTCTGTGTGTTTGGCCAGGTTGTGGTCAATGGGTCAGTTTTGTTGTGTTCGCTCAGGTTGTGTTCAGGGGGTCAGTTTCTGTGTGTTCGGTCAGGTTATGGTCAATGGGTCAGTTTCTGTGTGTTCAGTAACTTCATGGTCAGTGGGTTAGTTTCTGTGTGTTCATTCAGGTTGTGGTCAATGGGTCAGTTTCTGTGTGTTCGGTCAGGTTGTGTTCATTTCGTCAGTTTCTGTGTGCTCGGTCAGGTTGTGATCAAGGGTTAGTTTCTGTCTGTTTTGACAGGATCTGGTCAGTGAGTCAGTTTCTGTATGTTTTGTCATACTGTTGTCAGTGGGTCAGTTTCTTTGTGTTCAGTCAGGGTTTGTTCAGTGGTTCAGTTTCTGTGTGTTCGGTCAGGTTGTAGTCATTGGGTCAGTTTCTGTGTGTTCAGGCAGGTTGTGGTCAGTGGGCCAGTTTTTTGTGAATTCTTTCCATTTGTGGTCATTGTGTCTGTTTCTTTTTTTCGGTCAGGTTGTGGTCAATGGCTCAGCTTCTGTGAGTTTGTTCATGATGTGGTCATTCTGTCAGTCGCTTTGTGCTCGGTCAATTTGTGGTCAGTGTGTCAGCTTCTGTGTGCTCAGTCAGATTGAGGTCAGTGTGACAGTTTCTGTGTGTTAGGTCAGGTTGTGGGCAGTGTGTCAGTTTCTGTGTGTTCGGTCAGTTTGTGGTCAGTTGGTCATTTTCTGTGCATTCAGTCAGGACTTGGTCACTGTGTCAGTTTTTGTGTGTTCAGTCAGATTGAGGTCAGTTTGAAACTTGCTGTGAATTTGGTCAGGTTGCTGGCAGTGTGTCAGTTTCTGTGTGTTCGGCCAGTTAGTGATCAGTTGGTCATTTTTTGTGTGTTCGGTCAGGTTCTGGTCAGTGGGTCAGTTACTGTGTGTTTGGTCAGGTTGTGGTTAGGGGGTCAGTTTCTGTGTGTTCCATCAGGTTGACGTCAGTGGGTCAGTTTCTTTGTGTTCCATCAGGTTGTGGTCAATGTATCAGTTTTGTTGTGTTCGGTCAGGTTGTGTTCAGTGGGTCAGTTTCTGTGTGTTCAGTCATTTTATGGTCAGTTTGTCAGTTTCTGCGTTTCGGTCAGGTTATTTTCAATGGGTCAGTTTCTGTGTATTCAGTCATTTTATTGTCAGTGTGTCAGTTTCTGTGTGTTCGCTCAGGTTGTGGTCAATGTTTCAGCTTCTGTGTGTTCGGTCAGGTTGTGTTCAGTTTGTCAGTTTCTGTGTGCTCGATCAGTTTGTGATCAGTGGGTCAGTTTCTATCTGTTCTGAAATGATCTGGTCTGTGGGTCAGTTTCTGTTTGTTTCGTCATACCGTTGTCAGTGGGTCAGTTTCTGTGTGTTCCATCAGGTTATGGTCAGTGGGTCAGCTTCTGTGTGTTCTGTCAGTTTGTGATCAGTAGGTCAGTTTGCATGTGTTCGGTCAGGTTGTGTTCAGTGTATCAGTTGCTGTGTGTTCAGCCAGGTTCTGGTCAGTTGGTCATTTTCTGTGTTTGGACAGGTGATGGTCTGAGAGTCAATTTTTGTGTGTTGGTTCAGGTTGTGGTCATTGTGTCAGTTTATGTGTTTTTTGTCAGTTTTGAGTCAGTGGTTCATTTTCTGTGTGTTCATTCAGGTTATGGTTATTGTGTCCGTTTTGGTGTTTTCGGTCAGGTTGTGGTCAGTGGGACAGTTTATGTGTGATTGGTCCGTATTTGATCAGTGTGTCAGTTTCTGTGTGGTGGGTCAGTTTGTGGTCAGTGGTTCCGTTTCTGTGTGTTTGGTCAGGATGTGGTCAGTGGTTCAGTTTCTGTGTGTTCAGTCAGGACTTGGTCACTTTGTCAGTTTTTGTGTGTTCATTCAGGTTGAGGTCAGTGTGACATTTTCTGTGTGTTCGGTCAGGTTGTGGGCTGTGTGTCAGTTTCTGTGTGTTCGGTCAGTTTGTGGTCAGTTGGTCAGTTTATGTGTGTTCAGCCATGTTGTAGTCAGTTGGTCAGTTCCTTTGTGTTCCATCAGGTTGTGTTCAGTGGGCCAGTTCCTGTGTGTTCAGCCAAGTTGTGGTCAGTGGGTCATTTTCTGTGTGTATGGACAGGTGCTGGTCTGAGGGTCAATTTTTGTGTGTTCATTCAGGTTTTGGTCATTCTGTCAGTTTCTGTGTCTATGGTCAGATTTGTGTCAGTGGGTCATTTTCTTTGTGTTCATTCAGGTTGTGGTTATTGTGTCAGTTCCGGAGTTTTCAGTCAGTTTTGGTCAGTGTGACAGCTTCTGTGTGTTCCGTCAGGATTTGGTCAGTGTGTCAGTTTATGTGTGTTCAGGCAGGTTGTGGTCAGTGGGACAGTTTCTGTGAATTCGTTCCATTTTTTGTCAATGGGTCAGTTTATGTGTCTACGGTCTGGTTGTGGTCATTGTGTCAGTTCCTGTGTGTTCAGTTAAGAGTTGGGCAGTATGTCAGTCTCTGTGTGATCGGTCAGTTTGTGGTCAGTTGATCAGTCTCTGTGTGTTCGGTCAAGTTGTGGTCAGTGGGTCACTTACTGTGTGTTTGGTCAGGTTATGGTCAATGTGTCAGGTTCTGTGTGTTCTGGTCAGGTTGTCGTCAGTGGGTAATTTTGTGTGCGTTTGAACAGGTTGTGGTCAGTGGGTCAGTTACAGTGTGCTCAGACATGTTTTGATCAGTGGGTCAAATTCTGTGAGTTCATTCAGGATGTGTTCAGTGGGTCAGTTTATGTGTGATCATTCAGGTTGTGGTCACTGGATCAATTTATGTCGATTCCTTAAGTTTGTGGTCAGTGGGACAGTTTCGGTGTATTCAGTCAAGTTTTTGTCAGTGTTCCATTTACTGTGTGTTCGGTCAGTATTTGTTCAGTTGGTCACTTTCTGTGTTTTGGCCAGGTTGTGGTCAATGGTTCAGTTTCGGTTTTCTCGGTTAGATAGTGGTCAGTGTGTCAGTTTCAGTGTTTGTTAAGTCAGGTTGTGGTCAATGGGTCAGTTTCTGTGTGCTCGGGCACTTTGTGTTCTGTGGGTTAGTTTCTGTGTGTTTGGTCAGGATTTGGTCCGTGGGTCAGTTTCTGTGTGCTCAGTAAGGATGTGGACCGTGGATAAATTTCTGTGCGCTCGGACAGGTGGTGGTCATTGTATCAGTTATGTGTGTTCGTGCAGGAGGTCATCATTGGGTTAGTTTCTGTCTGCTCAGTCAGGTTGTGGTCAGTGGATCAGTTTCTGTGTGTTCCGTCAGTTTGTGGTCAGTGTGTAAGTTTCTGTGTGTTCGGTCATGTTATTGTCATTGGGTCAGTTTCTGTGTGTTCGGGCAAGTGGTCATCATTGGGTTAGTTACTGTCTGTTCAGTCAGGTTGTGGTCAGTGGATCAGTTTCTGTGGGTTCCGTCAGTTTGTGGTCAGTGTGTAAGTTTCTGTGTGTTCGGTCAAGTTATTGTCATTGGGTCAGTTTCTGTGTTTGTGGTCCGTATTTGTTCATTTGGCCACGTTCTGTGTGTTTGGCCAGGTTATGGTCAATGGGTCAGCTTTGTTGTGTTCGGTCAGGTTGTGGTCAGGGGGACAGTTTCTGTGTGTTCCATCAGATTGAGGTCAGTGGGTCAGTTTATGTGTGTTTCTTCATGTTATGGTCAGTTTGTCAGTTTCTGTGTGTTTGGTCAGGTTGTGGTCAATGGGTCAGTTTCTGTGTGTTCGGTCAGGATGTGTTCATTTTGTCAGTTTCTGTGTGCTCGGTCAGGTTGTGATCAGTGTGTCAGTTTCTGTCTGTTCTGACAGGATCTGGTCAGTGGGTCAGTTTCTGTTTGTTTCGTCATACTGTTGTCAGTGGGTCAGTTTCTGTGTGTTCAGTCAGGGTTTATTCAGTGGTTCTGTTTCTGTGTGTTCGGTCAGGTTGTGGTCATTGGGTCAGTTTCTGTGTGTTCCATCGGTTGTTGTCAGTGGGTCAGTTTCTGTGCGTTCTGTCAGATTGTGGTCAGTGGGACAGTTTCTGTGTGTTTGGGCAGGTGCTGGTCTGAGGGTCAATTTTTGTGTGTTCGTTCAGGTTGTGGTCATTGTGTCAGTTTCTGTATGTTTGGTCAGTTTTGAGTCAGTGGGTCATGTTCTGTGTGTTCATTTATGTTGTGGATATTGTATCAGTTTTGGAGTTTTCAGTCAGGTTGTGGTCAGTGGGACACTTTCTGTGCGATCGGTCAGGATTTGATCAGTGTATCAGTTTCTGTGTGGTGATTCAGGTTGCGGTTAGTGGTTCCGTTTCTGTGTGTTCAGGCAGGTTGTGGTCAGTTGGCCAGTTTTTTGTGAATTCGTTCCATTTGTTGTCATTGTGTCTGTTTTTCTGTTTTCGGTCAGGTTGTGGTCAATGGCTCAGTTTGTGCGAGTTCGTTCATGTTGTGGTTATTGTGTCAGTCGTTATGTGCTCGGTCAGGTTGTGGTCAGTGTGTCAGTTTCTGCGTGTTCAGTCAGGATTTGTTCAGTGTGTCAGTTTCTGTGTGTTCAGTCAGATTGAGTTCAGTGTGACAGTTTCTGTGTGTTCGGTCAGTTTGTGGTCAGTTGGTCAGTTTCTGTGAGTTCGGTCAGGTCGTGGTCAGTGGGTCAGTTACTGTGTGTTTGGTCAGGTTGTGATCAGGGGGTCAGTTTCTGTGTGTTCCATCAGGTTGAGGTCAGTGTGTCAGTTTCTGTGTGTTCCATCAGGTTGTGGTCAATGTGTCAGTTTTGTTGTGTTCGGTCAGGTTGTGCTCAGTGGGTCCGTTTCTGTGTGTTCAGTAATTTTCTGGTCAGTTTGTCAGTTTCTGTGTGTTCGGTCAGGTTATGGTCAATGGGTCAGTTTCTGTGTATTCAGTCATTTTATTGTCAGTGGGTCAGTTTCTGTGTGTTCGGTCAGGTTGTGCTCAATGGGTCAGTTTCTGTGTGTTCGGTAAGGTTGTGTTCAGGTTTTCAGTTTCTGTGTGCTTAGTCATGTTGTGATCAGTGGGTCAGATTCTGTCTGTTCTGAAAGGATCTGGTCAATGGGTCAGTTTCTGTTTGATTCGTCATAATGTTGTTAGTGGGTCAGATTCTGTGTGTTCAGTCAGGATTTGTTCAGTGGTTCAGTTTCCGTGTGTTCGGTCAGCCTGTGGCCAGTTGGTCAGTTTGCATGTGTTCAGTCAGGTTGTGTTCAGTCTATCAGTTGCTGTGTGTTCAGCCAGGTTGTGGTTAGTGGGTCATTTTCTGGGTGTTTGGACAGGTGATGGTCTGAGGGTCAATTTTTGTGTGTTCGTTCAGGTTGTGGTCATTGTGTCAGTTTCTGTGTTTTTGGTCAGTTTTGAGTCAGTGGGTCATTTTCTGTGTGTTCATTCAGGTTATGGTTTTGTGTCAGTTTTGGTGTTTATGGTCAGGTTGTGGTCATTGTGTCAGTTTCTGTGTGTTTGGTCAGGATTTGGTCCGTGGATCAGTTTCTGTGTGCTCAGTAAGGATGTGGACCATGGGTCAATTTCTGTGTGCTCGGACAGGTGGTGGTCATTGGGAAAGTTTCTGTGTGTTCGGGCAGGAGGTCATCATTGGGTTAGTTTCTGTCTGTACAGTCAGGTTGTGTTCAGTGGTTCAGTTTCTGTGGGTTCCGTCAGTGTGTGGTCAGTGTGCCAGTTTCTGTGTGTTCGGTCAAGTTATTGTCATTGGGTCAGTTTCTGTGTTTGCGGTCCGTATTTGTTCAGTTGGCCACTTTCTGTGCGTTTGGCCAGGTTGTGGTCAATGGGTCAGTTTTGTTGTGTTCGGTCAGGTTGTGGTCAGGGGGTCAGTTTCTGTGTGTTCCATCAGGTTGAGGTCAGTGGGTCAGTTTCTGTGTGTTTCTTCATGTTGTGGTCAATGGGTCAGTTTTGTTGTGTTCGGTCAGGTTTTGTTCACTGGGTCAGTTTCTGTGTGTTCAGTCATGTTCTGGTGAGTTTGTCAGTTTCTGTGTGTTCGGTCAGGTTGTGATCAGTCGTCCAGTTTCTGTCAGTTCTGACAGGATCTGGTCATTGGGTCAGTTTCTGTTTGTTTCGTCATACTGTTGTCAGTGGCTCAGTTTCTGTGTGTTCAGTCAGGATTTGTTCAGTGGTTCAGTTTCTGTGTGTTCGGTCAGGTTGTGGTCATTGGGTCAGTTTCTGTGCATTCCATCAGGGTGTAGTCAGTGGGTCAGTTTCTGGGTGTTCTGTCAGTTTGTGATCAGTAGGTCAGTTTGCATGTGTCCAGTCAGGTTGTGTTCATTTTGTCAGTTTCTGTGTGCTCGGTCAGGTTGTGATCAGTGCTTCAGTTTCTGTCTGTTCTGACAGGGTCTGGTCAGTGGGTCAGATTCTGTTTGTTTCGTCATACTGTTGTCAGTGATGTCAGTTTCTATGTGTTCAGTCAGGAAGTGGTCAGTGGGTCAGTTTCTGTGTGTTCGGTCAGTTTGTGGTCATGTGGTCAGTTTCTGTGTGTTCAGCCATGTTGTAGTCAGTGGGACAGTTTCTGTGTGTTCCATCAGGTTGTGTTCACAGAATCACACAAAATCACAGAATCCCCACAGTGCAGATAGAGGCCATTTCGGCCCATCGAGCCTGCACCGACACATATCCCACCCTATCCCCGTAACCCCACGTATTTAATCCCCCAACACTAAGGGTCAATTTATCATAGCCAAATCAACCTAACCCGCACATCTTTGGCCTGTAGGAGGAAACCGGAGCACCCGGAGGAAACCCACGCAGACACAGGGAGAATGTGCAAAGTCCACACAGACAGTCGCCCGAGTCCAGATTTGAACCCGGGTCCCTGGCGCTGTGTGGCAACAGTGTGTTCAGCCAAATTGTGTTCAGTCGGTCATTTTCTATGTGGTTGGATAGGTGCTGGTCTGAGGGTCAATTTTTGTGTGTTCGTTCAGGTTGTGGTCATTGTGTCAGTTTCTGTGTGTATGGTCAGATTTGTGTCAGTGGGTCATTTTCTGTGAGTTCATTCAGGTTGTGGTTTTTGTGTAAGTTCCGGTGTTTTCAGTCAGTTTTGGTCAGTGGGACAGCTTCTGTGAGTTCGGCCAGGATTTGGTCAGTGTTTCAGTTTATGTGTGTTCAGGCAGGTTGTGGTCAGTGGGACAGTTTCTGTGAATTCGTTCCATTTGTTGTCAATGTGTCAGTTTATGTGTATACGGTCTGGTTATGGACAATGGCTCAGTTTCTGTGAGTTCGTTCATGTTGTGGTCATTGTGTCAGTCTTTGTATGCTCAGTCAGGTTGTGGTCATTGTGTCAGTTTCTTTGGTTTCAGTCAGGAGTTTGGGCAGTGTGTCAGTTTCTCTGTGTTCGGTCAGTTTGTGGTCAGTTGGCCAGTCTCTGTGTGTTCGGTCCGGTTGTGGTCATTTGGTCAGCTACTGTGTGTTTGGTCAGGTTGTGGTCAGTGGGTCAGGTTCTGTGTGCTCTGGTCAGGTTGTCGTCAGTGGGTAAGCTGGTGTGTGTTTGAACAGGTTGATTTCAGTGGGTCAGTTACAGTGTGTTCGGTCAGGTTTTGGTCAGTGGGTCAGATTCTGTGAGTTCATTCAGGAAGTGTTCAGTGGGTCAGTTTATGTGTGTTCATTCAGGTTGTGGTCAGTGGATCAATTTTTGTCGATTCCTTTAGTTTGTGGTCAGTGGGGCAATTTCGGTGTATTCAGTCAGGTTTATGTCAGAGTTCCATTTTCTGTGCGTTCGGTCAGGATTTGTTCAGTTGGTCACTTTCTGTGTATTGGCCAGGTTGTGGTCAATGGTTCAGTTTCGGTGATCTCGGTCAGAAAGTTGTCAGTGTGTCAGCTTCAGTGTTTGTTCGGTCAGGTTGTGGTCAATGGGTCAGTTTTTGTGTGCTCGGGCCTTTTCGTGTTCTGTGGGTTAGTTTCTGTATGTTTGGTCAGGATTTTGTCCGTGGGTCAGTTTCTGTGTGCTCAGTGAGGAGGTGGACCGTGGGTCAATTTCTGTGTGCTCCGACAGTTGGTGGTCATTGGGAAAGTTTCTATGTGTTCGGGCAGGAGGTCATCATTGGGTTAGTTTCTGTCTGTTCAGTCAGGTTGTTGTCAGTGGATCAGTTTCTGTTGGTTCCATCAGTGTGTGGTCAGTGTGTCAGTTTCTGTGTGTTCGGTCAAGTTATTGTCATTGGGTCAGTTTCTGTGTTTTCGGTCCGTATTTGTTCAGTTGGCCACTTTCTGTGTGTTTGGCCAGATTGTGGTCAATGAGTCAGTTTTTTGTGTTCGGTCAGGTTGTGTTCAGGGGGTCAGTTTCTGTTTGTTCCATCAGTTTGAGATCAGTGGGTCAGTTTCTGTGTGTTTCTTCAGGTTGTGGTCAAGGTTCAGTTTTGTTGTGTTCGGTCAGGTTTTGTTCACTGGGTCAGTTTCTGTGTGTTCAGTCATGTTATGTTCAGTTTGTCAGTTTCTGTGTGTTCGGTCAGGTTGTGGTCAATGGGTCAGTTTCTTTGTGTTCGATCAGGTTGTGTTCATTTTGACAGTTTCTGTGTGCTCGGTCAGGTTGTGATCAGTGTGTCAGTTTCTGTCTGTTCCGACAGGATCTGGTCAGTGGGTCAGTTTCTGTTTGGTTCGTCATACTGTTCTCAGCGGGTCAGTTTCTGTGTGTTCAGTCAGGGTTTGTTCAGTGGTTCAGTTTCTGTGTGTTCGGTCAGGTTGTGTTCATTGGGTCAGTTTCTGTGTGTTCCATCAGGTTGTTGTCAGTGGGTCAGTTTCTGTGTGTTCTGTCAGATTGTGGTCTTTGGGTCAGTTTGCATGTGTTCAGTCAGGATTTGTTCAGTGGTTCCGTTTCTGTGTGTTTGGACAGGTGCTGGTCTGAGGGTCAATTTTTGTGTGTTCGTTCAGGTTGTGGTCATTGTGTCAGTTTCTGTGTGTTTGGTCAGTTATGAGTCAGTGGGCCATGTTCTGTGTGTTCATTCAGGTTGTGGTTATTGTGTCAGTTTTGGTGTTTTCGGTCAGATTGTGGTCAGTGGGACAGTTTCTGTGTGATCGGTAAGGATTTGATCAGTGTATAAGTTTCTGTGTGGTGATTCAGGTTGTGGTCAGTGGTTCAGTTTCTGTGTGCTCAGGCAGGTTGTGGTCAATGGGCCAGTTTTTTGTGAATTCGTTCCATTTGAGGTCATTGTTTCTTTTTCTGTGAGTTCGGTCAGGTTGTGGTCAATGGCTCAGTTTCTGTGAGTTCATTCATGTTGTGGTCATTGTGTCAGTCGTTATGTGCTCGGTCAGGTTGTGGTCAGTGTGTCAGTTTCTGTGTGTTCAGTCAGGATTTCTTCAGTGTGTCAGTTTTTGTGTGTTCAGTCAGGTTGAGGTCAGTGTGACAGTTTCTGTGTTTTCGGTCAGGTTGTGGGCAGTGTGTCAGTTTCTGTGTGATCCGTCAGTTTGTGGTCAGTTGGTCATTTTCTGTGCGTTCAGTCAGGACTTGGTCACTGTGTCAGTTTTTGTGTGTTCAGTCAGATTGTGGTCAGTGTGACAGTTTCTGTGTGTTCGGTCAGGTTGTGGGCAGTGTATCAGTTTCTGTGTGATCGGTCAGTTTGTGGTCAGTTGGTCATTTTCTGTGCGTTCAGTCAGGACTTGGTCGCTGTGTCAGTTTTTGTGTGTTCAGTCAGATTGAGGTCAGTGTGATAGTTTCGGCGTGTTCTGTCAGGTTGTGGGCAGTGTGTCAGTTTCTGTGTGTTCGGTCAGTTTGTGGTCAGTTGGTCAGTTTCTATGTGTTCGGTCAGGTTGTGGTCAATGGATCAGTTACTGTGTGTTTGGTCAGGATGTGGTCTGGGGGTCAGTTTCTGTGTGTTCCATCAGGTTGAGGTCAGTGGGTCAGTTTCTGTGTGTTCCATCAGGTTGTGGTCAATGTGTCAGTTTTGTTGTGTTCGGTCAGGTTGTGTTCACTGGGTCAGTTCCTGTGTGTTCAGTCATTTTATGATCAGTTTGTCAGTTTATGTGTGTTCGGTCAGGTTATGGTCAATGGGTCAGTTTCTGTGTATTCAATCATTTTATGGTCAGTGGGTCAGTTTCTGTGTGTTCGGTCAGGTTGTGGTCAATGGGTCAGTTTCTGTGTTTTCAGTCAGGTTGTGTTCAGTTTGTCAGTTTCTGTGTGCTCGGTCAGGTTGTAATCAGTGTGTCAGTTTCTGTCTGTTCTGAAAGGATCTGGTCAGAGGGTCAGTTTCTGTTTGTTTCATCATAATGTTGTCAGTGGGTCAGTTTCTGTGTGTTCAGTCAGGGTTTGTTCAGTGGTTCAATCTCTGTATGTTCGGTTAACTTGTGGTCAGTGGATCAGTTTCTGTGTTTTCCATCAGGTTGTGGTCAGTGGGTCAGTTTCTGTGTCCTCTGTCAGTTTGTGGTCAGTAGGTCAGTTTTCATTTGTTCGGTCAGGTTGTGTTCAGTGTATCAGTTGCTGTGTGTTCAGCCAGGTTGTGGTCAGTGGGTCATTTTCTGTGTGTTTGGACAGATGATGGTCAGAGGGTGAATTTTTGTGCGTTCGTTCAGGTTGTGGTCATTGTGTCAGTTTCTGTGTTTTTGGTCAGTTTTGAGTCAGTGGGTCATTTTCTGTGTGTTCGTTCAGGTTATGGTTATTGTGTCAGTTTTGCTGTTTTCGGTCAGTTTGTGGTCATTGTGTCAGTTTCTGTGTGCTCAGTAATGATGTGGACCGTGGGTCAATTTCTGTGTGCTCGGACAGGTGGTGGTCATTGGGAAAGTGTCTGTGTGTTCGGGCAGGTGGTCATCATTGGGTTAGTTACTGTCTGTTCAGACAGGTAGTGGTCAGTGGATCAGTTCCTGTGTTGTTCCGTCAGTTTGTGGTCAGTGTGTCAGTTTCTGTGTGTTCGGTCAAGTCATTGTCATTGGGTCAGTTTCTGTGTTTGCGGTCTTTATTCGTTCAGTTGGCCACTTTCTGTGTGTTTGGCCAAGTTGTGGTCAATTGGTCAGTTTTGTTTTGTTCGGTCAGTTTGTGGCCAGAGGGTCAGTTTCTGTGTGTTTCTTCAGGTTGTGGTCAATGGGTCAGTTTTGTTGTGTTTGGTCAGGTTTTGTTCACTGGGTCAGTTTCTGTGTGTTCAGTCAGTGTTTGTTCAATAGTTCAGTTTCTGTGTATTCGGTCAGGTTGTGATCATTGGGTCAGTTTCTGTGTGTTCCATGAGGTTGTTGTCAGTGGGTCAGTTTCTGTGTGTTCTGTCAGATTGTGGTCAGTGGGTCAGTTTGCATGTGTTCGGTCAGGTTGTATTCAGTGCATCAGTTGCTGTGTGTTCAGCCAGTTTGTGGTCAGTAGCTCTGTTTCTGTGTGTTTGGACAGGTGCTAGTCTGAGGGTCAATTTTGTGTGTGTTCGTTCTGGTTGTGGTCATTGTGTCAGTTTCTTTGTGTTTGGTCAGTTTTGAGTCACTGGTCATATTCTGTGTGTTCATTTATTTTGTGGTTATTGTATCAGTTTCGGAGTTTTCAGTCAGGTTGTTGTCAGTGGGACAGTTTCTGTGCGATCGGTCAGGATTTGATCAGTGTATCAGTTTCTGTGTGGTGATTCAGGTTGCGGTCAGTGGTTCAGTTTCTGTGTGTTCAGGCAGGTTGTGGTCAGTGGGCCAGTTTTTTGTGAATTCGTTCCATTTGTGGTCATTGTGTCTGTTTCTCTGTGGTCGGTCAGTTTGTGGTCAGTGGCTCAGTTTGTGTGAGTTCGTTCATGTAGTGGTCATTGTGTCAGTCGTTACGTGCTTGGTCAGTTTGTGGTCAGTGTGTCAGTTTCTGTGTGTTCAGTCAGGATTTGTTCAGTTTGCCAATTTTTGTGTGTTCAGTCAGATTGAGGTCAGTGTGGCAGTTCCTGTGTGTTCGGTCAGTTTGTGGTCCGTTGGTCATTTTCTGTGCGTTCAGTCAGGACTTCCTCACTGTGTCAGTTTTTGTGTGTTCAGTCAGATTGAGGTCAGTGTGACAGTTTCTTTGTGTTCGGTCAGGTTGTGGGCAGTGTTTCAGTTTCTGTGTGTTCAGTCAGTTTGTGGTCAGTTGGTCAGTTTTTGTGTGTTCGGTCAGGTTGTGGTCAGTGGTTCAGTTACTGAGTGTTTGGTCAGGTTGTGGTCAGGGGGTCAGTTTCTGTGTGTTCCATCAGGTTGAGGTCAGTGGGTCAGTCTCTGTGTGTTCCATCAGGTTGTGGTCAATGTGTCAGTTTTGTTATATTCGGTCAGGTTGTGTTCAGTGGTTCAGTTTCTGTGTGTTCAGTCATTTTATGGTCAGTTTGTCAGTTTCTGTGTGTCCGGTCAGGTTATGTTCAATGGGTCAGTTTCTGTGTATTCTGTCATTATATGGTCAGTGGGTCAGTTTATGTGTGTTCGGTCAGGTTGTGGTCAATGGTTCAATTTCTGTGTGTTCGGTCAGGTTGTGTTCAGCTTGTCAGTTTCTGTGTGCTCGGTTAGGTTGTGATCAGTGGGTCAGTTTCTGTCTGTTCTGAAAGGATCTGTTCCGTGGGTCAGTTTCTGTTTGTTTCGTCATAATGTTGTCAGTTGGACAGCTTCTGTGTGTTCAGTCAGGGATGTTCAGTGGTTCAGATTCTGTGTGTTCGGTCAGCTTGTGGTCAGTTGGTCAGTTCCTGTGTGTTCCATCTGGTTGTGGTCACTGGGTCAGTTTCTGTGTGTTCAGCCATGTTGTGTTCAGTGGGTCATTTCCAGTGTGATTGGACAGGTGATGGTCAGAGTGTCAATGTTTGTGTGTTCGTTCAGGTTGGGGTCACTGTGTCAGTTTCTGTGCTTTTGGTCAGTTTTGAGTCAGTGGGTCATTTTCTGTGTGTTCTTTCAGGTTATGGTTATTGTGTCAGTTTTGGTGTTTTCGGTCAGCCTGTGGTCATTGTGTCAGTTTCTGTGTGTTTGGTCAGGATTTGGTCCGTAGGTCAGTTTCTGTGTGCTCAGTAAGGATGTGGACCGTGGGTCAATTTCTGTGTGCTCGGACAGGTGGTGGTCATTGGGAAAGTTTCTTTGTGTTCGGGCAGGAGATCATCATTGGGTTAGTTTCTGTTTGTTCAGTCAAATTGTATTCAGTGGATCAGTTTCTGTGGGTTCCGTCAGTGTGTGATCAGTGTGTCAGTTTCTGTGTGTTCGTTCAAGATATTGTCATTGGGTCAGTTTCTGTGTTTGAAGTCCGTATTTGTTCAGTTGGCCACTTTCTGTGCGTTTGGTCAGGTTGTGGTCAATGGGTCAGTTTTGTTGTGTTCGGTCAGGTTGTGGTCAGGCGGTCAGTTTCTGTGTGTTCCATCATGTTGAGGTCAGTGGGTCAGTTTCTGTGTGTTTCTTCAGGTTGTGGTCAATGGGTTAGATTTGCTGTGTTCGGTCAGGTTTTGTTCACTGGGTCAGTTTCTGTGTGTTCAGTCATGTTATGGTCAGTTTGTCAGTTTCTGTGTGTTCGGCAAGGATGTGGTCAATGGGTGAGTTTCTGTGTGTTCGTTCAGGTTGTGTGCAATGGGTGAGTTTCTGTGCGTTCGTTCAGGTTGTTTTCATTTTGTCAGTTTCTGTGTGCTCGGTCAGGTTGTGATCAGTGGTTCAGTTTCTGTCTGTTCTGACAGGATTATGTCAGTGGGTCAGTTTCTGTTTCATTCGTCATACTGTTGTCAGTGGGTCAGTTTCTATGTGTTCACTCAGGTTTTGTTCAGTGGTTCAGTTTCTGTGTGTTCGGTCAGGTTGTGGTCATTGAGTCAGTTTCTGTGTGTTCCTTCAGGTTGTTGTCAGTGGGTCAGTTTCTGTGTGTTCTGTCAGATTATGGTCAGTGGGTCAGTTTGCATGTGTTCGGTCAGGTTGTGGTCAGTGTATCAGTTGCTGTGTGTTCAGCCAGTTTGTGGTCAGCGGGTCATTTTCTGTGTGTTTGGACAGGTGATGGTCTGAGGGTCATTTTTTGTGCGTTCATTCAGGTTGTGATCATTGTGTCAGTTTCTGTGTTTTTGGTCAGTTTTGAGTCAGTGGGTCATTTTCTGTGTGTTCATACATGTTATGGTTATTGTGTCAGTTTTGGTGTTTTCAGTCAGATTGTGGTCAGTGGGACAGTTTCTGTGTGATCGGTCAGGATTTGATCAGTGTATCAGGTTCTGTGTGGTGATTCAGGTGATGGTCAGTGGTTCAGTTTCTGTGTGTTCAGGCAGGTTGTGGTCAGTGGGCCAGTTTCTGTGAAGTCATTCCATTTCTGGTGATTGTGTCTGTTTCTGTGTGTTCGGTCAGGTTGTGGTCAATGGCTCAGTTTCTGTGAGTTCATTCATGTTGTGGTCATTGTGTCAGTCGTTATGTGTTCAGTCTGGTTGTGGTCAGTGTGTCAGTTTCTGTGTGTTCTGTCAGTATTTGTTCAGTGTGTCAGTGTCTGTGTGATCAGTTAGTTCTTGTTCATTGGATCAGTTTCTGTCGGTTCGATCAGTGTTTGGTCAGTGGGACGGTTTCTCTGTGTGTTCGATCAAGTTGTTGTCAGTGGTTCAATTTCTGTGTGTTCGGTCAGGATTTGTTCAGCGTGTCACTTTCTGTGTGTTTCATCAGATTTTTGTCAGTGGGTAAGTTTCTGTGTGTTCAGTTTGGATTTGGTCAGTGGGTTAGATTCTGTGTTTTCTGTCAGGTTGTTGTCAGAGGGTCAGTTTCTGCGTGTTCGGTCTGGCTGTGGTACCTGGGCCAGTTTCTGTGTGTTCCGTCAGGTTGTGGTCAGTGGGTCAGTTTCTGTTTGTTCGGTCAGTTTGTGGTCATTGGTCAGCTTGTGTGTGTTCGATCAGGTTGTGTTCAGTGAATCAGTTTCTGTGTCTCCAGCCAAGTTGTGTTCAGTGGGTCAGTTTCTCTGTGCTTTGACAGATGCTGGTCTGTCGGTCAGTTTCTGTGCATTTGGTCAGGTTGTTGCCAGTGGGTCAATTTATGTGTGTTCATTCAGGTTGTGATCAGTGTGTCAGTTTCTTTGTGCTCAGTCAGGAGTTGTTAATTGTGTCAGTTTCTGTGTGTTCGGTCAGGTTGTGGGCAGTGGGTCAGTTTCTGTTTGTTCATTAAGGTTGTGGGTAATGTGTCAGTTTCGTTGTGCTCTGTAAGATTGGGGTCAGTGTGTCAGTTTCAGTGTTTACTCGGTCAGGTTGTTGTCTATGGGTCACTTTCTTTATGCTCGGGCAGGTTGTGTTTTGTGTGTCCGTTTCTGTGTGTTTGGTCATGATTTGGTCCCTGGGTCAGTTTCTGTGTGCTCAGTAAGGTTGTGGACAGTGGCTTAGTTTCTGTGTGCTCGGATAATTGGTGGTCTGTTGGTCAGTTTCTGTGTGATCAGACAGGTGGTGGTCAGTTGGACAGTTTCTGTGTGTTCAGTCAGCATCTGGTCAGTGGATCAGTTTCTGTGGGTTCCGTCAGTGTGTTGTCAGTGGGACAGTTTCTGTGTGTTCTGTCCGGATTTGTTCAATTGGTCACTTTTTGTGTGTTTGGTCAGGTTGCGCTCAATAGGTCAGTTTCTTCATGTTCGGTCAGTTTGTGGTCATTGTGTCAGTTTCAGTTATTGTTCGGTGAGGTTCTGGTCAGTGGATCAGTTTCTGTGTGTTCAGTCAGGATTTGCTCAGTGTGTCAGTTTCTGTGTGCTCGGTCAGGTTGGGATCAGTGGGTCAATTTCTGTCTGTTCGGACAGGATCTGGCCAGTTCGTTAGTTTCATTGGGTTCACTCATTTTATGGTCAGTGGATCATTTTCTGTGTTTTCCGTCAGTGTGTGATCAGAGGGTCAGGTTCTGTTTGTTCGGTCAAGTTGTTGTCAGTGGTTCAGTTTCTGTTTGTTCGGTCCGGATTTTATCAGTTGTTCAGTTTCTGTTCATTAGGCCAGGTTTTGGAATGAAGGCCCTTTTCTGTGAGATCGGTCAGGTTGTGGTCAGTGGGTCAGTTTCAGTGTATTTTCAGTCATGTTGCGGTCCATGGGTCAGTTTCTGTGTTTTCGGTCAGGTTGTGTTCAGTGGGACATTACCAGTGCATTTCGTCAGGTTGTGGTCAGTGGGTCATTTCATGTGTGTTCGGTCAGTTTGTGTTCAATAGGTCAGCTTCTGTGTGCTCGGTCAGGTTGTGGTCTGTGGGTCATTTTCTGTGTGCTCGGACAGGTTGTGTTCAGTGGGTAAGTTTCTGAGTACTCGGTCTGGCTGTGGTACATGGGCCAGTTTCTGTGTGTTTGGTCATTTTGTTGTCAGTGGGTCAGTTTATGTGTGTTCGGTCAGGATTTGGTCAGTGTGTCAGTTTCTGTGAGTTCGTTCAGGTTGTGGTCAGTGTGTCAGTTTCTGTGTGATCGGTCAGTTGTGGTCAGTGGGTTAGTTTCTGTGTGTTTGGTCAGGATGTGGTCAGTGGGTCAGTTTCTTTTTTCTAGGTCAGGTATTTGTCAGTGGGTCCCTTTTTGTGTGATTGCTCAAGTTGTGGTCATTGTGTCAGTGTCAGTGTGTTTTGTCAGGTTGTGGTCAGTGGGTCATTTACTGTGTGTTCAGTCAGGACTTGGTCACTGTGTCAGTTTTAGTGTTTTCAGTCAGGTTGTGGTCAGAGTGAAGGTCTCAGTGTGTTCAGTCAGGTTATGGTCAGTCGGTCAGTTTATGTTGCAATATGTGGGAGCTGGTGGACACCATTGATGCTCACGGTGATCACATTTGCAGTAAGTGTTGGCTGCTCTAGGTATTCCGGCTCCGTGTTGAAGAGCTGGAGTACGAGCTTCAAACACTGAGGCACATCAGAGAGGGGGAGAGTTACCTGAACTCTGTGTATCACGATTTATTAACACCAATTAGATTAATTAATTCAGAAGTAGTCCGTGGCCAGGATCAGGATGGTGTGACTAGAAGTGAGGTAGGTACGGGGATCCAGGAGGTAGTGTTGGAGGAGCCGCAGCCCTTGCACTTGTCCAACAGGTTCCAGGCACTTACTCCCTGTGAGGATGGGAAAAGGGACTGCGGGGAGGATGAGCAACCTGGCCACAGCACCGTGGAGTGGAGGGCCATTCAAGTGGGGGGAGTTAAAAGAAATGTTGTATCGGTAGGGGATAGTATCGTTAGGGGGATAGATAGAGTTCTTTGCAGCCAAGAGCGAGAGTCCTGAAGGCTGTGTTGCCTGCCCGATGCCAGGGTTAAGGACATCTCCTCTGGACTGGAGAGAAACTTGGAGTGGGAGGGGGAGGATCTAGTTGTCGTGGTCCATGTTGGTACCAACGACATAGATAGGACAAGGAAGGAGGTTCTGCTGAGGGAGTTTGAGCAGCTAGGGTCAAATTAAAAAGCAGAACCATAAGGGTAAGGATTATTACCTGAGCCACGAGCGAATTTGACTCGGAAAAATAAAATTAGAGATTTAAATGCGTGGCTCAAAGTCTGGTGTGGGAGAAATGGGTTATGCTTCCTGGGACACTGGCACCAGTGCTGGGGCAGGAGGGAGCTGTTCCGTTGGGACGGGCTTCACTTGGCCAGTGCTGGGACTAGAGTCCTGGCGGAACATATAACTAGGGCTGTAGAGAGGGCTTTAAACTAACTAGTGGGGGGGAGGTTCCTAGAGAGCAAATAAAAAAAATGGCAACAGAGAAGGTCATAGACTTAGGTAGCAGTGGGGAAATTAAAAACCAGAGCGTGTCAGGAAGGGGCAGAAGGTATGGAGTAAAAGGTAAAGTAATAAAAAGGGCTAAAACAGGAACTAAGTGACACAAAACATATTTGAAAGTTCTCTATCTGAATGCACGTAGCATTCGTAACAAAATAGATGAGTTAATGGCACAAATAACTACATATGTGTATGATCTTGTGGCCATTACAGAAACATGGCTGCAGGGTGACAATACCTGGGAATTAAACATACCAGGTTATTTAATGATCAGGCAGGATAGGCAGGAAGGAAGGGGAGGTGGGCTGGCTATGTTAATAAAGGAAGGAATCACTGTAATACAGAGAAATGATATTGGGTCAAATGATCAGGATAATGAAACAGTTTGGGTGGAGGTAAGGAATAATAAGGGGAAATAAACACTAGTGGGCGTATTCTATAGGCCTCCGACCAGTGGCAACTCTGTTGGACGGAGTATCAATCAGGAAATAATTGAGGCTTGTAATAAGGGAACATCTATAATTATGAGGGATTTTAACTATCATAATAATTGGACAAATCAAATTGGGCAGGGCTGCCCTGAGGATGAGTTCATTGAGTGTATTAGGGATGGTTTTCTTGAGCAGTATGTAACTGAACCGACCAGGGGGCAAGCAACCTTAGATCTGGACCTTTGTAACGAGACAGGATGAATTAAAAATGTCGTAGTAAAGTATCCCCTTGGAATAAATTACCATAACATGGTTGAATTCCATATTCAATTAGAGGGTGAAAAGGTTGGATCTCAAACAAGCGTGCTAAGCTTGAATAAAGGAGACTATGAAGGTATGAGAGCGGAATTGAGTAGAGTGGATTGGGAAAATAGATTAAAGGGTAAGACGATACATGATCAGTGGTGTATTTTAAGGAGTTATTTTACAACTTCCAAAAAAAATATTTTCCACTGAGAAGAAAAGGGTGTATAAGAAAAGACAGCTATCCGTGGCTAAGTAAAGAAATTAAGGAGAGCATTCGACTAAAATCAAGGGCATATGAGGTAGCGAAATCTAGTGGGAGGATAGAGGATTGGGAAAACTTTAAAAGACAGCAAAAAATAACAAGAAGATTGATTAAGAAAGGGAAGATAGATTATGAAAGTAAATTAGCAAAAAATATAAAAACAGATAGTAAGAGTTTTTATATTTTTATAAAAAGAAAAGGGGTGGCTAAAGTAAATGTTGGTCCCTTAGAGGATGAGACCGGGAAATTAATGGTGGGAAATATGGAGATGGCAAAAACACTGAATGAATATTTTATATCAGTCTTCACAGTAGAAGACACTTAGAATATCCCAACACTGGACAAACAGGGGGATAAATCGGGGGAGGAGCTAAACACGATCAAAATCACTAAGGAATTGGTACTCGGTAAAATAGTGGGACTCAAGGCGGATAAATCACCTGGACCTGATGGCTTAAATCCTAGGGTCTTGAGGGAAGTGGCGGTAGGGATTGTGGATGCATTGGTAATAATTTTCTCAAACTCCCCGGACTCGGCTAAGGTCCCGGCAGACTGGATAACAGCTAATGTAGACAGGGCAGTAGACAGAAGGCTGGAAACTATAGACCGGTTAGCCTAACATCTGTGGTATGTAAAATTTTGGAGTCCATTATTAAGGAGACAGTAACAGGACATTTGGATAATCATAATTTAATAGGACAAAGTCAGCATTGTTTTATGAAGGGGAAGTCATGTTTGACAAATATGCTGGAGTTCTTTGAGGAAGTTACATATAGGGTGGATAAAAGGGGAACCAGTGGACGTAGTGTATTTAGACTTACAAAAGGCATTTGACAAGGTGCCACAAAAAAGGTTATTGCTTAAGATCAAAAATCACGGAATTGGGGGTAATATTCTGGCAAGGATAGAGGATTGGCTATCTAACAGATGGCAGAGAGTTGGGATAAATGTTTCATTCTCAGACTGGCAATCAGTAACTGGTGGTGTTCCACAGGGGTCAGTGCTGGGTCCCCAACTCTTTACAATCTATATTAACGATTTGGAGGAGGGGACCGAGTGTAACATATCAAAGTTTGCAGATGATACTAAGATGGGAGGGAAAGTAGTGAGTGAGGAGGACATAAAAAACCTGCAAGGGGACATAGACAGGCTAAGTAAGTGGGCAGAGATTTGGCAGATGGAATACAATACTGGAAAGTGTGAGGTTATGCACTTTGGCAGGAAAATTCGGAGAGAAAGTTATTATCTTAATGGCAAGAAATTGGAAATTACTGAAGTACAAAGGCATCTGGGGGTCCTGGTGCACGAAACTCAAAAGGTTAGTATACAGGTGCAGTAAGTGATTAAGAAGGCCAATGGAACGTTGGCTTTCATTGCTAGGGGGATAGAATATAAAAATAGGGAGGTATTGCTTCAGTTGTACAAGGTATTGGTGAGATCGCACCTGGAATAGTGCGTACAGTTTTGGTGTCCATACTTAAGAAAGGACATACTTGCTCTCGAGTCAGTACAAAGAAGGTTCACTCGGTTAATCCCGGGGATGAGGGGATGGACATATGAGGAGAGGTTGAGTAGATTGCGACTCTAATCATTGGAGTTCAGAAGAATGAGAGGCGATCTTATTGAAACATATAAGATTGTGAAGGGTTTGGATCGGCTGGATGCGGGGAGGATGTTCCCGATGATGGGTGAAAATAGAACTAGGGGGCATAGTCTTAGAATAAGGGGCTGCTCTTTCAAAACTGAGATGAGGAGGAACTGCTTCACTCAGAGGGTGGTAGGTCCATGGAATATGCTGCCCCAAAAAGCTGTAGAAGCTGCATCATTATATAAATTTTTAACAGAAATAGACAGTTTCCTAGAAGTAAAGGGAATTAAGGCTTACGGGGAGCGGGCAGGAATTTGGACATGAGTCTAGGTTCTGATCGGTCATGGCCCTTTGGGTAGCAGAGCGAGTCCAGGGGCCGTGTAGCCTGATCCTGCTCCTATTTCGTGTGTCTAATTATGTTAGATTCAGGAGATGCTTCTGTGATAGTGGATTGGCGGTTGGGATCAGTTCAGCCATGATCTTGTTTAATGGCGGAGCAGGCTAGAGAGGCCGATTGGCCTACTCATGCTCCTATTTCTTATGTTCTTATGTTCTTATGTGTGTTCGGTCAGGCCATGGTTAGTGTGTCAGTTTCCATGTGATTGGTCAGGTGGTGGTCAGTGGGTCAGTTTCACTGTGTTTCGTCTGTATTTGTTCAGTGTGTCAGTTTCTGTGTGCACGTTCTGGTTGTGGTCAGTGTGTCAGGTTCTGTGTATTCTGTCAGGTTGTGGTCAGTGGGTCAGTTTCTGTGTGTTCAGCCAGGTTGTGGACAGGCGGTCAGGTTCTTTGCATTTGGTCATGTTGTGGTCAGAGTGTAAGTTTATTTGTGTTTGGTCAGGATTTTGTCAGTGTGTCAATTTCTGTGTGACCAGTAATGTTTTGGTCATTGTGTGAGTTTCTGTGTGTTCGGTCATGTTATGGTCAGATGGTCAGTTTCTGCGTGTTTGGTTGGGTTTTTGTCAGTGGCCCAGTTTCTGTTTGTTCTGTCAGGTTGTGGTCAGTGGATCCGTTTCTGTGTGTTTGGTCAGGTTGTGTTCATTTGGTGACTTTCTGTGTGTTCGGTCAGGTTCTGGTCAGTGCGTCAGTGTCTGTGTGCACCGTTAGGTTGTGGTCAGTCGTTCAGTTTTGGTGTGTTCGGTCAGGATGTGTTCATTTGTTCACTTTCAGTGTCTTCGGTCAGATTGTGGTCAATGGGAAAGTTTCTGTGTATTTGGACAAGTTGTGTTCAGTGGGTCATTTTCTGTGTGTTCAGTCAAGATTTGATCAGTTAGCCAGTTTCTCTGTGTTCAGTCAGTTTGTGGCCAGTGGATCACTTTCAGTGCGCTCCATCTGTGTGTGGTCAGAAGATCAGTTTTTGCTAGTTCGGTCAAGTTGTTGTCAGAGGTTAAGTTTCTGTGTGTTCTGTCAAGATTTGTTCAGTTGGTCAGTTTCTGTGTGTTTGGCCAGGTTGTGGTCAATGTGTCAGTTTCTGTGTGTTCCCTCAGGTTGTGGTTAGAAGGTCAGTTTCTGTGTGCTCGGTCACAATATGGTCAGTGGGTCAGTTTCAATGTTTGTTCATTCAGGTTGTGGTCAATGGGTCCGTTTCTGTATGTTCAGTCAGGTTGTGGTCAGTGTGTCATTTTCTCTGTTTTCGGTCAGGATATGTCAGTGGATGATATTCTGTGTATTCGATCAGGTTGTGGTAAGTGGGTCAGTACCTCTGTACTCAGTCAGGTTATGGTGAGTGGGTCAGTTTCTGTTTGTTCATTCAGGATTTGGTCGATGGGGCAATTCCTGTGTTCTCGGTCAGGTTATGGTCAGTAGGCCCGTTGCTGCATGTTCAGTCAGGTTGTGGTCACTGGGTCAGTTTCACTGTGTTCGGTCAGTATTTGGTCAGTGTGTCAGTTTCTGTGTGCTCGTTCAGGTTGTAGTCAGTGGGTCAGTTTCTGTGTGATCAGTCAGGTTGTGGTCTGTGGGTCAGTTTATTTGTGTTTGGTCAGGCTGTGGTCAGTGGGAAACTTTACATGTGTTCGGTCAGGATTCGGTCAGTGTGTCAATTTCTATGTAACCAGTATGGTTGTGGTCAGTGGATCAATTTCTGTTTGTTTGGGCTGGTGGTGGTCAGTGGGTCAATTTCTGTGTGATCGTACTGTGTATATGCTCGGGTTGTGGTCCCTGGGTCACTTTCTGTGTGTTCAGTCAGGTTATCGTCTGAAGGTCAGTTTCTGCATATTGGTCAGTTTGGGATCAGTGGTTCAGTTTGGTTGACTTTGTTCAGTATGTGGTCAGTGGACCAGTTTCTGTTTGTTCGATCAGGTGTGTCAGTTTCTGTGTGTTCTGTCAGGTTGTGGTCAGTAGGTCAGTTTCCATTTGTTCGGTCAGGTTGTGGTCAGTGGGTCAGTTTCTGATTGTTTGGGCAGATGGTGGTCAGTGGCTCAGTTTCTGTGTGATCGTACAGCTTGTCATCAGCGGGTCAGTTTCTGTGTGGTACGTCAGGTTGTGGTCAGTGGCTCAGTTTCTGTGTGTTCGGTCAGCTTGTGGTCAGTGGATCAGTTTATGTATGATCAGACAGGTTGTGGTCAGTGTTTGGGTTTCAGTGTTTGTTCCGTCAGGGTATGGTCAATGGGTTAGTTTCTGTGTGTTCTGTCAGATTGTGATCATTTGGTCACTTTCTTTGTGTTCGGTCAGCTTTTGGTCAATGGGTCAGTTTCTGTGTGTTTGGTCAGGTTGAGATAAGCGGGCCGGTTTCAGTATGCACCATCAGGTTGCGGTCAGTAGTTCAGTTTCTGTGTGCAAGGCCAAATTGTGGTCAGTGGGACAGTTTCTGTGTGCTTGTTCAGGTTGTGTTCAGTGGGTCAGGTTCTGTGTGTTCGTTCTCGTTGTGATCAGTGGGTCAGTTTCTGTGTGCACCGTCAGCTTGTGGTCAGTGGGTCAGTTTTTGTGTCTTCAGTCAGGTTGTTGTCAGTGTGTCAGTTTCTGTGTGTTCAGTCAGTTGTGACCAGTGGGTAAGTTTCTGCGTGTTCTGTCAGGTTGTGGTCAGTGGGACAGTTTATGTGTGCACCATCAGGTTGTCGTCAGTGGGTCAGTTGCTGTGTGTTTGGTCAGGTTGTGGTCAGTGGGTCAGTTTCTGTGTGTTCGGTCAGGTTGTAGTCAGTGGGTCAGTTTCTGTATGCACCATCAGGTTGTGGTCAGTGGGTCAGTTTCTGTGTGTTTGGTCAGGTTGTGGTCAGTGGGTCAGTTTCTGTGTGTTCGGTCAGGTTGTAGTCAGTGGGTCAGTTTCTGTGTGCACCATCAGGTTGTGGTCAGTGGGTCAGTTTCTGTGTGCTCTGTCAGGTTGTGGTCAGTGAGACAGTTTCTCTGTGTCCTGTCAATTTGTGGTCAGTGGGTATGTTTCAATGTGTTCAGTCAGGATGTGGTCAGTGTGTCAGTTTCTTTGTGCACCGTCAGTTTGTGGTCTGTGGGTCAGTTTATCTTTGTTCGAACATTATGTGGTCAGAGGTTCAGTTTCTGTGTGTTCAGTCAGGCGGTGGTCAGTGGGTCTGTTTCTGTCTGTTCGGTCAGTATATGGTCAGTGGATCAGTTTGGTTGAATTCGGTCAGGATGTGGTCAGTGTGTCAATTCTGTGTGTTTGGTCTGGAAGTGGTCAGTGGGCCAGTTTCTCTTTCTTCGGTCAGTTGTAGCCAGTTGGTGAGTTTGGGTGCGATTGGTCAGGTTGTGTTCAGTGGGGCAGTTTCTTTGTGTTCGGATAGGATTTGGTCAGTCTGTCAGATCCTGTGTGTTCGTTCAGGTTGTGGTCATTGTGTCAGTTTCTGTTTGTTAGTCAGGTTGTGGTCAGTGGGTCAGTTTCTGTTGCTTCGGTAAGGATGTGCTCAGTGGGTCAGTTTCTGTGTGTTCGGTCAGGTTGTGGTCAATGTGTCAATTTCTGTGTGCTCGGTCAGACTGTTGTCAATGTGTCAGTTTCTGTGTGCTCGGACAGGTGGTGGTCAGTTTCTCAGTTTATGTGTGTGCTGTCAGGTTGTGGTCAGTGGGTCAGTTTCTGTGTGTTTGGTCAGTTTTTGTTCAGTGGATCAGTTTATGCGTATTTGTTCATGTTGCGGTACGGAGATCAGTTTCTATGTGTTCAGAAAGGTGGTGGTGTTTGCGTCAGTTTCTGTGTGTTCAGTCAGGTCTTGGTCACAATGTCAGTTCCTGTGTGGTCGGTCAGGTTGTTGTGGGTGAGCCAGTTTATGTGTGTTCGGTCAGGTTGTGGTCATTGTGTCAGTTTCTGTCTGTTCAAGTTGTGGTCAGCGGGTCATTTTCTGTGTGCTAGGTGCTTTTGTCGTCAGTGGGTCACCTTCTGTGTGTTTAAGAACATAAGAACATAAGAAATAGGAGCAGGAGTAGGCCAATCGGCCCCTCGAGCCTGCTCCACCATTCAATAAGATCATGGCTGATCTGATCCTAACCTCAAATCTTCTATCACTCTGCATCCACCCGAACCCATGTGATCTCCCGGGAGAGGCGAAAAACCAGAAAGACCCAATGGCCAATTTGGGAGAAAAAAATCTGGGAAATTCCTCTCCGACCCATCTAGGCGATCGAAATTCTTCCAGGAGATCACTCTGTCCCTATATTTTCTACAGTACTTACCTTCTGTAAAGGCGATCTCCACCCCAGCCAGGAACAGGAATAAAACCATCTCCTGAAATCTAACAGAATTAGAACACAGTAGGAGCAGAACAAGGCTACACGGCCCCTGGGCCCACTCCACTACCCACAGGGCCATGACCATTCCGAACCCAGACTCATGTCCAATTTCCTGCCCGCTCCCCGTAACCCTTAATTCCCTTTACTTCTAGGAAACTATCTATTTCTGCTTTAAATTTATTTAATGATGTAGCTTCCACAGCTTTCTGGGGCAGCAAATTCCACAAACCTACCACCCTCTGAGTGAAGAAGTTTCTCCTCATCTCAGTTTTGAATGAGCAGCCCCTTATTTTAAGATTATGCCCCCTAGTTCTAGTTTCACCCATCATTGGGAACATCCTCACCGCATCCACCCGATCAAGCCCCTTCACAATCTTATATATTTCAATAAGATCGCCTCTCATTCTTCTGAACTCCAATGAGTAGAGCCCCAATCTACTCAACCTCTCCTCATATGACCACCCACTCATCCCCGGGATTAACCGAGTGAACCTTCTTTGTACTGACTCGAGAGCAAGTATGTCTTTTCTTAAGTATGGACACCAAAACTGTATGCAGTATTCCAGGTGCGGCCTCACCAATACCTTGTACAACTGCAGCAATACCTCCCTGTTTTTATATTCCAACCCCCTAGCAATAAAAGCCAACATTCCATTGGCCTTCATAATCGCTTGCTGCACCTGCATACTAACTTTTTGAGTTTCGTGCACCAGGGCCCCCAGATCCCTTTGTACTACAGTACTTTCCAGTTTCTTGCCATTAAGATAATAACTTGCTCTATGATTTTTCCTGCCAAAGTGCATAACCTCACACTTTCCAGTATTGTATTCCATCTGCCAAATCTCTGCCCACTTACTTAGCCTGTCTATGTCCCTTTGCAGGTTTTTTATGTCCTCCTCACTCACTACGTTCCATCCCATCTTTGTATCATCTGCAAACTTTGATATGTTACACTCGGTCCCCTCCTCCAAATCGTTAATATAGATTGTAAAGAGTTGGGGACCCAGCACTGACCCCTGCGGAACACCACTAGTTACTGGTTGCCAATCTGAGAACGAACCATTTATCCCAACTCTCTGCTTTCTGTTAGAGAGCCAATCCTCCACCCACGCCAGAATATTACCCCCAATCCCGTGATTTTTTATCTTGAGCAATAATCTTTTGTGTGGCACCTTGTCAAATGCCTTTTGGAAGTCTAAATACACTACGTCCACTGGTTCCCCTTTATCCACCCTGTATGTTACTTCCTCAAAAAACTCAAGCAAATTTGTTAAACATGACTTCCCCTTCATGAAACCATGCTGAGTTTGCCCTATTAAATTATGTTTATCCAAATGTCCCGTTACTGTCTCCTTAATAATGGACTCTAACATTTTACCAACCACAGATGTTAGGCTAACAGGTCTATAGTTTCCAGCCTTCTGCCTACTACCCTTTTTAAATAAGGGTGTTACATTAGCAGTTTTCCAATCTGCCGGGACCTTTGCTGAGTCCATTGAGTTTTGGAAAATTATTACCAATGCATCCACAATCCCTACCGCTACTTCCCTCAAGACCCTGGGATGCAAGCCATCAGGTCCAGGGGATTTATCCGCCTTGAGTCCCATTATTTTACCAAGTACCACTTCCTTAGTGATTTTAATTGTATTTAGTTCCTCCCCCCCTAGAGCCCCCTGTTTGTCCAGTGTTGGGATATTCTTAGTGTCCTCTACTGTTCAGGTTGTGTTCATTGTGTCAGTGTCTGTGTATTTTGTCAGCTTGTGGTCAGTGGGTCAGTTTCTGTGTGTTCAGTCGGGACTTATCACTGTGTCAGTTTCTTTGTTGTCGGTCAGGTTGTTGTGGGTGAGCCAGTTTATTTGTGTTCGGTCAGGTTGTGGTCAGTGTGTCAGTTTCTGTGTGTTTGGTCAGTTTGTGGTCAGTGGGTCAGTTTCTGTGTGCTCGGTCAGGTTTTGGTCAGTGGGTCAGATTCTGTGAGTTCGTTCAGGATGTGTTCAGTGGGTTAGTTTCTCTGTGTTCGGTCACTTTGCTCTCAGTGAGCCAGTTTATGTGTGTTCCATCTGGTTGTTGTCAGTGGGTCAGTTTCTTTGTGTTTGGTCAGGTTGTGGTCAGTGTGTCAGTTCGGTGTGCTCAATAAGGTTGTGGTCAGTTTGTCAGATACTGTGAGTTCGGTCATGATGTGTCCAGTGGGTCAGTTTCTGTGAGTTTGGTCAGGTTGAGCTCTTTTTGTCAGTCTTCGTGTGTTCGGTCAGGTTGTGGTCAGTGGGTTTATTTCTGTGTGTTCGGTCAGTTTGTGGTCAGTGGACCATTTTCTATCAGTTCCATCAGTGCATGATCAGTGGTACAGTTTCTGTGTGTTTGGTCAAGTTGTTGTCAGTGGGTCAGTTTCTGTGTGTTCAGTCAGGATTTGTTCAGTTGGTCACTTTCTGTGTGTTTGTCCAGGTTGTGGTCAATGGGTCAGTCTCGGTGTCTTAGGTCTGTTTGTGGTCAGTGTGTGAGTTTCAGTGTTTGTTCCGTCAGGTTATGGTCAATGGGTCAGTTCCTGTGTGTTCTGTCAGATTGTGATCATTTGGTCACTTTCTTTGTGTTCAGTCAGCTTGTGGTCAATGGGTCAGTTTCTGTGTGTTTGGTCAGGTTGAGGTCAGTGGGTCGGTTTCAATGTGCACCATCAGGTTGTGGTCATTAGTTCAATTTCTGTGTGCAAGGCCAGGTTGTGGTCAGTGGGACAGTTTCTGTGTGCTAATTCAGGTTGTGTTCTGTGGGTTAGGTTCTGTGTGTTCGTCCTCGTTGTGATCAGTTGGTCAGTTTCTGTGTGCACCGTCAGCTTGTGGTCAGTGGGTCAGTTATTTTGTCTTCAGTCATGTTACATAAGAACATAAGAAATAGGAGCAGGAGTAGGCCAATCGGCCCCTCGAGCCTGCTCCACCATTCAATAAGATCATGGCTGATCTGATCCTAACCGCCAATCCACTATCCCAGAACCATATCCTGAATCTAACAGAATTAGACACACGAAATAGGTCAGTGGGTCAGTTTCTGTGTGTTCAGTCAGTTGTGGCCAGTGGGTCAGTTAATGTGTGTTCTGTCAGGTTGTGGTCAGTGAGACAGTTTCTGTGTGTTCAGTCAAGTTGTGGTCAGTGGGTATGTTTCAGTGTGTTCAGTCAGGATGCGGTCAGTGTGTCAGTTTCTTTGTGCACCGTCAGTTTGTGGTCTGTGGGTCAGTTTATGTTTGTTCGAACATTATGTGGTCAGAGGTTCAGTATCTGTGTGTTCAGTCAGGTGGTGGTCAGTGGGTCTGTTTCTGTCTGTTCGGTCAGTTTACGTCAGTGCATCAGTTTGGTTGAATTCGGTCAGGATGTGGTCAGTGTGTCAATTTCTGTGTGTTCGGTCTGGATGTGGTCAGTGGGCCAGTTTCTCTTTCTTCGGTCAGGTGTAGCCAGTAGGTCAGTTTGGGTGCGATTGGTCAGGTTGTGTTCAGTGGGGCAGTTGCTTTGTGTTCGGACAGGATTTGGTCAGTCTTTTGGTTCCTGTGTGTTCGTTCAGGTTGTGGTCATCGTGTCAGTTTCTGTTTGTTAGTCAGGTTGTGGTCAGTGGGTCAGTTTCTGTTGATTCGGTAAGGATGTGTTCAGTGGGTCAGTTTCTGTGTGTTCGGTCAGTTTGTGGTCAGTGTGCCAATTTCTGTGTGATCGGCCAGACTGTTGTCAATGTGTCAGTTTCTGTGTGCTCGGACAGGTGGTGTTCCTTGTGTGAGTTTCTGTGTGCTCGGACAGGTGGTGGTCAGTTTCTCAGTTTATATGTGTGCTGTCAGGTTGTGGTCAGTGGGTCAGTTACTGAGTGTTTGGTCAGTTTGTGTTCCTTGTATCAGTTTCTGTGTGTTCGGTTAATTTTTGTCCAGTGGTTCAGTTTATGCGTATTTGTTCATGTTGCAGTACGGAGATCAGGTTCTTTTTGTTCAGAAATGTGGTGGTGTTTGGGTCAGTTTCTGTGTGTTCAGTCAGGTCTTGGTCACTGTGTCAGTACCTGTGTGGTCGGTCAGGTGCTTGTGGGTGAGCCAGTTTATGTGTGTACGGTCAGGCTGTGGTCATTGTGTCAGTTTCTGTGTGTTTGTTCAGGTTGTGGTCAGTGGGTCACTTTCTGTGTGCTAGGTCCTGTTGTCGTCAGTGGGTCACTTTCTGTGTGTTTGTTCAGGTTCTGTTCATTGTGACAGTGTCTGTGCATTTTGTCAGCTTGCGGTCAGTGGGTCAGTTTCTTTGTGTTCAGTCGGGACTTATCACTGTGTCAGTTTCTGTGTTGTCCGTCAGGTTGTTGTGTGTGAGCCAGTTTATTTGTGTTCTGTCAGGTTGTGGTCAGTGTGTCAGTTTCTGTGTGTTTGGACAGTTTGTGGTCAGTGGGTCAGCTTCTGTGTGCTCGGTCAGGTTTTGGTCAGTGGGTCAGATTCTGTTGATTCGGTAAGGATGTGTTCAGTGGGTCAGTTTCTGTGTGTTCGGTCAGGTTGTTGTCAGTGTGTCAATTTCTGTGTGATCGGTCAGACTGTTGTCAATGTGTCAGTTTCTGTGTGCTCGGACAGGTGGTGGTCAGTGTGTGAGTTTCTGTGTGCTCGGACAGGTGGTGGTCAGTTTCTCAGTTTATATGTGTGCTGTCAGGTTGTGGTCAGTGGGTCAGTTACTGAGTGTTTGGTCAGTGTGTGTTCCTTGTCTCAGTTTCTGTGTGTTCTGTTAATTTTTGTTCAGTGGTTCAGTTTATGCGTATTTGTTCATGTTGCAGTGCGGAGATCAGGTTCTTTTTGTTCACAAATGTGGTGGTGTTTGGGTCAGTTTCTGTGTGTTCAGTCAGGTCTTGGTCACTGTGTCAGTACCTGTGTGGTCGGTCAGGTGGTTATGGGTGAGCCAGTTTATGTGTGTACGGTCAGGTTGTGGTCATTGTGTCAGTTTCTGTGTGTTTGTTCAGGTTGTGGTCAGTGGGTCACTTTCTGTGTGCTAGGTCCTGTTGTCGTCAGTGGGTCACTTTCTGTGTGTTTGTTCAGGTTCTGTTCATTGTGTCAGTGTCTGTGCATTTTGTCAGCTTGCGGTCAGTGGGTCAGTTTCTGTGTGTTCAGTCGGGACTTATCACTGTGTCAGTTTCTGTGTTGTCCGTCAGGTTGTTGTGTGTGAGCCAGTTTATTTGTGTTCTGTCAGGTTGTGGTCAGTGTGTCAGTTTCTGTGTGTTTGGTCAGTTTGTGGTCAGTGGGTCAGTTTCTGTGTGCTCGGTCAGGTTTTGGTCAGTGGGTCAGATTCTGTGAGTTCGTATTGGATGTGTTCAGTGGGTCAGTTTCTTTGTGTTCGGTCATGTTGTGGTCATTGTGTCAGTCTTTCTGTGCTCGGTCAGGTTGTTGTCAGTAGATCAGTTTCTGTTGTTTCCTTCAGTTTGTGGTCAGTGGGACAGTTTCTGTGTTTTCGGTGTGGATTTGTTCTGTTGGTCACTTTCTGTGTGTTTGGCCATTTTGTAATCAATGGGTCAGTTTCGGTGTGCTCAGTCAGACTGTGATCTGTTTGTCAGTTTCAGTGTTTTTTCGGTCAGGTTGTGGTCAATGGGTCAGTTTCCGTGTGCTTGGGCAGGTTATGTTCTATCAGTCAGTTTCTATGTGTTATGTCAGGATTTGGCCCGCGGGTTAGTTTCTGTGTGCTCAGTAAGGATGTGGACAGTGGGTGAATTTCTGTCTGTTCAGTCAGGTTGTGGTCAGTGGATCAGTTTCTGTGGGTTCCGTCAGTGTGCGGTCAGTGGGTCAGTTGCTGTGTGTTTGGTCAAGTTGTCATTGGGTCAGTTTCAGTGTGTTCGGTCCCTGTTTGTTCAGTTGGCCACTTTTGTGTTTTTGGCCAGCTTGTGGTCAATGGGTAAGTTTCTGTGTGTTCGTTTCGTATTTGTTCAGCTGGCCACTTTATGTGTTTTTGGCCAGGTTTTGGTCAATGGGTCATTTTTATTGTGTTCGGTCAGGTTGTGGTCAGTGGGTCAGTTTCTTTGTGTTTGGTAAGGTTATGATCAGTGGGTCAGTTTATGTGTGTTCGGTCAGGTTGAGGTCATTGAGTCATTTTTTTTGTGTTCGGTCAGGTTGTGATCAGTGGGTCAGTTTTTGTCTGTTCGGAAAGGATCTGGTCAGTGGGTCAGTTTCTGTTTGTTTCGTCATACTGTTGTCAGTGGGTCATTTTCTGTGTGTTTGGTCAGGATTTGGTCAGTGGTTCAGTATCTGTGTGCTCGGTCAGGTTTTGGTCAGTGGGTCAGTTTCTGTGTGCTCGGTCAGGTTGTGTTCGGTGGGCCAGTTTCTGTGTGTTCCATGAAGTTCTGGTCACTGGTTCAGTTCCTGTGTGTTTGGTCAGTTTGAGGTCAGCGGGTCAGTGTGTGTGTATTCGGTCAGGTGTGTTTTCATTGTGTCAGTTTCCGTGTGCTCAATTCAATTCAATTCAATTCAATTTTATTTGTCATATATGCAGCAGACTTGTGTACTGCACAATGAAATGTTGATTTTTACGAGTTCTCTCAACATTGGAATAAATATGGCATACAATGATAAAAATACTAATGGAAATACTAATAGAAAGACAGTAATAATAAATAAAACAACAGTAATAAATAATAATAAATTAATCGTTCATGTATCTTATGGCGTGTGGGTAGAAGCTGTTTCGAAACCTGTTGGTACGAGACCGTATGCTTCAGTATCTCTTACCAGACGGGAGCAGGACGAAGAGATTGTGGCTGGGGTGACTCACGTTTTTAATGATTCTCAGGGCCTTCCCCCGGCACCTCTCGGGTAGATATCCTGCACAGCAGGTAGTTTAATTCCTATAGTGTGTTGTGCAGCTTTCACTACCATCTGTAGAGCCTCGCGGTCTGTGGCGGTGCAGTTGCCATACCAGGTAGTGATGCAAACCGGACAGGATACTCTCGATTGTGCACCGGTAGAAGTTGGTGAGAATCTGGGGGGCCACTCCAAATTTCTTCCGTCTCCTGAGGAAGAACAGGCGTTGGCATGCCTTCTTGGTTACAACGTCGATGTGATGGGACCACCTTAAGTCCTCCGTAATGAATACACCCAGGAATTTGAAGCTGCTGACCCTCTCCACCTCAGCCCCTTCGATGTAGATTGGGGTGTGTCCCTCCCCCTGCCGCTTGTTATAATCCACGATAATCTCCTTTGTTTTGCTGATGTTGAGGGAGAGTTTGCTGTACATGCACCATTCCCCTAGGGCTCTTACCTCCTCCCTGTAGCCTGTCTCGTCTCCATCTGTGATCAGGTCTACAACGGTAGTGGCATCAGCAAACTTGATGATGGAGTTGAAGTTGTGTGTGGCCACCCCATCGTGAGTAAACAGGGAGTACAGAAGGGGACTGAGCACACAACCCTGGGGAGTTCCGTGTTCAGGATCATTGTGGGGGAGGTGTTGCTGTCTATTTTCACCACCTGGGGCCTTCCTGTCAGGAAGTCCAGGATCCAGTTGCATAGGGAGGTGTTAAGTTCTAGCTCACTGAGCTTATTGACAAGATTGGAGGGGATAATGGTATTGAATGCTGAACTATAATCAATGAACAACATTCACACATAGGTGTTCCTCTTATCCAGCGCTGATAAGGCAGTGTGCAGTACAGTGGCGATGGCATCATCGCTAGATCTGTTTGGGCGGTAGGCAAATTGGAGTGGGTCCAGTGTGTCAGGTAGTAACGAGTTGATGTGGGTTTTGACAAGCCTCTCAAAGCACTTCATGATGACAGAAGTGAGTGCTATGGGGCGGTAGTCGTTTAAACAGGTTACTTTTGATTTTATGGGGATTGGAATAACCGATGTCATCTTTAAGTTGTGGGGACTACAGACTGGTACAGTGAATGGTTGAATACATCCTTAAACACGGCTGCCAGCTGGTCAGCGCCTGCTCCAAGGACACGCCCAGGGATTCCATCTGGACCGGGTGCTTTATGGGTGTTCACTCTCTCAAAGGTCTTGCTCACGTCAGCCACAGAGTTTGACAAGACCCGGTCGTCCTGAGCCGCGTGCGCCCTTGTAACAGGCCAGTTGTTGTTGGCCTGAGACCGGGCGTAAAAAGTGTTAAGCTCATCTGGGAGAGAGGCATTGCTGGGCATGAAACAGTTGGGTTTCCCTTTGTAGTCTGTAATAGATTGTAGTCCACTCCACATCCTACGCGAATCTCTGCTGTGATAGTGTGACTCCACTTTGTCCGTGTGTTGTCTTTTTGCATTTTTGATGGTTTTTCTGAGGTCGTACCTTGATTTCTTGTACTCGTCCATGTCCCCAGAGTTGAATGCGATGGACCGTGCTTTTAGCATAGCACGGATATTGCCATTTACCCATGGTTTCTGGTAGGGAAATGTTCGTACAACAAGCCTCGGAACAACGTCGTCTATGCACTTGTTTATGAAACTAATGACTGAATCTATATATGTGTTGATGTCATTGTCCAAGGCATTCCGGAACATATCCCAGTCAGTGGAATCAAAGCAGTCTTGTAACATAGCGTCTGATTGATACGACCAGCGTTGTAGAGATCTCATCACAGGCTTTTCCTGTTTCAGTTTCTGCCTATAGGTGGGTAGCAGCAGGATGGAGTTGTGATTTGATTTGCCGAAGGGAGGGCGGGGGAGGGCCTTGTATCCAGCCCGGAATGGAGTGTAAATGTGATCTAGTGTGTTCTTGGCTCGAGTTGGGCAGGTGATATGCTGATGGTATTTAGGCAGTACTTTCCTCAGCTTGGCTTTGTTGAAATCGCCAGCCACGATGAATGCAGCCTCTGGATGGGAACTTTCAAGCCTGCTAATGATCCCATACAGCTCGTTTAGTACCCTATTTGCGTTGGCCTAGTGGTGGAATATACACCACTGTAATTATCACGGATGAGAACTCCCTCAGGAGGTAGAATGGTCGGCATTTGATCATCAGGTGTTCAAGATCGGGTGAACAAGAAGATGTAAGTAGTTCCACGTTGGAACACCAAGAATTGTTGATCATAAAGCATACTCTACCCCCTCTATTCCTCCCCGAGTCTTTTGTTTGGTCTAGCCGGTGAATGTTGAATCCCTCTGGTTGAATGTCCGAAGCTTGTGTCGATGGATCAAGCCAAGTCTCAGTAAAAATCAAGACATTGCAGTTCTTAATGTCTCGCTGTAAGGTGAGCCTCCCTCCTTCATCCAGCTTATTGTCCAGTGACTGCACATTCGCCAGGAGAATAATCGGAGGGGTGGGGTGGTGTTCATGTCGCATCAGCTTCACTAATGCACCTGCTCGTCTGCCCCGCTTGCGCCGTCGTCGCGTCCTGATCACAGGAATGAAGTCAGGTAAGCAGGTGGGAGGGTTGATGGTAGTAGCAGCAGAATTACAGTTCGAAAAATCGTGGGTAAGTCCTATATCTCCGGACGATCTTATATCCAGAAGTGATTGACTGTCGTAGCAGATAAGTGAAGAAACAGTACTGACAGAATTGTTTAATAATAACAATAAAATAATTAATAAAGTGGAAAATTGTGGATGAGTTCGTAAAACAGCGGCTACCCTCATGAACCATACAGGTCGTTTAAACAGTAGAATATTATTTTAAAAACAACTAAACTATTAATAACAAAACTAGAATGCTAAATACTAAACAGTAGAATACTAAAAAACAGCCAGGTTGTGGTCAATGGGTCAGTTTCTGTGTGTTAGGACAGGTGTTGGTCTCTGTGTCAGTTTCTGTGTGTTCGGTCAGGTTTTCGCCAGAGGGTCAATTTTTGGTTGCTCTGTCAGGTGGTGATCAGTAAGTCAGATTCAGTGTTATCAGTAAGTTTATGGTCAGTGTTCAAATTTCTGTGGGTTCCATCAGTGTGTGGTCAGTGGGTCAGTTTTTGTTCGTTTGGTCAAGTTGTTTCAGTGGTTCAGTGTCTGTGTGTTCGGTCAGGATTTGTTCAGTTCGTCAGTTTATCTGTGTTTGGCCAGGTTGTGGTCAATGGGTCAGTTTCGGTGTGTTGGGTCAGGTTTTGGTATGAAGTCCCTTTTCTGTGAGCTCGGACAGGTTCTGGTCAGTGAGTCAGTTTCAGTTTTTTTCATTCAGGTTGTGGTCAGTGGGTGAGTTTGTGTGTGTTTGGTCAGGTTGTGGTCAGTGGGTCAGTTACTGTGTGCTCGGTCAGGTTTTGGTCAGTGTGTCAGATTCTATGAGTTCGTTCAGGAGGTGTTCAGTGGGTCAGTTTCTGTGTGTTCAGTCAGGTTGTGATCAGTGGATCAATTTCTGTCGATTCCTTCCGTTTATGATCAGTGGGACAGATTCTGTGTGTTCAGTCATGTAATTGTCAGTGTTCCAGGTCATGTGTGTTCGGTCAGGATTTGTTCAGTTGATCACTTTCTGTGTGTTTGGCCAGGTTGTGGCCAATGGGTCAGTTTCAGTGTGCTCGGTGAGATAGTGGTCAGTGTGTGAGATTCAGTGTTTGTTCAGTCAGGTTGTGGTCAACGCGTCAGTGTCTGTGTGCTTGGGCATTTTGAGTTCTGTGGGTCAGTTTCTGTGTGTTTGGTCAGGATTTGGTCCGTGGGTCAATTTCTGGTTCTCAGTAAGTATGTGGACCGTGGGTCAGTTTATGTGTGCTCGGAAAGGTGGTGATCAGTGGGTCAGTTTCTGTGTTTTCGGGCAGTAGGTGAACAGTGGGTCAGTTTCTGTCTGTTCAGTCATGATGTTTTCAGTGGATCAGTTTCTGTGGGTTCCGTCAGTGTGTGGTCAGTCGGACAGTTTCTGTATGCTCGTTCAAGTTATTGTCATTGGGTCAATTTCTGTGTGTTCGGTCCGTATTTGTTCAGCTGGCCACTTTCTGAGTGTTTGGCCAGGTTGTGGTCAATGGTTCAATTTTGTTGTGTACAGTCAGGTTGTGGTCAGTGGGTCAGTTCCTGTGTGTGCATTCATGTTAATTTCAGTGGGTTAGTTTCTGTGTGTTCGTTCATGTTGTGGTGAATGGGGAAGTTTCTTTGTGTTCGGTCAGGTTGTCGCCAGTGGGTCAATGTTTGTTTGCTCGGTCAGGTTGTGGTCAGTTAGTCAGTTTCAGTGTGTTCAGTCAGTTTATGGTCAGTGGATACGTTTCTGTGGGTTCCATCAGTGTGTGGTCAATGGGTCAGCTTCTGTTTGTTTGGTAAAGTTGTTTCTGTGGTTCAGTTTCTGTGTGTTCGGTCAGGATGTGTTCAGTTGGTCAGTTTCTGTGTTTTCGGCCAGGTTGTCGTCAATGGGTAAGTTTCGTTGTGTTGGGTCAGGTTTTGGTAGGAAGGACCTTTTCTGTGAGCTCGGTCAGTTTGTGGTCAGTGGGTTACTTACAGTTTTTGTTCATTCAGTTTGTGGTCAGTGGGTCAGTTTCAGTGTTTGTTCAGTCACGTTGTGTTCCATGGGTCAGTTTCTGTGTGTTCGGTCAGTTTGTGCTCAGTGTGACATTATCAGTGCATTCGGTCAGGTTGTGGTCAGTGGGTCATTTCCTGCGTGATCGATCAGGTTGTGTTCAGTGGGTCAGCTTCTGTGTGTTCGGTCAGTTTGTGGTCTGTGGGTCCGGTTATGTATGCTCGGTCCGGTTGTGGTCAGTGGGTCAGCTTCTGTGTGTTCGGTCAGGATTTGGTCAGTGGGTCTGTTTCTGTGTGTTTGGCCAAGATGTAGTCAGTGGGTCAGTTTATGTGTGTTCAGTCAGGATTTGTTCACTGCGTCAGTTTCTGTGTGTTCGTTCAGGTAGTGGCCAGCGTGGCAGTTTCTGTGTGATTGGTCAGTTGTGGTCAATGGGTCAGTTTCTATGTATTAGGTCAGGATGTGTACAGTGGGTCAGTTTTGGCGTGCTAGATAAGATTGTCGTTAGTGGGTCCCTTTCTGTGTGTTTGTTCAGGTTGTGGTCATTGTGTCAGTTTATGTGTCTTTTGTCAGGATGTGGTCAGTGGGTCATTTTCTGTCTGTTCAGTCAGGACTTGATCACTGTGTCAGTTTTTGCGTGTTCAGTCAGGGTGAGGTCAGGTTGACAGTTTCTCTGTTTTCGGTCAGGTTGTGGGCAGTGCGTCAGTTTCTGTGTGTTCGGTCATGTTGTGGTCAGTGGGTCCGTTTCTGTGTGTATCTTCAGAATGTTGTCAGTGGGTCAGTTTCTGTGTGTTCGGCCAGGATTTGTTCAGTGGGTCAGATTCTATGTGTTCTGCCAGGTTCTGGTCAGTGGGACAGTTTCTGTGTGCTCAGTCTGGCTGTGGTATGTGGGCCAGTTTCTCTGTGTTCCATCAGGTTGGGGTTAGTAGATCAGTTTCTGTGTGTTCGGTCAGTTTGTGTGTGTTCGGCCAGGTTGTGTTCATGAGTCAGTTTCTGTGTCTTCAGCCAGGTTTTTGTCAGTGGGTCAGTTTCTGTGTGTATTGACAGGTGCTGGTCTACGGGTCACTTTTTGCATGTTTGGTCAGGTTGTCGTCAGTGGGTCAATTCCTGTGTGTTCATTCAAGTTGTGGTCAGTGTGTCAGTTTCTGTGTGTTCGGTCAGTTTGTGGTCAGTTGCTCAGTTTCTGTGTGTTCGGTAAGGTTGTGGTCAGTGGGTGAGTTTGTGTGTGTTTGGTCAGGTTGTGCTCACTGGGTCAGTTACTGTGTGCTCGGTCAGATTTTTGTCAGTGGGTCATATTCTGTGAGTTCGTTCAGAATGTGTTAAGTGGGTCAGTTTCTGTGTGTTCAGTCAGGTTGTGGTCAGTGGAGCAATTTCTGTCGATTCCTTCAGTTTGTGGTCAGTGGGTCAGTTTCTGTGTGTTCAGTCAAGTTTTTATTAGTGTTCCAGTTTCTGTGTGTTCGGTCAGGATTTGCCCAGTGTGTCAGTTCCTATGTACTCGGTCAGGTTGTGTTCAATGGGTCAATTTCTGTCTGTTCGGAGAGGATCTGGTCAGTGGGTCAGTTTCTGTGTGTATCGTCAAAACGTTGTCAGTGTGTCAGTTTCTGTGTGTTCGGCCAGGATTTGTTCAGTGGGTCAGATTATTTGTGTTCTGTCAGGTTCTGGTCAGTGGGACAGTTTCTGTGTGCTCAGTCTGGCTGTGGTATGTGGGCCAGTTTATCTGTGTTCCATCAGGTTGTGGTTAATGTGTCAGTTTCTGTTTGTGCGGTCAGTTTCTGGTCATTGGTCAGTTTGTGTGTGTTCGGCCAGGTTGTGTTCATGAGTGAGTTTCTGTGTCTTCAGCCAGGTTGTTGTCAGTGGGTCAGTATCTGTGTGTTTTGACAGGTGCTGGTCTATGGGTCACTTTCTGCGTGTTTGGTCAGGTTGTCGCCAGTGGGTCAATTCCTGTGTGTTCATTCAAGTTGTGGTCAGTGTGTCAGTTTCTGTGTGCTCAGCCAGGAGTTGGTCATTGTATCAGTTTCTGTGTGTTCGGTCAGGTTGTGGTCAATGGGTCAGTTTCTGTTTATTCACTCAGGTTGTGGTTATTTTGTCAGTTTCGGTGTGTTCAGTCAGGTTGTTGTCAGTGGGTTAGTTTCTCTGTGTTGGGACAGGCTGTGGTCAATGGGTCAGTTTCTGTATTGTGAGTCAGGATTTGGTCAGTGTTTCAGTTTCTGTCTGATCGGTCAGGATGTGTTCCATGCGTAAGTTTCTGTGTGTGTGGTCAAACTGTTATCAGTGGGTCACTTACTGTGTGCTTGGACAGGTGGTGGTCAGTGGGTCAGGTTCTGTGGGTTCGGAGAGGCGGTGAGCAGTAAGTCAGTTTCTGTGTGTTCTGTCAGGTTGTGGTCAGTGAATCATTATCTGTGTGTTTGCTCAGGTTGTGGTCATTTGGTCACTTTCTGTGTGTTCGGTCAGGGTCTGGTCAGTGCGTCAGTTTCTCTGTGCACCGTCAGGTTGTTGTCAGTGGTTCAGTTTTGGTGTACTCGGTGAGGTTGTGGTCACTTGGTCACTTTGAGTGTATTGGGTCAGATTGTGGTCAATGGGTCAGTGTTTGTCTGTTCGGACAAGTTGTTTTTAGTGTGTCAATTTACATGTGTTTGGTCCAAATATGGTCAGTTGGTCAGTTTCTGTGTGTTCAGTCAATTTGTGGTCAGCGGATCAGTTTCTGTGGGTTCCGTCATTGTGTGGTCAGTAGGTCAGTTTCTGTCTGTTCCGTCAAGTTGTTGTCAGATGTTCAATTTCTGTGTGTTCTGTCAGGATTTGTTCATTTGGTCAGTTGCTGTGTGTTTGGCCAGGTTGCGGTCAATGGGTCGGTTTTTGTGTTTGGTCAGGTTGTGCTAGGATGGTCAGTTTTTGTGTGCTTGGTCATGTTATGGTCAGTGGTTCAGTTTCAGTGTTTTTTCGGTCAGGTTGTGGTCAATGTGTCAGTTTCTGTTTGTTCGGTCAAGTTGTCGTCAGTTTGTCACATTCTGTGTGTTTGGTCAGATTGTGGTCAGTGGGTCTGTGTCTGTGTTCTCGGTCAGGTTGTGCCCAGTGGGTTTGTTTATGTGTGTTCGGTCAGGTTGTGGTCAGTGGATATATTTCAGTCAGTTTCGTCAGTGTGTGGTCCGTGGATCAGTTTCTGTGTGTTCAATCAAGTTGTCAGGATTTTATCAGTTGGTCAGTTTCTGTGTGTTTGTAGAGGTTGTGGTCAATGGGTCGGTTATTCTGTGTTCGCTCAGGTTGTGGTTTGAAGGTCAGTTTTTTGTGCTCTATCATGTTTTGATCAGTGGGTCAGTTTCAGTGTTTGTTCGGTCAGGTTGTGGTCAATGGGTCAGTTTCTGTGTGTTCGGTCATGTTCTGGTCAGTGAGTCAGTTTCTCTGTGCACCGTCAGGTTGTATCAGTGGTTCAGTTTTGGTGCACTCGGTCAGGTTGTGGTCATTTGGTCACTGTGAGTGTATTTGGTCAGATTGTGGTCAATGGGTCAGTGTTTCTCTGTTCGGACAAATTGTGGTCAGTTTGTCAATTTCTGTGTGTTTGGTCCAAATATGGTCAGTTAGTCAGTTTCTGTGTGTTCAGTCAGTTTGTGGTCAGCGGATCAGTTTCTGCGGGTTCCGTCATTGTGTGGTCAGTGGATCAGTTTCTGTCTGTTCCGTCAAGTTGTTGTCAGATGTTCATTTTCTGTGTGTTCTGTCAGGATTTGTTCATTTGGTCAGTTGCTGTGTGTTTGGCCAGGTTTCGTTGAATGGGTCGGTTTCTGTGTGTTCGGTAGCTTGTGGTAGGTAGGTCAGTTTCTGTGTGCTTGGTCATGTTATGGTCAGTGGGTCAGTTTCAGTGTTTTTTCGGTCAGGTTGTGGTCAATGTGTCAGTTTCTGTTTGTTCGTTCAGGTTGTCATCAGTTTGTCAGATTCTGTGTGTTTGGTCAGGTTGTGGTCAGTGGGTCAGTTTCTGTGTGCTCGGTCAGTTTGTGCCCAGTGGGTTTGTTTATGTGTGTTCGGTCAGGTTGTGGTCAGTGGATAATTTTCTGTCAGTTCCGTCAGTGTGTGGTCCGTGGATCAATTTCTGTGTGTTCAGCCAAGTTGTCAGGATTTGTTCAGTTGGTCAGTTTCTGTGTGCTTGTACAGGTTGTGGTCAATGGGTCGGTTGCTTTGTGTTCACTCAGGTTGTGGTTGGAAGGTCAGTTTCTGTGTGCTCTCTCATGTTTTGGTCAGTGGGTCAGTTTCAGTGATTGTTCGGTCAGGTTGTGGTCAATGGGTCAGCTTCTGTGTGTTCGGTCAGGTTGTGGTCAGTGGATCATATCCTGTGTTTTCGGTCTGGATATGTCAGTGTGTGATACTCTGCATGTTCGGTCAGGTTGTGGTCAGTTGCTCAGTCTGGTTGAGTTCGGTCAGTATGTGGTCAGTGGGCCAGTTTCTGTTTGTTCGATCAGGTTGTGGTCAGTGGGTCAGTTTCTGTGTGATTGGTCAGTTTGTGGCCAGTTGCTCAGTTACTGCGTGCTCTCTCAGGTTGTGCTCAGTGGGTCAGTTTCACTGTGTTCGTTCAGTATTTGTTCAGTGTGTCAGTTTCTGTGTGCTCGTTCAGGTTGTGGTCATTGTGTCAGGTTCCGTGTTTTCTGTCAGGTTGTGGTCAGTGGGTCAGTTTCTGTGTGTGCAGCCAGGTTGTTGACAGTGGGTCAGGTACTTTGTGTTTGGTCATGTTGTGGTCAGTCGGTCAGTTTCTGTGTCTTCACTCAGGTCATGGTCAGAAGGTCAGTTTCTGCATGTTTTGTCAGGTTGTGGTCAGTGGCTCAGTCTGGTTCAGTTCGGTCAGGTTGTGGTCAATGGGCCAGTTTCTATTTGTTCTGTCATGTGTTGTCAGTGGGTCAGTTCCTGTGTGTTCAGTCAGGTTCTGCTCAGTGGGTCAGTTTCTGTGTGTTCAGTCAGATTGTGGTCAGTGGGTCAGTTTCTATGTGATTGGTCAGGATGTGGTCAGTTGCTCAATTTCTGTGTGCTCGTTCAATTTGTGGTCAGTGTGTCAGTTTCAGTGTCTTTGGTCAGGTTGTGGTCAGTGGGACAGTTTTTGTGTGTTCAGTCAGGTTGTGGTCAGTGGGTCAGTTTCTTTGTGTTTGGTAAGGCTGTGGTCAGAGTGTCAGTTTCTGTGTTTTTGATGAGGTTCTGGTCCGTTGGTCGGTTCTGTGTGTTCGGTCAGGTTGTGTTCAGTTGGCCAGTTTCTGCATGTCCGGCCAGGTTAACATCAGAAGGTCAGTTTCTGAGTTTTGGGCAGGCTGTGATCAGTGGTTCAGTTTGGTTGACTTTGGTCAGCATGTGGTCAGTGGATCAGTTTCTGTTTGTTTGGAAAGGTGGTGGTTAGTGGGTCAGTTTCTGTGTGATCGTACAGGTTGCCGTCAGTGTGTCAGTTGCTGTGTGGTCTGTCAGGTTGTGGTCAGTGGGTCAGTTTCTGTGTGTTCGGTCAATTTGTGGTCAGTGGGTCAGCTTATGTGTGATCGGACATGTTGTGGTCAGTGGTTTTGTTTCTGTGTGTTTGGTCATGTTGTGGTTAGTGGGCCAGTTTCTGTGTGTTTTGTCAGGTTGTGGTCAGTGGGTCAGTTTCCGTGTGTTCAGTCAGGACTTGGTCACTGTCTCAGTTTATGTGTGATCAGCCAGGTTGTGGTCAGTGGGTCAGTTTCTGTGCTTTCGGTCTGGTTGTGGTCAGTGGGTTCGTTTCTGTGTGTTCGGTCACTTTGCGGTCAGTATGTCAGTTTATGTGTGTTCAGTCACGTTGTGGTTAGTGTATCAGAATCAGTATGTTCGATCAGGTTGTGGTAAGTGTGTCAGTTACTTTGTGTTCGGTCAGGTTGTGGTAATGAGCCAATTTATGTGTGTTACGTCTGGTTGTCTTCAGTGGTTCAGTTTCTTTGTGTTTGTTCAAGTTTTGGTCAGTGGATCAGTCCTGTGTGCTCAGTAAGGTTGTTGTCATTTTGTCAGATTCTGTGAGTTCGGTCATGTTGTGTCCGGTGGGTCAGTTTCTGTGAGTTTGTTCAGGTTGAGCTCATTGTGCCAGTCTTTGTGTGCTCGGTCAGTTTGTGGTCAGTGGGTTTGTTTCTTTGTTTTCGGTCAGTTTGTGGTCAGTGGATCATTTTCTGTCAGTTCCATCAGTGTTTGATCAGTGGTACAGTTTCTGTGTGTTCGGTTAATTTGTTGTCAGTGGGTCAGTTTCTGTTACTTCAGTCATGATTTGTTCAGTTTGTCACTTTCTGTGTGTTTGTCCAGGTTGTGGTCAATGGGTCACTTTCGGTGTCTTAGGTCAGTTTGTGGCCAGTGTGAGAGTTTCAGTGTTTGTTCCATCAGGTTTTGGTCAATGGGTCAGTTTCTGTGTGTTCTTTCAGATTGTGATCATTTGGTCACTTTCTTTGTGATCGGTCAGCTTGTGGTCAGTGGGTTAGAAGCAAATAGATTTCAGGTGGACGCCTACCCGCACTTGATGCTGTGGGTTCCTGAACATGTCCTTTGTGATCCCGCCTAAAAAATGTCATCTTGTACGAAAAGATAGCCTGGCGTGGAAGTGACCTGAATTTCAAAGAAGCAAGGAGGAAAGACTGCATTGTTCTGCTTGCTGGCAGGACGTTTTTCGCAGTTTCCCTGGTGGTATAGTGGTTCGGATTCGGCACTTTCACCACCGCGACCCGAATTCGATAACCCGGTCAGGAAAATAGTGCGTTTTCTGGCAATTTAAAATGCCAGCAATCAAAGCCCACACGCGAAACAATGCTTCAACTTTTCAACTTTCCACACCGCTGCTGTTGCCTCAACAGTCAGCAGCGCATCATTCGGTACCGAGGTGCAACATTCACTTGCCTTGCCTTCTGTAAAATGCCTGCTGTTTCAAAGTCAGCAGGAAATGACATTGGGAACAAGACACTTGAAATGGCCACATTTATGTGTACCTCACAGTGTCAAAACAGTCACGGTTATTATCCGCCTTCCATGTATTATTTTGCCGAATTCATCTCCCTAACAAACTTAGCTGATCATAGCACGGCTATCAGTCAACTCATTGCCAGTGTGAAAAATGCCACATTAGCAACGTGTGCAAGACTCGAATGACAGAGTACCTGGGCCATGATAACTTATCCTGATACTCAGGAGGCCTTAACATTCGCTGCATAAGACAATTCTACCTCTGGTTACCATCCCTTCTGCCATTGGAAAGCGTTTGTCTTTATTTCCTCTATCAAAAGCCATTGTAATTTTGCAAGCCTTTATTAAATTTCCTCTTAGCCTCCAGAGGAAAGCAATTCCAGCTTGTCCACACCATCAACATAACTGAAGTCGCTTGTCTGTCGGGCCACACTGTAAGACGTCAAACGAGTTCTGTATGTCGGGGAGTCAAGGGTTATGGGGAGCGGGCGGAAAAGTTGCGTTGTGTCGAAGATCTCATCAGCCACGAACTTATTAAATGGCGGGGCTCGAGGGGCCGAATGGCCCAATCCTGCTCCTATTTATTCTTTTGGGGAAGGTTAGTTTCTTAATTATGTAATTTTTGAGCAGCTAAACAACGTTGGAAGGAAACTCCCACGGCACCTAGAAAAGTGCAAAATCTTAGCTCTGCCGTGAGCTCATGCACCTGAGAGGTTAACCCTGTGATTCTCTGTCCACAGATCTTCCAGGACCTTCGAAGTGTTTCCAGCATTTAGTCAACAATTCCAGATGCAGTATCTGCTGCATTTTGCTTTTTATGTTAACGCAGTGTCCCCGCTTGTATTAACAAAAGCCAAAAATAAATTGTAGCTACCAGAAAATGGAATTTGTTAACTCGGCGTGCATTGGTGGTTCAGGGGTAGAATTCTCGCCTGCCACGCGGAGAACCCGGGTTCGATTCCCGGCCAATGCAGGTTAACCTTTTAAACAATTCATTTCATAGCAAACACATCACTTGAGCATAAATAATATATTAGCTGTATCTGTGCAACTGGATCAAGGGTATGAATGTTCTGCTCCTCTTCCTGTGCAACAGTTTTCAGGGGCTGAATGGCATCCTGTTCCTGTGTAACAGGCTCGATTCTTACTCTGACAGACATTACATTGCTCACTTCCTCGTTAGTGTAGTTGTGAGTATCCCCACCTGTCACGCGGGAGACCGGGGTGAAATTCCCCGACGGGGAGGAATTTTAACATCCCCAATATTAAACCTTTGGGCAGCACCTTAACGTGCTCCTTGGAAAAGATCAACAGCGAAAAATTGAACCTAAAATAATTTTAAATGGTGAGGAACTGTATAAAAACCTCCTGCATCAATTCCTCGTTAGCATAGTGTTCTCCTTCTGGTTGTCTTTTGTGCGGGGCATTGCGGAGCGAGAGAGGACAGGGAAATGCAGATAACAGCGGGAGAAAGCACGTCTGATCTTTCAAGGGGACAGCACTGGCACGATTGGCCGAATGGCTTCACACTGTACTGCAAGCGTCCATGAATCATATGGATATCTGAGACATACTCACACAAAGTGAGCACACATCTCTGTTCGTGTTTGAGTCTTTGTCTCAAGCAGTGCATTACTATTTCCTCTGTGTTGTCCTTGATATTTTGGTGCTGATTATTCAATATCCCGACGGCTTTTCTCTGACTGTGTATCACTGAGAAAAGCACAGAAGCAAATAGATTTCAGTTGGACGCCTACCCGCAATTGATGCTGTGGTTTCTTGAACATGTCGTTTGTGATCTCGCCTAAAAAATGTCATCTTGTCCGAAAAGTTTGCCTGGCGCGAAAGTGACCTGAATTTCAAAGCAGCAAGGAGGAAAGACTGCATTGTTCTGCTTGCTGGCAGGATGCTTTCCATAGCTTCCCTGGTGGTCTAGTGGTTAGGATTCGGCGCTTTCACCGCCGCGGCCCGGATTCGATTCCCGGTCAGCGGAATGCAGTGCACATGCACTGTGCACCTTAGACCAGCAGGGGGCGCACACACGCCGTTACTTTTACTGAAGAACAGCTAACGTGCACCGTGTACCTTAGCTCAGCAGGGGGCAAACACTCGCCGTTACTTACACTGCAGACCTGCTGACGTGCACCGTGTGCATTAGACCAGCAGGGGCGCGCACTCTCCATTACCTATACTGCAGACCTGCTAACATTCACTGTGTTCCTTAGATGAGCAGGAGGCGCACTCTTGCCGTTACCTATACTGCAGACCTGCTAACATGCACCATGCACCTTCGAACAGCAGCGGGCGCACACTCACCGTTACTTATACTGCAGTCCTGTTAACATGCACCGCGCACCTTAGACCAGCAGGAAGCGCTCTCTTGCCGTTACTTTTACTGCATACCTGCTAACATGCACCATGCACGTTCGACCAGCAGTAGGCACACGCTGCCGATACTTATACTGCAGACCAGCTAATGTACACTGTGCGCAATAGACCAGCTGGGGGTGCACTCTTGCCATTACTAATAATGCAGTACTGTTAACCTGCACTGCGCACCTTTGACCTGCAGCGGCTGCACACACTTGCTGTTACTTGTATTGCTGACCTGCGAACATGCACCATGCACATGCAACATGCACACTAGCAATTGCTGATAATTTGTTCGCATACGAAAGCAAAATATTGTGGATGCTGGAAATCTGAAATAAGAACAGAAATGCTGGAAATACACAGCAGGTCAGGCAACATCTGTGGCGAGAGAAAAAACGTTAACGTTTCAGGTCGATGTGCTTTCATCAAAATGGGATAAAGTTAGAGATGTAACAGATTATAAGAACATAAGAAATAAGAGCAGGACTGGATATACGACCCTTCGCCCCAGTCCATAAGATCATGGCTGATCATCGATCTCAATGCCACTTTTCCACCCGATTTCCGTACTCCTTGATTCCCCTCGAGTCCAGAAATCTATCAATCTCAGCCTTGATTATATTCAATGACTCAGCATCCACAGGCCTCAGGGGCAGAGAATTCCAAAGATTCAAAACCCTCAGATTGATGAAATTCCTCCTAATCTCAGTCTTAATGGACGACCCCTTATCCTGAGACCATGTCAACTAGTTATGGACACTCCAGCCCAGGGGAAACGAAATGTCAGCCTCTAAGCTGTCATTCCCCTTCAGAACCTTGTATGTTTCAATGAGAACAACATTCATTCTTCTAAACCCCAGAGAGTATAGTCCCGTTCTACACATTCTCTCATCATAGGACAGCTCTCTCATCCCAGGAATCAATCTAGTGAACCTTCGTTGCAAAGCCTCCAAGGCAAGTATATCCTTCCCTAGATATGTAGACCGAAACTGTGCACAATACCCCAGGTGTGGTCTCGCCAAGGCCCTGCACAATTGTAGCAAGACGTCCATACACTTATACTCCAACCCCCTTGCAATAAAAGCCAGCATGCCATTTGCCTTCCTTATTGCTTGCTGTACCTGCATGCTAGCTTTCAGTGCTCCTTTCAGGAGGAGTTCCAAATCTCTCTGAACAACAACATTTGAAAGTTCCTCACCATTTAAAAGTTTTCTCTTTCTCTATTCTTCTTACCAAAGTGAATAAACTCTCATTTCGCTACATTACTCCATCTGCCACCTTACCTGCCCACTCACATAATCTATCTATATCACTTTGCAGGCTCTTTGTCTTCTCCTCACAGCTTACTGCCCCAACAAGGAGGTTAGCAGTTTTGCAGTATAAGTAAGTGTGAATGAATGCCCCCTGGTGTTTTAATGTACACATTGCCGGTTAGAGGTTCAGCAGTATGATTGATGGCTTGTATGCGGCCCCTCGTATTATAATGTGCACCGTGCATGTCACCAGTTCCTTAGTGAATAACATGTACCTTTTTAAATTTAATATCCTGTATTCGCCGCTCAGAATGTGTCTCCTCTACATTGGGGGACCTAACGATGGTCTCCACAGCAATGTGGTTCACTCTTAATTGCCCTATGAAATGGCCTAACAAGTTGTAAGAAACTGCTATGAAAACAATAAGGATAAAACCGGACAGACCATCCGGCATCAACCTCGTCACACACAGCCCAGTCGACTCTGCAAATTCATCTTCACAAGAATCTGGGGATTTTTGCCAAAATTGATAGAGCTGTCCCACAGAATAGTCAAGCATCAGCCTGACATAGTCATACTCACAGAATCATACTTTTCAGCTTTCAGCCAGTGTCCCAAACTCCTCCATCACCATCGCTGGGTATGTCCTATCCCACCAGCAGGGCAGACCCACCGGGGTTGGTGTCAGAATGGTGTACTCTAGGTTAGGAGAGGCCCTAGGTGTCCGCAACATTGACTTCGGACCCCATGAGGTCTCAGGGCTTCAGATCAAGCATGGGCAAGGAAACCTCCTGCTGATTACCACCTACCGCCCTTCCTCAGCTGATGAATCAATACTCCTCCATGTTGAACACAATTGGAAGAAGCACTGTGAGTGGCAAGTGCACAGAATAAACTCTGGGTGGGGGACTTCAATGTCCATCACCAAGAGTGGTTCGGTAGCACCACTACTGACCGAGCTGGTCGAGTCCTTAAAGACATAGCTGCCAGTCTGGGCCTGAGACAGGTGGTGCGAGAACAAACAGGAGCGAAAAACGTACTGCTCCTTGTCCTCAGCAATCTAGCTGTTCCAGATGGATCTCTCCATGACAGTTTTGGTAGCAGTGACCACCGCACAGGTATTGTGGAGGCGAAGCCCCGTCCTCACACTGACGACACTATCCATCGTGCTGTGTCGCACTAACACTGTGCTAAATGAGATATGGTGTGGAGATGCCGGAGTTGGACTGGGGTGGACAAATGTAAGAAGTCACACAACACCATGTTATAGTCCAACAGCTTTATTTGAAATCACAAGCTTTCGGAGCACTGCTCCTTCTTCAGGTGAAGTGGAGAAATGCATAAAGGCACAGCTTATATAGTCAGAGAATCATGTCAGATGTTTACAGGTAACCTTTCCAACTGCCATTTATCACACCTCGGCAGAGAGATAATCACAGCAGTCAAAGGTGTGAATGGTGTCCAAACAGGTCAGTCAGGGAAACATTACATCAAAGAACAATGAGGTGGGGTCACAAGGGGTCAAATATTGCAGATGCTGGGGTCTGTATGAAAAACAAAAAAACATAAAAACAGACAAAAAACATTTTTTTTGGCTGGAAATCACAGCAGGTCCGGCCGCATCTGTGTAGAGAGAACAAGCCAATGTCGACTCGATTCTGGATGACCCTGCATCAGGTGGGGCTACATGTAGCGTGACATGAACCCAAGATCTCGGTTGAGGCCGTCCTCATGGGTGCGGAACTTGGCTATCAGTTTCTGCTCGAAGATTTTGCGTTGTCGTGTGTCTCGAAGGCCACCTTGGAGAATGCTTACCCGAAGATCGGAGGCTGAATGTCCTTGACTGCTGAAGTGTTCCCCGACTGGGAGGGAACACTCCTGCCTGGTGATTGTTGCGCGGTGTCCGTTCATCCGTTGTCGCAGTGTCTGCATGGTCTCGCCGATGTACCATGCTCCGGGGCATCCTTTCCTGCAACGTATGAGGTACACAACGTTGGCCGAGTCACATGACTATGTACCATGTACCTGGTGGGTGGTTTCTACACAGATGCGGCCGGACCTGCTGTGATTTCCAGCCAAAAAAAATGTTTTTTGTCTGTTTTTTTGTTTTTCATACAGACCCCAGCATCTGCAATATTTGACCCCTTGTGACCCCACCTCATTGTTCTTTGATGTAATGTTTCCCTGACTGACCTGTTTGGACACCATTCACACCTTTGACTGCTGTGATTATCTCTCTGCCGAGATGTGATAAATGGCAGTTGGATAGGTTACCTGTAAACATCTGACATGATTCTCTTACAATATAAGCTGTGTCTTTATGCATTTCTCCACTTCACCTGAAGAAGGAGCAGCGCTCCGAAAGCTTGTGATTTCAAATAAAGCTGTTGGACTATAACTAAATGAGATAGATTCAGAACAGATCTACCAACTCAATACTGGGTATTCATGAGGCGCTGTGGGCCATCAGCAGCAGAAGAATTGTATTCCACCACAATCTGTAACCTCATGGCACGGCATATCCCTCACTCTACCATTACCATCAAGCAAGGGGACCAATGCTTTTTCAATTAGGAGAGAGTTTTTATTCGTATATGGGATTCGAATATTATTATTGCTTATCCCTAATTGGCCTTGAGAAGGTGGCGGTGAGCCACCTTATGGAACCACACCAGTCCTAGTGGTGAAGGTACCCCCACAGTGCTGGTAAGAAGGGAGTTCCAGGATTTTGACCCAGCAACGATGAAGGATCGGTGATTTCCTTCCAAGTCAGGATGGAGTGTTACTTGGAGGGGAACTTGGAGGTGGTGGGGTTCCCAGGTGCCTGCTGCCCTTGCACTTCTAGGTGGAAGAGGTCACTGGTTTGGGAGATGCTGCCGAAGAAGCCTTGGCGAGTTGCTGCACTGATTCTTGTAGATGGTACACTCTGCAGCAATGGTACGCTGGTGGTGGAGGAACTTAATGTTTAATGTGGTGGATGGGGTGCCAATCAAATGCTTTGTCTTGCATGGAGTCTAGCTTATGGAGTGTTGTTGGAGCAGCACACATCCAGGCAAGTGGAGAGTGTGGAAGAGCATGCGGAGAGCAGCATCAGGCAAAACTAAAAATGAGGTGCCAACCTGGGGAAGCTGCAACACAGGATTACATGCATGCTAAAAAGCGGAATCAGCATTCTATAGACGGCGAATCAATCGCACAATCAACGGATCAGCTCAAAGCTCTGAAGTCCTGCCACATCTAGTCGTGAATGGTGGTGGACCTTTAAACAACTAATGAGAGGAGGAGGCCCCATGAATATCCCCATCCTCAATGATGGTGAGCCCAGCGCGTGAGTGCAAAAGGCAAGGCTGAAGCATTTGCAAGCATTTTCAGCCAGGAGTGCCCAGTGGTTGATCCGTATAGGCCTGCTCCTGAGGTCCCCAACAAAACAGAAGCCAGTCTTCAGCCAATTCGATTTACAGGACCAATCCAACCCAGTCAATTTCCACACCATCAGTCTACTCTCAATCATCAGCAAAGTGATTCAAGGTGTCATCGACAGTGCTATCAAGCGGTACTTATTTACCAGTAACCTGCTCACTGATGCACAGTTTGGGTTCCGCAAAGACCACTCAGCTCCTGACCTCATAACAGTCTTGGTCCAAACATGGGCAAAGGAGGGAAATTCCAGAGATGACGTGAGAGTTACTGCCCTTGACATCAAGGCAACATTTGACCGAGTGTGGCATCAAGGAGCACTAGTAAAACTGAAATCAATGGGAATCGGGGTGAAAACGCACCACTGGCTGGAGTCATACCTCGCATAATGGAAGATGGTTGTGGTGGTTGAAGGGCACTCCTCACAGCCCCAGGACATCGCTGCAGGAGTACCTCAGGGCAATGTCATAGAATCATAGAAAGTTACAGCACGGAAGGAGGCCATTTTGGCCCATCATGTCAGTGCCGGCCAACAAAGGACCATCCAGTCTAATCCCACGTCCCAGCTCTTGCTCTGTAATCCTGCAGGTTACAGCATCCCAAGTGCACATCCAAGAACTTTTTAAATGTGGCTAGGGTTTCTTCCTCTATCACCGCTTCAGGCGGTGAGTTCCAGACCCACACAACCCTCTGGGAGAAGAACTTTCCCCTCTAATCCTCCCTAATGCTTCCACTGATTACTTTAAATCTGTGCCCTTTGGTTGCTGACCCCTCAGCTAAAGGAAATAGGTCCGTTCTATCCAATTTATGTAGGCTGCCCTTAATTTTATACACGTCAATATGATCTCCCCTCAGCCTCCTCTGCTCCAAGGACAGCAAACCCAATCTTTCCTCATAGCTAAGATTCTCTATCAGCAACACCTTTGTAAATCTCCTCTGTAACCTCTCTAGTGCAATCACATCTTTCCTGTAATGTGGTGACCAGAACTGCATGCAGTACACTAGCTGAGGCCCAACCAGTGTTTTATACCTTTGAAACATAACCCCCTCGCTCTTGTTTTCTATGGCACGACTAATAAAGTCAAGCATTCCGTTTGCCTTCTTAAATAGCTTATCTACCTGGCCTGCTAACTTCAGGGATCTGTGGACACGCACTCCAAGGTCACTTTGTTTCAGACATGGCGCTTCCCGCGCTTTCCCGCCACTGCTGCCGATTACAACGCTGTTTACTGCGGTTTCCGTTCTCTTTTTTTTTATTTACTGTTGGAGACTCGTTCCCGCCAGAGCTGAGAAATACCAAGGGGCAGAAAAAGTTAGTGGGATATTTGTGCAGACCCCCAAAGAGTAATGCAGAATTTGGGGATTGCATTAAATGGGAAATTAGAGACGCATGCAATAAGGGCACAGCAGTCTTCATGGGTGACTTTAATCTACATACAGATTGGGCTCACCAAATTAGTAACAATATTGTGGAGGATGAATTCCTAGAGTGTATATGGGATGATTTCCTGGGCAAATATGTCATGGAACCAACCAGAGATCAGGCCATTTTAGACTGGGTATTATGTAATGAGAAAGGATAAATTAACAATCTTGTGCAAGGCCCCTTGGGGAGGAGCGATCATCATATGATAGAATTCATCATTAAAATGCAGAATTATGTAGTTGACTGAGAGACTATGGTCCTGAATTCAAATAAGGGAAACTACGAAGATATGAGGCACGAGTTGCCTAGGGTGGATTGGGAAACTTTACTTAAAGGGTTGACGGTGGAAAGGCAATGGCAAGCATTTAAAGATCGCATGGGTGAAATACAGAATTTGTTCATTACTGTTTGGCATCAAAACAAACAAAAAAGCTGACTCAACCGTGGCTAACAAGGGAAATTAGGGATAGCATAAGATCCAAGGCGAGGACATCAAATTTGGCAAGAAAAAGCAGCCAACCTGAGGATTGGGAGCAGTTTAGGATTCAGCAAAGCAGGACAAAGTGATTTATTAAGAGGGGGAAATACATTATGAGAGCAAGCTTGCAGAGAACATAAAAACTGACGGTAATAGCTTCTATAGATATGTGAAGAGAAAAAGATTGGTGAAGTCAAGCTTAGGTCCCTTGCAGTCAGAATCAGGGGATTTTATAATAGGGAACACGGAAATGGCAGGCTCATTAAATACATACTTTTGTTCTGTCTGCTCAAAGGAGGACACAAATAACCTCCCAGATGTGATGTATGTGCCTTTAAGAGCCCCAGGAGTGCTGTAATGCCGGTAATTGCCACTTGGGCTATATAAGCCTGTATATTGTGTATATCCTTTAGAACCCCCTCCCAGACTTTGCTTAGTAAATACCTATGAACCAACTCCTGTCTTCAGTGTCTTTATAAACACACGGACACTACAGTGGCGACGAAGTGGAAACGGACTTACCTGCAATTCGGCAGCACCTCAAGTACATCGATTCCTCGGGCGTCCAGAAGACTCAAGGAAGTGAGAGAAGCTGTGGTTTCACCAGCTGGCCAAGCTGGTGGCAGGTACTGCGCTAATCCTTCCTGGGCATCAGGCTGGGGCTCCAGCGGCTGGATCTAAAGCTGAGACAAGCAGCGAAATTGGAGGGAAGCAATAACGGACTGGGAGGGAGCACTCAGGAAACGGCCGGCGTGGCAAGCAGGTCAGCGTTCAAACCTCTGGCGGGAACGAGTCTCCAACAGTAAATTAAAAAAAAGAGAACGGAAACCGCAGTAAACAGCGTTGTAATCGGCAGCAGTGGCGGGAAAGCGCGGGAAGCACCATGTCTTTGATACAGAAAAGAAATAAAAGCATGGGAAGCGCCATATCTTTTCTGAAATGCATATGTCTGGCAATATTGATGCTTTTGATAGCGAAATAGATGATTGGACCACATACATGGAAAGAGTGGAGGCATATTGCACTGCAAAGGGAATAGAAGATGAAAAAAAAGCTTCAGTACTTCTGAACTTAATGGGCGCAAAGACATACGGGCTGCTACAAAATTAATCACTCCATCCAAACCAAAGGACAAGAATGTTAAAGAAATTGTTGATACCCTGCAGGAGCACTTAAACCCAACACCGCTGCTGATAGCGGAACGATTCAAGTTCTTCAAGAGAAATCAACACAAGAATGAAAGTAACGCTGATTACCTAACCGAATTAAGAAAGCTATCAAAGTACTGCCAATTCGGGGCAGGACTATCAGATTATCTTCGAGACAAATTCGTTTGCGGTCTCTTAAGTGAAGGAACACAAAAAAGACTGCTTTCTGAAAAAGATTTAACATTGGACATAGCTTTCAGTATGGCTGTATCATACGAAGCAGCAGCAAAATGAGCTGCAGAGATATAACAAAAGACACAGGACTTCGCCACCCATGAAATGACACAGGGTTTCGAAAGATGTTATCGCTGCGGCAGATCCACCCATAACCAGAGGGACTGCTGGTTCAAGGACAAAGCATGCAGGCAATGCGGAAAGATTGGACACATTGCACGGGTATGCCGATCTGGACAAAATAAATCCACTGACAGAAAAAAAAAATCAATAAAAAAAAGTACAGGAAGGTACAAATGATGACGGACAGTAGCTCCGAAGACCAGAAGAGTGATAGCGACTTCAAAAACAAGAGACTAAGCTGTCTCAAATTACATAATCTACTTGCCAAAGATGATTACCAAACCATTTGGGTTACCCTCACAATAGCAGGGTCCCCAGTTAAAATGGAGCTAGATACAGGATCAGCTCTAACCGTAATGAATCGACGGGATTACGAGAGGCTATTTTCGCATATACCTCTAAAAGACACATCCATTATCTTAAAAACATATACGGGGCAGAATGTACACCCCAATGGAAAAGTAAGTGTGCCTCTTGTATACAACGGCAAAGAAATACAAAAGTTGTATTTATACATTCTACAAGATGGTGGTCCACCGTTGTTGGGACGTGAATGGATCAGGAAGATACGTTTAGACTGGCACTCCATTCAGGCTGACGGTGACCAGTAAGGAAAAAAACAATGATGACATCATACCTGAATGATTAAAAGACATCTTGGCCAACGCCAAAGAAGTGTTTCAAGAGAAACTAGGAACCTTGAAAGGCATCACCGCCTCAATAAAAGTGGAAGATATAGCAATTCCCAAATGTTTTAAGGCAAGACCGGTGCCATACGCAATACGTCCAGCAGTCGAGGCAGAGCTGGAGAATTTGGAAAAAGCAGGCGTATTACCCAAAATAGATTGGAGCGAATCGGCATCACCCATCGTTCCAGTCATGAAAAAAGCATTGAATAAAGATAAATCTGAAGAACAGAGAAAAATTCGCATCTGTGGTGACTTCAAGGTGACTGTAAACCCGGTCCTTCACACGGTACAGTATCCTCTTCCGATGATAGAAGATATTTTCGCCTCGCTATCCGGAGGGAAACGTTTCACCAAAATTGACTTGGCACAGGCATATCTACAGATGGAGGTTGAGGAGGCCTCTAAAAAGTATCTCACGATAAACACACACAAAGGCCTGTACCAGTACAATCGACTGGTTTTTGGAGTAGCATCAGCTCCAGCTATCTGGCAAAGAGCTATGGAGCAAGTCCTGCAAGGGATTCCAGGGACTCAATGCTAACGAGACGACATCCTTGTAACAGGAGAAAACGACAACGAGCACCTTGCCAATTTGGAGCAGGTGCTCACTTGGCTGAAATAACAGGACCTACGAGCGAATCGCTCCAAGTGCGAATTTTTCCAAAATCAGATATCATATTGTGGCCACATAGTTAATAATGAAGGTTTGCATAAGTCACCTGAAAAAAATTGAAGCGGTTATAAAAGCCCCAGCACCTGAAAGTGTTTCACAATTAAGGTCGTTCCTGGGATTAATAAATTACTATCATAAATTTTTACCGAACTTATCAACTCTTCTACACCCTCTTAATGAACTTCTACAAACAGGAGTGATTTGGAAATGGAACGAAGAATGTAAGCGTGCCTTCCATAAATGCAAAGACTTAATCTCTTTCCGAAGAAGTTTTGGCACATTACAACCCATCACTGCCAATCAATCTGGCGTGCGATGCATCCCCTTACAGCATAGGAGCAGTATTATCCCATAAATTCCCTGATGGCTCAGAACGGCCGATAGCTTTTGCGTCACGCTCATTAAACTCAGCTGAGCGTAACTATGCCCAAATCGACAGGGAAGCACTCAGCCTGGTATGCGGAGTGAAGAAATTCAACCATTACCTATACGGACAAAAATTTACCTTGTTGACTGACCATCAACCCCTCATCTCCATATTCAACCCTTAAAAAGGTGTTCCGATTATGACAGCGCAAAGGCTACAGAGTTGGTTCCTTTTTCTAGGGGCACACCAATACAACATAGAATACAAAGGGTCAAAACAGCATGGGAATGCTGGCGGTTTATCGTGCCTACCGTTGCCAACGGTAGAAGAGGCACCTACAGTAGACCCAGTAGAGATGTCCCACTCTACCATAGTGGAATGTCTACCAGTGATAAATTCTGCCATTGAAGCGGAGATGAGAAATGGCCCGACTCTCTCACGGGTCTACGATTTAACAGTGAAGGGATGGCCAGCACATGGCGAACTATTTTTGCCTGCATTCTCGCAAAGAAGAGAACAGCTGTCAGTGTGACGACGAACCTTGATGTATGGATCCAGAGTGGTGATTCCACCCAAACTCCAGGATAAACTGCTAAAGGAGCTTCACGAGGGGCATCTGGGTGGTGTGAAAAAGAAGAACCTAGCTAGGGCCTTTGTATGGTGGCCAGGTATCGATGGAGACATCGAAGAAATGACCAAGAGCTGCCTAGGATGCCAGAAGGTCCAAAACGCTCCACCACAAGCCCCTCTACATCCATGGGAGTCGCCCTCATCTCCCTGGCAAAGGGTGCACATCGACTTTGCTGGTCCATTTATGGACTCAATGTTCTTTATCGCGGTTGATGCACACTCCAAGTGGCTGGAGGTAATAAAGATGTCCTCCACCACCACGGAAAAAACCATCACAGTATTAAGGACCATATTTGCCAGGAATGGGCTGCCGGAACAGATATGTTCTGGTAATGGACCGCAATTTGTGTCCGAAGAATTCAGAAAGTTCTGAAAAAACAATGGGGTTAAGCACTACACGTCTGCCCCATACCATCCCGCCACCAATGGATTTGGCTGAAAGGTTTGTCCAGACCTTCAAGAAGGCCATAAATGCCATGGGTAATGAAGACATATAACTTCAGCACAAGGTGGATAACTTCTTATTCGCATACAGGAATGCAACACATATGGTTACCAACCAAACTCCCGCCATGATGTTCTTCAATAGAAACCTAAGATGCCGGCTAGATTTGGTCAAGCCCAACATCAGAAGGGACGTGGAGAACCGGCAGTTTCAAGGCATGAATGAAAGGCCAACTAGAACCTTCCAGATAGGTCAACAAGTTTTGGCCCGGGACTACCGTACCGAGAAATGGCAGCCTGGAAATATCTGCACACGACTAGGACCACTGATGTATACCGTGGACATCGGAGAAAGCATAATAAGGCGCCATGCTGACCAAATCATAAAGTCATCTGAAAAGGGACAACCTACACAACAACTCTATACATCTAATGATGAAGTGGAGATACCCATATCTACCTCCGATCCGGTGATACTGGAACCCGATGAACCCGACACTGGCATTCAAGCCGAATCAGCCTTGCCAGAAGAAGCTACTACACCACCAGAAACTACTACACCCCCGAGGCGTTATCCGGACCGAGTCAGGAAGCCTCCTGAGAGACTAACTTATAATTAATTAACTACAGCAATGTATATTATTTGGCTTATAACATGTAATTAATAATTACTTTAAATATGATGTACTGGTTAGCTAATAGGGGAGGAATTGTGGTGTATGTGCCTTTAAGAGTCCCAGGTGTGCTGTAATGCTGGTACTTGCCACTCGGGCTATATAAGCCTGTATATTGTTTATATCCGTTAGAACCCCCCCAGACTTTGCTTAGTAAATACCTATGAACCAACTCCTGTCTTCAGTGTCTTTATCAACACACGGACACTACACCAGAGATGTCGGGGAACATAGGGTCTAGTGAGAGAAGAAATAGAATGGAATCAGTATTTGTAAGGAAATGGTGTTAGGGAAGTTGACGGGATTGAAAGCCGATTAATACCCAAGGCCTGATAATGTACCTCCTATGGTACTTAAGGAAGTGGCCCTAGAAATATTAGATGCATTGCTGGTCATCAACCAAAATACTACAGACTCTGGATCACTTCCCATGGCTTGGAGGATAGCTAATGTAACCCCACTATTTAAAATAGGTGGTAGAGAGAAGACGGGGAATTATAGAACGTTAAGTCTGACATCAGTAGTAGGGTAAATGCTGGAGTCCATTATAAATGATGTAACAGTAGAGCACTTGGAAATCAGTGACAGGATCGGAAAATTTCAACATGGATTTACAAAAGGTAAATCATGGTTGACTAATCTACTGGAATTTTTTGAGGATTTAACTGGTAGAGTAGACAAGGGAGAACCAGTGGATGTGGTGTATTTGGATTTTCAGAAGGCTTTCGATAAGGTTCCGCATAAGTAATTAGCATGCAAATTTAAAGCATACGGGATGGGGTGTTATTTACTGTCTTGGATAGAGAACTGGTTGGGAAAACAGAAAGTCACTTCCTGTGTCCCTGACGACCATGTGTGCAGGAAGTGTATCCAGCTGCAGCTACTGGCAGACCGCATTGCGGCGCTAAAGCTGTGAATGGATACATAATGGAGCATTCCCGATGACGAGGACATCGTGGATAGCACGTGTAATGAGTTGTTCACACCGCAGGTAATGGCAGCACAGGCCGGGAGGGAATGGGTGACCACCAGGCAGAGTAGTAGGTGCAGGCAGGTAGTGCAGGTTGTCCCTGAGGCCATACACCTCTCAGCAGGTATACTACTTTAGATATTGTTGGGGAGGATGGCTTATCAGATGAACCATGGTGTGGAGATGCCGGTGTTGGACTGGGGTGCACAAATGTAAGAAGTCACACAACACCAGGCTATAGTCCAACAGCTTTATTTGAAGTCACAAGCGCTCGGAGCGCTGCACCTTCGTCAGGTGAAGTGGAGAGATGCATAAAGACACAGCTTAAATAGTCAGAGAATAATGTCAGATATTTACAGGTAAACTTTCTAACTGCCATTTATCACACCTCGGCAGAGAGATAATCACAGCAATCAAAGGTGTGAATGGTGTCCAAACAGGTCAGTGAGGAAAACATTATATCAAAGAACAATGAGGTGAGGTCACAAGTGGTCAAATGTTGCAGATGCTGGGGTCTGTGTGAAGAACAAAAATACAGAAAAAAACATTTTTTTTGCTGGAAATCACAGCAGGTCCGGCTGCATCTGCATAGAGAGAACAAGCCAACAACGACTCGAGTCTGGATGGCCCTACGTCAGGTGGAGTTACATGTAGCGTGACATGAACCCAAGATCCCGGTTCAGGCCGTCCTCATGGGAGCGGAACTTGGCTATCATTTTCTGCTGCACGATTTTGCGTTGTCGTGTGTCTCGAAGACCGCCTTGGAGAATGCTTACTCGAAGATCGGAGGCTGAATGTCCTTGACTGCTGAAGTGTTCCCCGACTGGGAGGGAACACTCCTGCCTGGCAATTGTTGCGTGGTGTCCGTTCATCCATTGTCGCAGTGTTTGCATGGTCTCGCCGATGTACCATGCTCCGGGGCATCCTTTCCTGCAACATATGAAGTAGACAACGTTGGCCGAGTCACATGAGTATGTACCATGTACCTGGTGGGTGGCGTCCTCACGTGTGATGGTGGTATTTGTGTTGATGATGTGGCATATCTTGCAGAGGTTGCTGTGGCAGGTTTGTGTGGTGTCGTAATCGCTGTTCTCCTGAAAGCTTGTTAATTTGCTGCGAACGATGGTCTGTTTGAGGTTAGGTGGCTGTTTGAAGGCGAGCAGTGGAGGGTTGGGAATGGCCTTAGTGAGGTGTTCGTCGTCATCGATGACATGTTGAAGGCTGCGAAGAACATGGCGTAGTTTCTCTGCCTCGGGGGAAGTACTGGGCGACGAAGGGCACTCTGTTGGTCATGTCCCATGTTTGTCTTCTGAGGAGGTCTATTCGATTTTTCTCTGTGGCCCATCGGAACTGTCGATCGATGAGTCGAGCGTCATATCCCGTTCTTACGAGGGCGTCTTTCAGCGTCTGTAGGTGGCGGTCACCCATTCCCTTCCAGCCTGTGCAGCCATTACCTGCGGTGTGAACAACTCATCACACGTGCTATCCACGACGTCCTCAGAGTACCCTTCGTCGTCCAGTACTTCCCCGGAGCAGAGAAACTATGCCATGTTCTTCGCAGCCTTCAACATGTCATCGATGACGACGAACACTTCGCTAAGGCCATCCCCAAGCCTCCACTACTCACCTTCAAACAGCCACCTATCCTCAAACAGACCATCGTTCGCAGCAAATTACCCAGCTTTCAGGAGAACAGTGACCACGACACCACACCACCCTGCCACAGCAACCTCTGCAAGACATGCCAGATCATCAACACAAATACCATCATCAAACATGAGGACACCACCCACCAGGGACATGGTACACACTCATGTCCCTCGGCCAATGTTGTCTACCTCAAACGTTGCAGGAAAGGATGCCCCGGAGCATGGTACATTGGCGAGACCATGCAGACACTGTGACAATGGATGAACGGACACCGCACAGCAATCGCCAGGCAGGAGTGTTCCCTCCCAATCGGGCAACACTTCAGCAGTCAAGGACATTCAGCCTCCGATCTTCGGGTAAGCATTCTCCAAGGCGGCCTTTGAGACACACGACAACGCAAAATCGTCGATCAGAAACTGATAGCTGAGTTCCGCACCCATGAGGACAGCCTGAACCGGGATCTTGGGTTCATGTCACGCTACATGTAACTCCACCTGACGTAGTGTCATCCAGACTCGAGTCGTTGTTGGCTGGTTCTCTCTACACAGATGCGGCTGGACCTGCTGTGATTTCCAGCATAAAAAATGTTTTTTGTCTGTTTTTTGGTCTTCACACAGACCCCAGCATCTACATCATTTGACCCCTTGTGACCCCACCTCATTGTTCTTTGATATAATGTTTTCCTGACTGACCTGTTTGAACACCATTCACACCTTTGATTGCTGTGATTATCTCTCTGCCGAGGTGTGATAAATGGCGATTAGAAAGATTACCTGTAAACATCTGACATTATTCTCTGACTATATAAGCTGTGTCTTTATGCATCTCTCCACTTCGCCTGACGAAGGAGCAGCGCTCCGAAACCTTGTGACTTCAAATAAAGCTGTTGGACTATAACCTGATGTTGTGTGACATCTTACATTTATTGGAGGAAGGCCGCATCAGCCAACCTCCTGGTACCATGGGTGGTTCTGCTGCACATGACGGCAGGAAACAGAGGGCTAGAGCTATAGCAATAGGGGATTCTATTGTAAGGGGAATAGCTAGGCGTTTCTGCCACCACAAAGGTGACTCCACGATGGTATGTTGCCTCCCTGGTGCAATGGTCAAGAATGTCTCAGAGCGGCTGCAGAACATTTTGGAAGGGGAGGGTGGACGGCCAGTTGTCATGGTGCATGAATGAGGTCCTAAAAGCTGAATATAGGGACTTAGGAGGTAAATTAACATATAGGACCACAAAGGTAGTAATCTCAGGATTGCTACCAGTGCCACTTGCTAGTCACAGTAGAAATAGAAGGATATTTAAGCTGAATACGTGGCTAGAGGAATGGTGCAAGGGGCAGGGATTCAAATTCCTGGGACATTAGAACCGGTTCTGGGGGAGGTGGGACCAGTACAATCTGGACGCTTTGCTCCTGGGCAGGACTGGGACCGACGTCCTAGGGGGAGCGTTTGCTAGTGCTCTGGGGGAGGGTTTAAACTGAACTGGCAGGGGTTGGGAACCTGAGCAGGGAGACGGATGAAAGGGAAACAAGGATAGAAGCAAAAGACAGGAAGGAGAGAAGCAAAGCTGGCAGTCAGAGCAATCAAGGGTTTAAATCAAACATGGCCACAGTAAATAATAATTTTAAAATGAATAAGAGTATAAAAAAAACAAGCCTGAAAGCTTAGTGTCTTTCTGCAAGGAGCATTCGTACTAAATTGGATGAATTAGCTGCGCAAATAGAGGTAAACAGATATGATATTCAGCGAACGAGGCCCGACCAAAGCGGACCTGCATGGAAGCAGCTGAGGAGTTTCAAAAGCCGGCGGCAGTTGGGGAGCGGCGGCTGATTCAGTGAACGAGGCCCGACCAGAGCGGACCTGCGAGGAATCAGCTGAGGAGTTTCAAAAGCCGGCGGCAGTTGGGGAGTGCCGTCTGATTCAGCGAACGAGGCCCGACCAGAGCGGACCTGCGAGGAAGCAGCTGAGGAGTTTCAAAAATCGGTGGTCCTTTGTTCATTAATAAATAGACATTCTTATTATGAACACAGCTAGCTTTTGCTAGTTACTTTATTGAGCACATGTGGACTAGGTACAGCATCTGTAGAGGCTTCAATCTTGACTGCTGCCTTGTGTGTAGCCTAGTGCCTCATGGGTAATGTAGTCTTAAAATATGTACAGCTGGGTAGTGTAGTCTTATATACAGCTCTACACAGCTCTATGGCTCCACCTAGTGTCCACTATAGAATGACATGTTATTGATTATTACATCCCCCTTTCTTTGAGGTTTAACAAAATCAATATCAATCAATTTTCAAGAAAACAGTAAAGATAATATCAGTAACACTTTTGTTAGTGCTCTATAAACATAAACATTTTCAAAACAGTCAAGGCATTTTCAAAGCTTTACATTGTACTCAAAGATTAAGTCTATCAGGCTTTTTTACTTCACGTGTGGATCTTCTCAACACGGGTAAGTCTGATGTGTCTTCATGAGATTGTTCTGGCGGTGAATGACATGAGGCAGTTGCGGCATTGTCATCAATCTGCTCTTGTATAGATCGAGGTCTCCTTGCGATCTTTGCTTGGAGAGGGTTTCAGTGTTTCCTTCACTCTTCATGCCATAACTCTCAATGTAGTCAATGCACTCTCGAAAAACTGCTGGCAGCTGGATCCCATCATACAGCATAGTCCTCTCAGCAGCCTCGGCTAATGGAACACCAAAGATTGACCTGAGGGAAGAAGGAGTATCCACCGGAACTGCTTCCTGCTCTGGTGCAGGCTTCTTCTTTTTCTTTTTCTCTTTCCACTGCTTAACAACATCTGCTGCGGTTATATCTTTGGGCTTTTTCTCCTTTTGTTTTTCCTCTTTGTGCTTTTCTTCCTTTGGCTTCTCTTTGACCTTAAAGTCTTTTTCTTTCTTCTTGGAGAAACTAGGCTTTTTGAAGACATGGATTCCCTTTCGCCTTTTCATCCTTGATGGGCTCTCTGCTTCATCACCTGAGTCATCTGGTCTGCTTATGGCACAGTTTATACGGTAGACTCTCTTGACCAGTTTTAAGTCTTCACAAGCTTTGTCACCTAGTATCGAATCAAGTCTTTCAGCCACAACAGAAAACATGAGATGATGCACTTTGTCTTTGACTGTCACTTTAAGTCTGCATACACCTAAGCAATCTATTTTCTGTCCATTATAGTCCTTCAGTAGTACTGACTTTTTCTTTATCTTGGGCTTTTCTTTCATATTGTTAATGTCACTCATACTGATTAAGTTTGCTTTTGCCCCAGTGTCTAGCTTCAAGGTAACTAATGCTACATTTACCTGCAGTGGGATCATCCATTTGTCCTCTTTAACTGCATTAACTTTATGTTCAGCATTGTCCATTTCTGAGGGCTGCACATTTTCTGTATCCTTTTTGATATTGTCACATGACACCATTCGTACAAAAAATGTCTCATTTAAATCAGTGTCCTGAATTACATTAACTCGTTGCCCTTTCTTAGTTTTTACTTTTGAAAAGCATTGTTTGGTAAAGTGATTCTTTCCATTACACTTTGTGCACATTTTTCCAAATGCTGGGCATTGTCTTAACTGGTGTTTGTAACCACAGCGTTTTCAATTAAAAATTTCATCCTCCGATTGCTTTTCATTTCTGTTCTGCCCACGTTTCTTCCCCTTGTAGGACACAGCACCGACAGCAGCATTATCACTCGTTACAATCGCATCATTATTGATTTCACTGAAAGTCTTCATGTGCTTTCGAGCTAGCTCGCTGGCTTGGCATATTTTCACCGCATTTTCCAAATTTAGTTCGGTTTCTCTCAACAGACATTCCCTGACTTTTTTTATCATGAATACCATACACAATCTGGTTACGAATCATGGATGTTTTGAGCTCAGAGAAATTACATGTCTGTGCTTTCAGTTTCAGATCAGTTATAATGCTATCAAAAGTCTCATTTTGCTGCTGTGTCCGAGAACAGAAGATTTATCTTTCATAGGTCTCATTCTTTTTGGGAGATCAATGTGCATCAAATATTTTTAGCACATCTTCTAATTTTTCTCTGTTTTCCTCTGGATTAAATACAAATGTATTAAATACCTCTATCGTCTGTGGGCCTGCAACCATAAGCAGCAATGCTACCTTCCTTGCGTCTAGCTTCATACCGAATCCGATGGCTGCAATGTAGAGTTCGAATTGTTGTTTAAGTGTCTGCCAATTGTAGTCGATGTTTCCTGTGAGATTCAAACGCTCTGATGGCTTCAAATTCTCCATGTCGCTTTTCACAATTTTCAGCAGATCTTCACCATCCTGGTACCATCTTATGTTCATTAATAAATAGACATTCTTATTATGAACACAGCTAGCTTTTGCTAGACGCTTTTATTGAGCACATGTGGACTAGGTACAATATCTGTAGAGGCTTCCATCTTGACTGCTGCCTTGTGGGTAGCCTAGTGCCTCATGGGTAATGAAGTCTTAATATACATACAGCTGGGTAGTGTAGTCTTATACATACAGCTATTTACAGCTCTACACAGCTCTACGGATCCACCTAGTGTCCACTATAGAATGACATGTTATTGATCATTAAAAGCGGGACTTGGTGTGAGTCAGGATGCGGACAACGTTGGTAGAGCTCAGGTTTACAGAGGGTGGAACATAAGAACATAAGACATCGGAGCAGGATTCAGCAATTCGGCCCTTTGAGCCTGCTCCGCCATTCAATGAGATCATGGCTGATCTTCTGCCTCAACTCCATTGACAGGCCCTATCACCATATCCCTTGATGCCTTTATTGGTCAGAAATCTATCAACTTCTGTTTTGAATATTCCCAATGACTGAGCCTCTACAGCCCTCTGGGGTAGAGAATTCCAAAGATTCACCACCCTCTGTGTGAAGAAATTTCTTCTCATCTCAGTCCTGAATGGCCTATGCTTTATCCTGAGGCTGTGGCCCTGGTTCTAGGCTCCCCAGCCAAGGGAAACATTCTCCCAGCATCCACCCTATCAAGCCCTGTAATAATTAGGTATGCTTCAATGAGACCCCCTCTCATTCTTCTGAATTCAAGAGAATACAGGCCTAGGTTACTCAATCTCTTAATAAGAACATAAGAAGATAAGAACAGAAGAAATAGGAGCAGGAGTAGGCCAATCGGCCCCTCAAGACAGCTCCGCCATTTAATAAGATCATGGCTGATCTGATCCTAACCGCCAATCTACTATCACAGAACCATCTCCTGAATCTAACAGAATTAGACACACAAAATAGGAGAAGGATCAGGCTACACGGCCCCTGGGCCCGCTCCGCTACTCACAGGGCCATGTCCGATCCGATCCTAGACTCATGTCCAAATTCCTGCCTGCTCCCCGTAACCCTTAATTCCCTTTACTTCTAGGAAACTGTCTATTTCCATTTTAAATTTATGTCATGATGTAGCTTCTACAGCTTTTTGCGGCAGCATATTCCATGGACCTACCACCCTCTGAGTGAAGTAGTTCCTCCTCATCTCAGTTTTGAAAGAGCAGCCCCTTATTCTAAGACTATGCCCCCTAGTTCTAGTTTCAACCATCATCGGGAACATCCTCCACGCATCCACCCAATCCAACCCTTTCACAATCTTATATGTTTCAATAAGATCGCCTCTCATTCTTCTGAACTCCAATGAGTAGAGTCCCAATCTACTCAACCTCTCCTCATATGCCCATCCCCTCATCCCCTCATACAACAGTCCTCCCATCCCTGGAATCAATCTCGTGAACCTTCATTGCACTCCCTCTATGGCATGTAAACCCTTCCTTAGGTAAGGAAGATGGGAGGCCGGCCAGGAGAGCATTTGAATAGGCGAGTCTAGAAGTAACAAAGTCATGGATGAGGGTTTTAGCAGCAGATAAGCTGTGGCAGGGGCGGAGTCGGGTGATTTTAGAGGTGGGGTTGGAAGTTCTCCTTCGAATTGACTAGGACGCCGAGGTTGCGAACAGTCTGGATCAGCCTCAGACAGTGGCCAGGAGGAGGGCTGGAGTCCGTAGCTAGTGAACAGAGTTTGTGGCGGGGACCTAAGACAGTGGCTTCGGCCTTCCCAATATTTAATCGGCTGAAATTTCTGCTCATCCAGAACTGGATGTCAACTTGACAAATCATAGGCAGTGCAGACGTCGGCAGAGGTAGTGGTGATGTCAGCGCACATGTGGAACCTGGCACTGTGTTTTTGGATGATGTTTCCGAGGGGCAGCATGTAGATGAGAAATAGCAGGGGGCCAAGAATCGACCCTTGGGGGACACCAGAGGTGACGGTGCAGGAGCAGGAAGAGAAGCTATTACAGGAGATTCTCTGGCTACGTTTGGATAGGTAAGGTTGGACCCAGGAGAGGGGAGTCCCACCCCGCTGGAAGGCAGTGGAGAGACATTGGAGGAGGTTAGTGTGGTCAACCATGTCAAAGGCTGCAGACCGGTTGAGATGGACAAGGAGGGACAGTGCACGACGGTCCCACTCACAGAGGATGCCATTTGTGACTTTGTGGGGCCGTTTTATTGCTGTGGGAGGAGTGGAAACCTGATTGGAGAGATTCAAACAAGGAGTTGCGGGAAAGATGGGCATGGATATGGGAGGCGACAACATGTTCAAGACCTCAGCCCATCAGTTTTAGCTTCTTCCTCAATGACCTTCCCTCTGTCAGAATGCGACGATTCTAGTGATCAGCTTCTTTCACAAACTCCTCCAATAATGCAGCAACTCAGAGCCTCTCAGTTCATTCGTGGCTCAGTGGGTCTCACTCCCTCGCCTCTTGAGTCAGGAGGGTCCACGCCAGAGGACTGAGCCCAAGACAACAGTACGGGAGAGAGCTGGAGACAGCGGGGGAGTGCGGGAGTTAGCTAACATTCGTTTCCATGCCCAGACCTTCCCCAGCCCAACAGCTTTAAAATCCATTCTAGGTACGCCTCTCAACTGTACACCCGCAGCCCAACCCTCACCTGCACACCCCCAGCCCACCCCGCACATGTACACCCCAGCCCAGCCCTCACCTGTAAACCCCCAGCCCAACCCTCACCTGTACATCCCCAGCCCAACCCTCACCTGTACACCCCAGCCCAACCCTCACTTGAACACCCCCAGCCCAACCCTCACCTGTACACCCCCAGCCCACACCTCACCTGTAACACCCCAGCCCACACCTCACCTGTATACCACAGCCCACCCCTCACCTGTACACCCCAGCCCAGCCCTCACCTGTACACGCCATCCCACACCTCACCTGTACCCCAGCCCAAACCTCACCTGTACACCCCAGCCGAACGATCACCTGTACACCTCAGCACAACACTTACATGTACACCCCAGCACACCCCTCACCTGTACACCACAGCCCAACCCTCACCTGTACACCCACAGCCCAAACCTCAACTGTTAACCCCAGCCCAACAATCACCTGTATACCCCCAGCCCAACCCTCACCTCTACACCCCAGCCCACCCCTCACTTGTACACCTCAGACCACCCCTCACCAGTACACCCCAGCCCAACACTCACCTGTACACCCCAGCCCACCGCTCACCTGTACACACCAGCCCAACGCTCACCTGTACACCGCAGCCGACCCCTCACCTGTACATCCACAGCACAACCCTCACCTGTACACCCCAGCCCAACCCCCACCAGTACATATCCAGACCAACCCTGACCTGTACACCCCAGCCCAACCCTCACCTGTATACCGCAGCCCACCCCTCACTTGTACACCCCAGCCCCCCACTCAGTTACACACCCGCAGCCCAACCCTTACATGTACACCCCAGCCCAACCCTCAACTGTACACCCCAGCACAACCCTCACCTGTATACCCCAGCCCACCCCTCACCTTTACACCCGAACCCATCACTCACCTGCACACCTGCAGCCCAGCACTCACCTGTACACCCCAGCCTGCCCCTCACCTGTACACCCCAGCCCACCCCTCACCTGTAAACTCCAGCACAACCCTCACCTGTACACCCCAAACCAACCCTCACCTCTATACCCCAGCCCAACCCTCACCAGCACACCCCAGCCCACTCCTCACCTGTACACCACAGCCCACACCTCAACTGTATACCAGAGCCCACCTCTCACCTGTAAACCCCATCCCACCCCTCACCTGTATACCCCAGCCCACCCCTCACCTGTAGACCCCAGCCCACCACTCACTTGTACACCCCAGCCCACCCCTCATCTGTAAACACCAGCCCACCCCTCAACTGTACCCCCAGCCCAACACTCATCTGTACATCCGAGCCCAACGATCACCTGTACACCCCCAGTCCAACCCTCACCTGTACACCCAAGCCCACCTCTCACCTGTACACACCAGCTCAACCCTCAACTGTACACCCACAGCCGAACACTCACCTGTACACCCCAGCCCACAACTCACCTGTACACCCCAGCCCAACACTCACCTGTACACCCCAGCCCACCCCTCACCTGTACACCTCAGTCCAACCCTCACCTGTACATCCCAGCCAACCCCTCACCTGTAAACCCCCAGCCCAACCCTCACCTGTACACCCCAGCCCAAGCCCCACCAGTACACATCCAGACCAAGCCTCACGTGTACACCCCAGCCCACCCCTCACCTGTACACACCAGCCCACCACTCACCTGTACACCCGCAGCCCAACCCTCACCTGTACACACCAGCCCAACCCTCACCTGTACACCCCAGCCCAACACTCACCTGTGTACCCCAGCCCACCCCTCACCTGGACAACCCAGCCCCCCACTCAGCTGCACACCCGCTGCCCAACCCTCACCTGTACACCCCAGCCCAACCCTCAACTGTACACCCCAGCCCAACCATTACCTGTAAGCCACAGCCCACCCCTCATCTTTACACCCAGCCCACCTCTCACCTGTACACCCGCAGCCCAACCCTCACCTGTACACCCCAGCCCGCCTCTCACCTGTACACCCCAGCCCGCCCATCACCTGTACACTCCAGCCCACCCCTCATCTGTACACCCCAGCCCAACCATCACCTGTACACCCCAGCCCAACCCTCACCTGTATACCCCAGCCCAACCCTCACCTGTACACCCCAACAAAGAGTGCCCAGGACTCTACCCCAGTAACAGGGAATGCCCAGGGAGCGTACCCTAGTAACAGGGAGTGCCCAGGACTGTACCCAAGAGAGCACACAACAGTCTGAGGAATGCCCTGGGGCTGACAGCGTGCTTCATTGCACAGAGAGCCGGGGGTATCGGGCCTTACCTGTAATCAACGTCCCACCAGATGTATCTGGGCCTTACCTGTAATCAACTTCCCACCAGTGGTATCTGGACATTACCTGTAATCACCGTCCCTCCAGGGTTATCTGGGCATTACCTGTAATCACAGTCCCACCAGTGGTATCTGGACATTACCTGTAATCACCGTCCCTCCAGGGTTAGCTGGGCATTTCCTGTAATCACCGTCCAACCAGGGGTATCTGGACATTACCTGTAATCACCGTCCCACCATGAGTATCCCGGCATTACCTGTAATCACCGTCCCTCCAGGGTTATCTGGCCATTAACTGTAATCACCGGCCCACCAGGGGTATCCAGGCATTACCTGAAATCACCGTCCTACCATGAGTATCCCAGCATTACCTGTAATCACCGTCCCTCCAGGGTTATCTGGGTATTACTTGTAATCACGGTCCCACCAGGGGTATCTGGGCATTACCTGTAATCACCGTCCCAACAGGGGTATCCGGGCATTACCTGTAATCATCGTCCCACCAGGGGTATCTGGGCATTACCTATAATCACTGTCCCACCAGGGGTATCTGGGCATTATCTGTAATCACCGTCCCACCAGGGGTATCCGGGCATTACCTGAAATCACCGTCCCACCATGAGTATCCCGGCATTACCTGTAATCACCGTCCCTCCAGGGTTATCTGGGCATTACCTGTAATCACGGTCCCACCAGGGGTATCTAGACATTACCTGTAATCACCGTCGCACCATGAGTGTCCCAGCATTACCTGTAATCACCGTCCCTCCAGGGTTATCTGAGCTTTACTTGTAATCACGGTCCCACCAGGGGTATCTGAGCATTACCTGTAATCACCGTCCCACCAGGGGTATCCGGGCATTACCTGTAATCACCGTCCCACCAGGGGTATCTGGGCATTTCCTGTAATCACTGTCCCACCAGGGGTATCCTGGCATTACCTGTAATCACTGTCCCACCATGGTATATGGGCATTTCCTGTGATCCCACTCCCGCCAGGGGTATCTGTACATTACCCATAATCATCGTCCCTCCAGGGGTATCTGGGCATTACCTGTAATCACTGTCCCTCCAGGGGTATCTAGGCATTACCTGTAATCACCGTCCCTCCAGGGGTATCTGGGCATTACCTGTAATCACTGTCCCACCAGGGGTATCTGGGCATTGCCAGCAACCACTGTCCAACCAGGGGTACCTGGGCATTACCTGCAATCACTCTCCCAGCAGAGGTATCCAGACATTACCGGTAATCACCAACCCACCAGCGGTATCCGGGCATTAGCTGTAATAACCGTCTCTCCAGGAATATCAAGGCATTACCTGTAATCACTGTTCCACCAGGGGTATCCAGGCATTGCCTGTAATCTCCTTCAAACCAGGGGTATCCGGGCATTACCAGTAATCACTATCCCACCAGGGGTATCTGAGCATTACCTGTAATCACCGTCCCACCAGGGGTATCTTGTCATGACCTCTAATCACCGTCCCACCGGGGATATCTGGGCATTACCTGTAATCACCTTCACACCAGTGGTATCGGGCATTACCTGTAATCACTGTCCCAACAGGGGTATCTGGGCATTACCGGTAATCACCGTCCCCCCAGGGGTATCTGGGCATTATCTATAATCACTGTCCCACCAGGGGTATCTGGGCTTCTCCTGTAATGACTGTCCCACCAAGTGTATCCGGACATTACCTGTAATCTCCGTCCCACCAGGGGTATCTGGGCATTACCGGTAATCACTGTCCCAACAGAGGTATCTGGGCATTTCCTGTAATCACTATCCCACCAGGGGTATCTTGGCATTACCTGTAATCACTGTCCCACCAGGGGTATCTGGGCATTACATGTATTCACTGTCCCACCAGGGGTATCTGGGCATTTCCTGTAATCACCTTCACATGAGGGATATTCAGGCATTACCTGTAATCACCGTCCCACCAGGAGTATCTGGGCATTACCTGTAATCACTGTCCCACCAGGGGTATCTGGGCATTACCTGTAATCACTGTCCCATCAGGGGTATCTGGGCATTATCTGTAATCAACTTCACACGAGGGATATTCAGGCATTACCTGTAATTACCATCCCACCAGGAGTATCTGGGCATTACCTCTAATTACTGTCCCACCAGGGGTATCTGGCCATTTCTTGTAAACACTATCCCACCAGGGGTATCTTGGCATTACCTGTAATCACTGTCCCAACAGGGGTATCTGGGCATTTCCTGTAATCACTGTCCCACCAGGGGTATCTGGACATTACCTGTAATAACCGTCACTGCAGGTATATCCTGGAATTACCTGCAATGGTTAGCACCAGTGCTATCCTGTCATGGGAGCCAGTATTGTATCAAAATTAGTGGATAATATGAAAGGTTTGTTAGCTGGATTTCTCACACCGGCCAATTCTCAGGCCACTGGGAGTGTGAGTGAGATCTCCTGTTGGGCTCCAGTGTGGACAGTCTTGTGCTGTGGATTGATGTCCACCAGTGTCAGATTACCACGGACCGCGGAGTCGTTCACTCCATCAGTCTGGCCCAGATTCAAGCAGATGTTGGATGGAAAGACGACAGTGAGCCGACATGCGGGGGCCAGATGGTTAAGGCTTTATTCTGTGCTTACATTGTGTGTCTGTACATTTGCCTTATCCTGGGTCAATCGCAGCAATGACAGGATTAACAATAAGGAGGGACTGTGTCAGAGGTGGATGGAAGCGTGTGGCAGCGGGTTCCGAGATGAGTGGGTGCCCTGCCACTCGAACCAAAGGGGCTTTGAGGAACACGGGCCAAGAAATCGGATATGGCCTGAAAACGGGCAGAGTCATGGCCCAGCGTTACTTAGCTGCGTCTGCACAAAGTGGTCTAAGTAGCACGCAAAATTCATGCTGAGTGCTCTTTTACATGATTATAGTGCTGATCTGAGCACTAAACCCGCTGCTCATTGCTTTACCGCTCAACAGATGGGCCAAGATCGGGTGCAGTCTGACTGAAAGTCATGTTAGACCTCGGCTTTCTCCACTACTTAAAGGGAAGGTTCTTTTGTGCAGCAGCACCTCATTGTCATTCCACTTGGAGCGCCACTTGTAAGATCACGCTGTATCAGAGTGCTCTCCTGCAGCCTCAGTTTGCTGCCACCCAAGCTCAGACTGCTGCCACCATGGTTGGGTTTACCAGTGTTGAACGGGGCTTGCAGGGTGTCACAGCCGCCCAGCCATCTGGCCACCAACAGATTGCTAGGAATGTTGAGGCACCACCCTGGGGAGAGTGGCAGTGGATCTGGGGAGCAGGAACCTGCTGCCCTCTCTCAGGATGACAGCACTCCTATTCCCACCTCTGCCACTCCACCTATTGCCCTTGCCACTGCCTGTCAGCCAGCCTAGGCTGCTGCCGCCCATGCCGAGGTGGTGCAGTCTACAGCCAGGCCTTCCAGGGCCAGAGCTGCTCGAAGTCGTCCTGCAAGGCCATTTGCAGTCTCCCCCACTGAAAGTCAGCAGCCTTCCACCGGCCATTCTGCAGCCACTGGGGGAGTTGTTCGCAATTAACACAGGGCGGTAAGTTGAGCGGCGAATTCCAAAACACGTGGGAAGTGCGGCAGCCGCCATGCTTCCCTGACTCAGGCCTTAAGGGCCTGTGGTAAGACTGCGGATTTCTAGACCTTGAAGCTTAACTTTCAGCAGCGGGATTCCCCTCCTTGGCCCAGTTGGAGCCTTTAATCGCTTCTCTCACTTTGACACAAAACAATTTTTGAGCTTCGATGTCTGATGGCCACTGGATGCAGGTTTTCTTTTTCATGACCTTTCTCATCTTGTGGTACGTTAAGAGTTCAGCATCTGGAATCTTCTCCAAGAAGATCAGGATGATGATATCTTTCATCTCGTGGAAGAGCCTGTAGCTCGCTAGCTGCAGTTCCATGGAGCACCACTCGCTGTACAGTTAGTTGCGGCTCATCACACAGATGGTCTTCCTGCTCTGGTAGATGCTGTCCACGATGTTGTCGATGATATATTTGTCCAGCTCAAAATCTCTGTGGTGGAGGCAGAGTTTGAAGCTTTGAGGTCCTCTTGTTTCCAGGTTTGGCACCAACTCTTGCAGAACCCACTCGTCGTCCTGAGAATTATACGAGATAAATGCATCATACCTGTAGGACTGCTGTCTCTCTCCCCTCCCTCTGTGGTCATTCAACCACGATCGGAAAATATAAAACCCATACTTGATGTGCCAGTACCCTTTGCTGTAGAATATAGGGATGAACATGAACAAGATCAAGACCGGCACAGTTATATGGAACATGATCTGCCCAATGTCCAAGTAACAAACGCGAGCATCAAACTTATACAAGTATTCAGTTGGCCGATCTGCACATGTTTGGCTGTAAAAATAGATAACCTGCACCCTGGGGTTGGACAGGGACCAGTTTTGGAACCAACCGATGTCACAGGTGCAGGGGAACGGGTTCTTCCGTAGGTTCAGGTAGGTCAGGGAGGGCAGGTGTTCCACAACCGTGCTATTGATGATCTGAATGGCGTTTTTCCCCAAGAACAATGTCCTGAGGTTGGAAAGGTTTCCAAAGACGTCAAGAGACATGGATTGGAGGCCGACATTTTCAAGGTTGAGTCTCTCTAGACTCTGGAGATTCTTGAAGATCCCTGGATTCAGACTGTGGATCCCATTGCAAGCATCGGGCATGGAGAGGATTCTCAAATTGATCAGGTCTTCAAATCCATCTTTGGACAGTGACATTTTATTCTCTCCTATATACAGGTCTCTTAAAGAGATGAGGTCATTGAAAAACTTTGGAGGAATAATGTTGATGCCGTAGGGTTGCTGGGCTTGTAGTTTGAGAATGTAGAGCTTTGTGAGGTTAACAAAGGGAGATGCTGCAATCACACCAGTGTTGTATCTGATCCGGTTACTGTCCAAGCCCAACACTCCAAATGATGGGAGGATGTCGAAGATCTCCCTGCTGATACGGGTTATACAGTTCCTATCGAGATAAAGCTTGGTCAGGCTGTGTAATCCACAGAAAGACTGGCTGGTGAGGCTTCGAATTTTGTTCCCTCCCAGTTCCAATGTGTTCAGGTAATTGAGATTTGCAAACACCTTGCTGAAAACAATTGAGATCCTGTTGTTTCTGAGATTGAGATTCCTGAGACTCCCAAGCTTGCTGAAGGTGAGTTCATAGATGTCAGTTATGAGGTTGTTGTCGAGTCGGAGCTCCTGCAAGTTGGTGAGGTTAGAAAAGGCAGCCTTGTTGATGACAGCAATGTTGTTAATGTTCAGCTTCAGGGTCCGGAGATGGGGAGCATAAGAGAAGGCGTGACTATAAATGGTGAAAATCCTGTTGTAGTGAAAGGTTAGGAGCGACAGCTTGGGAAACACCGCGACTGCCTTCCCATCCTTGCAACAGGAAGGTAACTTGATGATTCTGTTGCGCTCGATAATGAAAGAAACAACTTGCTTTCTTTTCGATGCAAATTCAAAGCACTCCACAGATGTGAGGAGATTGTGTGATAAATCCCAGCTGGTGATGGGTGGGCACTGGGATGGGGAATGGGCAGGGAGGAATAAGATCTGATTGTTCTGCAGGACCAGGCTCTTCATAGTCCTGAGACCCAGATAGTGGCACAGGTTGGACAGCTGACTCTGGTTGTGCAGCCTTAACCCAGAGTATTGAACATCCTGTAGATCCAGGTTTGCAGATTTGAGAAACTCGGTGACATTTAAGGGGTTGTTCTTGATGATCAAACACGAGATGTTCCTCAGGTCAACTTTAGAAAATTCCAAAGCATCGTAGAGTTTGTTATTGGACAGATCCAACCTGAGAATTTTGCTGCGGAAGTTCCGTTGTCAGTCAAATGTCGTGACAGAGTTGTTAGAGAGGGAGAGGTTTCGGAGGGAGAGCGGGAGGGCGGTGCGATGTTGCAGGGAGGCCAGTTGATTGTTGCCCAGATCCAGGAGCGTCAAATTACTGAGCCCAGAGACAGCGCTCACCAGATGGGAGAAATTCTGGAGTTTATTGGAGCTTAAGACAAGTGTTTGAAGATTGTCCAATGCAGCGAAGGCTTTGGGTTCAACTGTGACTAAGCGGTTGTGATGGAGCAGGAGTTGATCTAACTTTTCAAGTTCTTGGAAGCCCGAAGAGTTCAGACGAGAGATACTGTTGTAGGACAGGTTAAGGGTCAGTAGGCTGGTGAGATTACTGAACGCACCGCAGCAAACACTCTCAATCCGATTGGAATCCAGTCGCAGAGTGAGCAGCTTGGACAGGCTGCGGAAGCTGTCCGCTTGCAGTTGGGTTAGCCAGTTGTGGGAGATGTTCAAGTGCACGGTGCTGGCTGGGAGGTCGGACACGGCACTAGAGACCTGTGTCAGGGAGCGGTGGACGCACTGAAATGTACCATTGTGGTTGGCATCCTGCATGCAGTTATTGAAACTGTACCCGGGGACTGTGGGCACCAACACATTGCAGGAGAGGGCACAGAGAAGCAGCAGCCAGTCAACGGTCAGTCTCAATATCACAGCCTCCTTCTTCCGTCCGAGGGTTCAGATGTTTTGCAGGACATCACTCAAGAAAAATTCTGTGGGTGTGAGATGTTTTTTCTCTGTCGCTGCCAGAACAGCCTGTAAAGTCAGAGATGGTTTACATTGTCAGTTTAGTAGAAATTAAGCAAATCAGTTAACCTGCTTCCACGGATACTCTGTTCTCCACTACTCTGAAAAGCCATTCCCATGTTTAATATCTGTGATATGCGGAAGGCTCCTTTCTGTCCAGATATTACCAGCTCCCTGAAGACCCCTTACTCCTCTGAACACCTCACACTCTCGCATACCTCGCCCATTCCATCATCACCTGCGGCTCTCCCAGGCCACGGCTACTTTCTCATTAAGATCTGCTTCCTCTTTGTATTGAAGTGCCAAAGGCCCCAGACCCTGATGACTGTGTTCTCGAATACTGAGGGAAGACAGAGAGGAGATAACAGAGGCTTTGAGGACAATGCTCCAAACATCCTGTGCACTGGTCCCCATATTACAAAAATGATATAGAGGCACTGGAGAAGCTGCAAAAAAGGTTTGTACCAGAACTGAGAGGTTTCAACTATCAGGAAATACTAAACAGGCTGGGGCTCTTTAGAAAAGAGACTGAGAGGTGACCTGATAGAGGTTTTTAAAATAATGAGGGTGTTCGATAGGGTAGACAGAGAGAAGATATTTCTAGTTGTGGGGGGAGACAAGAACTGGTGGCCATACATATGAGATAGTCACCAATTAATCCAATAGGGAATTCAGGAGTAAGTTCTTTACCCAGAGAGTGGTGAAAATGTGGAAGATGCTACCACAAGGAGTGATTGAGGCGAATGTCATTTGAGGGGAAGCTAGATAAGGTCCTGAGGGAGAAAGGAATAGAAGGATGTGGTGATAGTGTGAGATGAAGTAGGGTGGGATGAGGCTCGTGTGGAGCATAAACGCTGGCGTGGACCGGTCGATGCGAATGGCCTGTGTCTGTGCTGTAAAATTCTATGTAAACCTTGGATATGGAAGTTGTGCCACATGCCTGCAGTTGCCAATATAACAACTCTCTTCAGAGTGAAAGGGATAAATCAGATAACTGCAGACCAGTCGGCCTAACATTGGTGGTGGGTGAGCTCCCAGAGAAAGAAAAAAGAAAGTCTTGCATTTCTACAGCGCCTTTCATGACCTCAGGACGTCCCAACGCTTTAGCGCCAATGAAGTGTAGTCACGGTTGTAATGTAGGAAATGTGGTAGCCAATTTGCGCACAGCAAGCTCCCACAAACAACACTGTGATAATGACCAGATAATCTGTTTTAGTTATGTTGATTAAGGGATAAGTAATGGCCCAGGACCCAGGGGAGATCCCTCCTGCTCTTCTTCAAAATAGTGCCATACGATCTTTTACACCCACCTGAGAGGACAGACGTGGCCTCGGTTTAACATCTCATCTGAAAGACTGTGCCTCCGACAGTGCAGCACACTCTGTGTACTGCATTGGAGTGTCAGCCAGGATTTTTGTGCTCAAGCCACTGGAGTGGAGAGAGCGAGAGAGACTCAGAGCAATGGTGCTTCCCACTGAGCCACGGCCGACGGGAGCAGGGACTGCAGGGAGGATGAGCAACCTGGCCACAGCACCGTGGAACGGGGGGCCATTCAAGAGGGGGGAGTAAATAGAAATGTTGTAGTGGTAGGAGATAGTATTTTTAGGGGGATAGATAGAGTTCTCTGCAGCCGAGAGCGAGACTCCCGAAGGCTGTGTTGCCTACCCGGTGCCAGGGTTAAGGACATCTCCTCTGGGCTGGAAAGAAACTTGCAGTGGGAGGGGGTGGATCCAGTTGTCGTGGTCCATGTTGGTACAAACGACGTAGATTGGACTAGGAAGCCAGATCTGTTAAAGGAGTATGAGCAGCTAGGCGTCAAATTATAAAACAGAACCTCAAGGGTAATAATCTCTGGATTATTACCTGAGCCACGAGCGAATTTGGCTAGGACAAATAAAATTAGAGAGTTAAATGCGTGGCTCAAAGACTGGTGTGGGAGAAATGGGTTTTGCTTCCTGGGACACTGGCACCAGTATTGGGTCAGGAGGGAGCTGTTCCGTTGGAGTGGGCTTCACTTGGCCAGTGCTGGGACTAGACTCCTGGCGGATCATATAAATAGAGCTGTAGAGAGGGCTTTAAACTAACTAGTGGCAGGGAGGTTCCTAGAGAGCAAATAATAAAAATGACAACAGAGAAGGTCATAGACTTAGGTAGCAGCGGGGAAATTTAAAACCAGAGAGTGTCAGGAAGGGGCAGAAGGTATGGAGTAAAAGGTAAAGTAATAAAAAAGGCAAAAGCAGGAACTAAGTGTCACAAAACATATTTGAAAGTTCTCTATCTGAATGCACGCAGCATTCGTAACAAAATAGATGAGTTAATGGCTCAAATAACTACATATGGGTATGATCTTGTGGCCATTACAGAAACATGGCTGCAGGGTGACAATGCCTGGGAATTAAACATACCAGGTTATTTAACGACCAGGAAGGACAGGCAGGAAGGAAGGGGAGGTGGGGTGGCTATGTTAATAAAGGAAGGAACCACTGTAATACAGAGAAATGATATTGGGTCAAAAGATCAGGATAATGAAACAGTTTGGGTGGAGGTAAGGAATAATAAGGGGAAAAAAACACTAGTGGGCGTAGTCGATAGGCCTCCGAACAGTTGCAACTTTGTTGGACGGAGTGTCAATCAGGAAATAGTTGAGGCTTGTAATAAGGGAACATCTATAATTATGGGGGATTTTAACTATCATATAAGATTGTGAATGGGTTTGATCGGGTGGATGCGGGGAGGATGTTCCCGATGATGGGTGAAACTAGAACTAGGGGGCATAGTCTTAGAATAAGGGGCTGCTCTTTCAAAACTGAGATGAGGAGGAACTACTTCACTCAGAGGGTGGTAGGTCCATGGAATATGCTGCCCCAAAAAGCTGTAGAAGCTACATCATTACATAAATTTAAAACAGAAATAGACAGTTTCCTAGAAGTAAAGGGAATTAAGGGTTACGGGGAGCGGGCAGGTATTTGGACATGAGTCTAGGTTCGGATCGGACATGGCCCTGTGGGTAGCAGAGCGGGCCCAGGGGCTGTGTAGCCTGATCCTGCTCCTATTTTGTGTGTCTAATTCTGTTAGATTCAGGAGATGGCTCTGTGATAGTAGATTGGAGGCGAGGATCAGATCAGCCATGATCTTATTGAATGGCGGAGCAGGCTCGAGGGGCCAATTGGCCTACTCCTGCTCCTATTTCTTATGTTCTTATGGTCTTATAGGGTCTGATGAAAGGGAGGAACTGAAAGAAATCAGTATTTGTAGGGAAATGGTGTTAGGGAAATTGACGGGATTGAAGGCCGATGAATCCCCAGGGGCTGATAATCTACATCCTAGGGTACTTAAGGAAGTGGCCCTCGAAATAGTAGATGCATTGCTGATCATCTTCCTACATTCGATGGAATCTGGAACAGTACCCATAGATTGGAGGGTAGCTAATGTTACCCCACTATTCAAAACAGGTGGTAGAGAGAAAAATGGGAATTACAGACCGGTAAACCTGACATCGGTAGTGGGGAAAATGCTGGAGGCCATTATAAAAGATGTAATAGCAGAGCACTTGGAAAACAGTGACAGGATCAGACAAAGTCAACATGGATTTACAAAAGGTAAATCGTGCTTGACTAATCTACTGGAATTTTTTGAGGATGTAACTGGTAAAATAGATAACGGAGAACCAGTGGATGTGGTGTATTTGGACTTTCAAAAGGCTTTCGATAAGGTCCCGCATAAGAGATTAGCGTGTAAAGTTAAGGCACATGGGATTGGGGGCAAGGTATTGACTTGGATAGAGAACTGGTTGGCAGACAGTTGACAAAGAGTTGGAATAAATGGGTCTTTTTCCGAGCGGCAGGCAGTGACTAGTGGGGCACCGCAGGGATCGGTCCTTGGACCCCAGCTATTCACAATATATAATAATGATCTAGACAAGGGAACTAGATGTAATATCTCCAAGTTTGCAGATGACACAAAGCTGGGTGGGCGTGTGTGCTGTGAGGAGGGTGCCGAGAAACTCCAGTACGATTTGGACAGGTTGGGTGATTGGGCAAAAGCATGGCAGATGCAATATAACGTGGATAACTGCGAGGTTATCCACTTTGGCGTCATGAACAGGAAGGCAGATTATTATCTGAATAGCAATAGATTGGGAGAAGGGGAAGTGCAACGAGACCTGGGTGTCCTTGTACAGCAGTCGCTGAAGGTAAGCATGCAGGTGCAGCAGGCAGTCAAGAAGGCAAATGGTATGTTGGCCTTCGCAGCGAGAGGGTTTGAGTACAGGAACAAGGATGTCTTGCTGCAGTTGTATAGGGCCTTGGTGAGACCACATCGTGAGTATTGTGTGCAGTTTTGGTCGCCTTATCTGAGGAAGGATGTTCTTGCAATGGAAGGAGTTCAGCGAAGATTCACCAGGCTGATACCTGGGATGGCAGGAATGACGTATGAGGAGAGATTGGGTCGATTGGGCTTATACTCGCTGGAGCTTAGAAGAATGAGAGGGGATCTCATTGAAACTTATAAAATTCTGACAGGACTGGACAGACCAGATGCAGGAAGGATGTTCTCGATGGCCGGGGAGTCCAGAACCAGGGGTCACAGTCTAAGGATAAGGGGTAAGCCATTTATAAGGAGATGAGGAGGAATTTCTTCACCCAGAGAGTGGTGAACCTGTGGAATTCTCTACCACAGAAGGCAGTAGAGGCCAGTTCATTAAATATATTCAAGAAGGAGTTGGATATATTTCTTAAGGCTAAAGGGATCAAGGGGTATGGGGAGAAAGCAGGGACCGGGTACTGAATTTGGATGATCATCCATGATCGCATTGAATGGCGGAGCCGGCTCGAGGGGCCGAATGGCCTACTCCTGCTCCTATCTTCGATGTTTCTATGATTCTATTTCCTTATATGGGATAAAATTAATACTCAACTAGAAACCGTTCCAGAAACCAGGAAGCTGGTTAAAAGACAGAAGCAGAGTGCGGTAGTTATTGGGTGTTCTTTTGACTGGACGATGTAAAGAGTTGGCCCCCCTGCATCACTGCTGCGACCGTTGCCCTTCTTGCTATTTCAACAATCTGGACATGGGTACAGGAGGCAGACGTATCGACATTTGCTGCTAACACGAAAAACAGGGAGCCTGGGTAGCTGTGAAGGAACCGTCAGTGAACATGTAGAGAAGAATATGGAGAGGAAATGTACACCAAATGGTATGTTTAAAGCTGCCGAGGAGTCTCCAGCAATAGATATTTACAGAGCAGAGGAGACCATTCGGCCCACTGTGTTAATTCTGGGTCTTTGCCACAGCAATACTAAACTAAACCCACTGACCCACTATCTCCCCATAGACCTGTATCAATCGCAAAATAATCCCACTGCCCCACTCTCTCCCCAAAGCCCTGTAACAATCCCAAACTAATCCCACTGTCCCGCTCTCTCCCCAAAGCCCTGTAACAGTCCCAAACTAATCCCACTGACCCGCGATCTCCCCATAGCCCTGTATCAATCACCAAACTAATCCCATTGCCCCGCTCACACCCCATAGACCTGTATCAATCACAAACTAATCCCACTACCCCGCTCTCACCCCATAGCCCTGAATCAATCCCAAACTAATCCTACTGCCCCGCTCACACCCCATAGACCTGTATCAATCACAAACTAATCCCACTGCCCCGCTCTCATCCCATAGCCGTGAATCAATCCCAAACTAATCACACTGCCCCACTCACACCCCATAGACCTGTATCAATCACAAACTAATCCCACTGCCCCGCTCTCACCCCATAGACCTGTATCAATCACAAACTAATCACACTGCCCCACTCACACCCCATAGACCTGTATCAATCCCAAATAAATCACAGTGCCCCACTCTCTCCCCATAGCCCTGCGCCGGCACTTTGAAAGAGCACTGCAATTAATTTCAATCACCTGCCCTTTCCCCATAGCCCTGTAATGTTTTTCCTTCAAGTATTTATTCAACTGCCTTTTGAAGGTCACTATTGAATCTGCTTCCACCGCCCTTTCAGGCAGCGCATTCCAGATCACAACAACTTGCTGCTTAAAAAAAATGTTTCCTCATGTCACCTCTGGTTCTTTTGCCAATCACCATAAATCTGTGTCCTCTGGTTACCGAATCTTCTGCCAGTGGAAACACTTTCTTCTTATTTATGCTATCAAAACTATTCATAATTTTGAACATCTCTATCAAATCTCCTCTTAACCCTCTCTGCTCTAAGGAGAGCAATCCCAGCTTCTCCAGTCTCTCCACATAATTGAATTCCCTCATCCCTGGTACCATTCTGGTAAATCTCCTCTGCACCCTCTCTAAGACCTTGACATCCTGTGTTGACTTAAACAACATAGCACTGATTTGACACGTTCCTGTGAAAGATCATTGATCATTAAGAGATAGTAAATCTCACCTGCTTGCTGCTGGGGTTTGCCGATGTTGAGCTGAGACTATAAGTGCAATGGTTTTGAAATGAAAATCAGAGGGGATGTGGTTTAGACGTCACATGAATGAAATGACAGTTTCATCTTAAAAAGGAGAAGTGTAAGTGAAGGCAGTCCACGAGGAGGCTGGATTGGCTCGTGTGTGTCATGGGCTGTGGTAACCCACTGTCGAAACTGCCTACTGTGGGCAGCAGCAGCTGTAACAGCTGGGAGCCCCTTTCTTTATCTTTACAACTTCCCTTCTCCACCTCTCCCCTCCTGCTGAAACCCATCACAACTGGTCCTCTGCTCAGCCATTGCCCACAGCTAGCAGGGCGAGTGGACAAGAAGCCAGGCTCATTCACCCTCTCCCTAACACAGGGCCACAGACACCAATTGTAACCGCTGCCCAGGCTCAGGTCAGCTCCCTCAGCACAGGCCGGGGATGAAGCCTGGGCATTTCCAAATGCAAGGAAGCAAGAAACAAATACTGGCCAGGAAAGTCTCAGTGAGTTCGAGTAATCTGTGCGTTTGTTTGATTGAAACCAAAACAGCTTCGAACACGAGGAAGCTTCACACAGGTGGAGAAATTCAGTTCACTTTTTCGACACAATTCAAAGCAGCAGAAGCAATGAACACGTTGAAACCGGCAAATATGAACACATATATCACTAAGCAACAATAGAATAAGAAGCATATGACACGGAAAAGGAAGAAATGAAAGAATGATTCAAAGAAAGAAAGAAAGTACAAGGACTTGGGGCTTTATACACGGGCACTGTGTTTCTTTCTGCGCCAGGACAGCAGAGGGCACAATCGGAACATCAGCCACATTAGTGCCTGAAACATGGTTCAATAGGAACAGGAGGAGGCCATTTAGCCCCTTGAGCCTGTTGAACAGGAACAGGAGGAGGCCATTCAGCCCCTCGAGCCTGTCAAACCGGAACAGGAGGAGGCCATTCAGCCCCTCGAGCCTGTCGAACAGGAACAGGAGGAGGCCATTCAGCCCCTCGAGCCTGTCAAACCGGAACAGGAGGAGGCCATTCAGTCCCTCTCGTCTGTCAAACCGGAACAGGAGGAGTCCATTCAGACCCTCGAGCCTGTCAAACCGGGACAGGAGGAGTCCATTCAGCCCCTCGAGCCTGTCAAATCAGAACAGGAGGAGGCCATTCAGCCCCTCGAGCCTGTCAAACCGGGACAGGAGGAGACCATTCAGCCGCTTGAGCCTGTCGAACAGGAACAGGAGGAGGCCATTCAGCCCCTCCAGCCTGTCAAACCGGAACAGGAGGAGGCCATTCAGCCCCTCGAGCCTGTCGAACAGGAACAGGAGGAGGCCATTCAGCCCCTCGAGCCTGTCAAACAGGAACAGGAGGAGGCCATTCAGCCCCTTGAGCCTGTCAAACACGAACAGGAGGATGCCATTCAGTCCCTCGAGCCCGCTACACTGGAACAGGAGGTCATTCAGCCCCTCAAGCCTGTTACACAGGAGGAGGCCATTCAGCCCCTCGAGCATGTTACACAGGAACAGGAGGAGGCCATTCAGCCCCTCGAGCATGTTGCACAGGAACAGGAGGAGGCCATTCAGCCCCTCAAGCCTGTTACACTGGAACAGGAGGCCATTCAGCCCCTCGAGCCTGTTACAATGGAACAGGAGGACATTCAGCCCCTCAAGCCTGTTACACAGGAACAGGTGGAGGCCATTCATTCCCTTGATCCAGTTACACAGGAACAGCTAATTTATTATTAATGTTTCATGTGATGTGTTTGCTCTGAAATAAATTGTTAAAAATTTTAACTTGCATTGGCTGGGAATCGAACCCGGGTCTCCCGCGTGGCAGGCGAGAATTCTATCCCTGAACCACCAATGCTCACAGTGACAGCAAGGCCCATTTTCCAGTAGCTACAATTTATTTTTGACTTTTGTTAACAGAAGCGAGGACACTGCGGTAAAATAAAAAGCGAAATGCAGCAGATGCTGGATCTGAAATTGTTCATTAAATGTTGGAAACACTCCACAGGTCAGGGAACATCTCTGGACAGAAAAACACAGGGTTAACCTTTCAGGTCCATGAGCTCTCGGTAGAATTAAGATTTTGCAGTTTTGTAGGTCCCGTGTGAGTTTCCTTCCAAACTTTTTAAACTTTTAAACTGCTCAAAAATTACAAAATTAAGAAACTAACCTTCCCTCGAAAAATAAATGGCCCGTACGGGGATCGAACCCGCGACCTTGGCGTTATTAACACCATGATCTAACCAACTGAGCTAACCGGCCCATCTGTAAGGCTCACCTATAGAACCGTCCCTGTTTCTGGTCTTTGCCAGCTAAGTCACTTTGTCTTTGAAGGCTGTAAAATAAGGACTTGCATTTCTTCAGGGCTTTCACGACCTCAGGTCATCCTAAAGTGCTTTACAGTCAATGAATACTTTTTGAACTGTTTTGCATCTGTGATAGGTAGATTGGTCAGGAGGAGGTCAAGTAGGTTTTCCCCTCGTGTTGGTTCCCTCACCACCTGCTGCAGGCCCAGACTGGCAGCCATGTCCTTCAGGACTCGAACAACTCGGTCAATAGTGCTGCTACCGAGCCACTCTTGGTGATGGGCATTGAGGCCCCCCACCCAGAGTACATTCTGTGCCCTTGCTGCCTTCAGTGCTTCTTCCAAGTGGTGTTCAACATGGAGGAGTACTGATTCATCAGCTGAGGGAGGGTGGTAGGTGATAATCAGCAGTAGGTTTCCTTGCCCATGATGTTCCTGCATAACAGGCTTAACAGGCTGAATAGCCTCCTCCTGTTCCTGCATAACAGGCTCGAGGGGCTGAATGGCCTCCTCATGTTCCTGTATAACAGGCTTGTGGGGCTGAATGGCCTCTTCCTATATTTGTGCAACAGACTCAAGGGGCTGAATGGACTCCTCCTGTTCCTGTGTAACAGGCTTGAGGGGCTGAATGGCTTCCTCCTTTTCCTGCATAACAGGCTTAACAGTCTGAATAGACTCCTCCTGTTCCTGCATAACAGGCTCGAGGGGCTGAATGGCCTCCTCCTGTTCCAGTGATACAGGCTTGAGGGGCTGAATGGCTTCCTCCTTTTCCTGCATAACAGGCTTAACAGGCTGAATAGCCTCCTCCTGTTCCTGCATAACAGGCTCGAGGGGCTGAATTGCCTCCTCCTGTTCCTGTATGATAGGCTCGATGGGCTGAATGGCCTCTTCCTGTTTATGTGTAACATACCCGAGGAGCTGATTGGCCTCCTCCTGTTCCTTTATAACAGACTCGAAGGGCTGAATGGCCTCCTCCTGTTCCTGTATAACAGACTCAAGGGGCTGAATGGCCTCCTCCTGTTCCTGTGTAACAGGCTCAAGGGGCTGAATGGCATCCTCCTGTGCATGTATAACAGGCTCGAGGGGCTGAATGGCCTCCTCCTGTTCATGTATAGCGGGCTTGAGGGGCTGAATGGCCTCCTCCTCTTCCTGTGTAACCGGCTCGAGGGGCTGAATGGCCTCCTCCTGTTCCTGTCTAACAAGCTTGAGGAGCTGAATGGCCTCCTCCTGTTCCCATATAACAGACTTGTGTGTCTGAATTGCCTCCTCCTGTTCCAGTGTAGCAGGCTTGAGGGACTGAATGTCCTCCTCCTGTTCATGTGTGGCAGGTTTGAGGGGCTGAATGGCCTCCTGCTGGTCCTGTGAAACAGACTCGTGGGTCTGAATTGCCTCCTCCTGTTCCTTTTTAACAGACTCGTTGGTCTGAATTGCCTTCTCCTGTTCCTTTATAACTGGATCATGGGTCTGATTTGCCTCCTCTTCATCCTATGTAACAGGTTCGAGGGGCTGAATGGAGTTCTACTGTTCTTGTACAGATCTTGTATCGCTGAACGGCTTCCTCCTGTCCAATGCAACAGGCTCGAGGCGTTAAAGGCCTCCTCTTGTCCCTGTGTAACAGGCTCGAGGGGCTGAATGGCCTCCTCCTGTTCATGTATAACAGGCTAAAGGGGCTGAATGGCCTCCTCCTGTTCCTGTGTAAAAGGGTCATGGGACTGAATGGTCTCCTCCTGTTCCTATGTAAAACGGCCATGGGACTGAATGGCCTCCTCCTGCTCCTGTGTAACTGACTCAGGGGTTGAGAGTACTCAGAGGGAAAGTGTCGGGGCGGTAGTTTCCCTTCTCTGAATTACCGATTTAATGCTAAATGTACCATCAGTGGAGGAACCACCGAACCCTGACCCAAAATCCGATTCTGGCAGGACTCGAACCCACAACCTTTGAATGTCTTTAATTTGTCAAACAACGAAAAGTCCAATGCGCTATCCATTGCGCCACAGAGCCAACTACATAAAGCTCTATTACAAAAGCAAAATAGTGTTGATGCTGGAAATCTGAAATATAAACAGATGAAATGCTGGAAACACTCTGCAGGTCAGGCAGCATTCCATGTCTGTTTAAAAGGGGTCTACTTTCAGTCCCGGATCATTCTGTGTCTGTTTAATAGGGACATGCTGTCAGTCCCGGATCATTCTGTGTCTGTTTAAAAGGGACATGCTGTCAGTCCCGGTTTATTCTGTGTCTGTTTAAAAGGGACATGCTGTCAGTCCCGGATTATTCTGTGTCTGTTTAAAAGGGATGTGCTGTCAGTCCCGGGTCATTCTGTGTCTGTTTAAAAGGGACATGCTTTCAGTCTCGGATTATTCTGTGTCTGTTTAAAAGGGATGTGCTGTCAGTCCCGGATTATTCTGTGTCTGTTTAAAAGGGATGTACTGTCAGTCCAGGATCACTCTGTGTCTGTTTAAAAGGAATGTGCTGTCAGTCCCGGGTCATTCTGAGTCTGTTTAAAAGGGATGTGCTGTCAGTCCCGGATCATTCTGTGTCCGTTTAAAAGGGATGTGCTGTCAGTCCCGGATCATTCTGTGTCTGTTTAAAAGGGATGTGCTGTAAGTCCCTGGTCATTCTGTATATGTTTAAAAGGGATGCGCTGTCAGTCCCGGATCATTCTGTGTCTGATTAAAACGGGTGTTACATAATATTATAGAGTCTGCCCCACAGAAACAGTCCATTTGCACGAACTGGTCTCCACACGAGGCTCCTCCTTCTCTATTTCTCCTCACCCCCCAAATAAAACTAGAAGCAGTAATGGTAACCATGAAACTATCGGATTGTCGGAAAAACCCATCTGGTTCGCTAATGTCTTTCAGGGAAAGAAATCTGCCGTCCTTACCCGGTCTGGCCTTTGTGTGACTCCAGTCCCATAGCAATGTGATTGATTCTTAACTGCCCTCTGACATGGCCTAGCAAGCCACTCAGTTGTAACAAACCGCTATGAAACAAAATAATAAAAATGAAGCTGGGCGGACCACCTGGCCTGATCCATATCAGCCTCCTCCTGAGGTCCCCACCATCACAGAAGCCAGTCTTCAGCCAATTCGATTCACTCCACGTGATATCAAGAAAAGGCCGAGCACACTGGATACTGCAATGGCTCTGGGCCCTGACAACACCCCGGCTATCATTCTGAAGACTTGTGCTCCAGCCAAGCTGTTCAATACAGCTAAAACACTGGCATGTAGCCAACAATGTGGAAGACTGCCCAGGTATGTCCTGTCCACACAAAGCAGGACAACTCCAATCCAGCCAATTACCGCCCCATCAGTCTACTCTCTGCTCTCAATCATCAGCAAAGTAATGGAAGGTTTCATCCACAGTGCTGTAAAGTGGCACTTACTGACCAATAACCTGTTCATTGATGCCTGGTTTGGGTTCTGCCAAGAGCACTCGGCTCCCGACTTCATTAAAACCTTGGTCCAACATGAACAAAGGAGCTGACCACCACCATCCTGGGGGTTACCATTGACCATAAATACTGTGACAACAAGAGAAGCTCAGAGGCTAGGCATTCTGCGTCGGGTGTCTCACCTCCTGACTCCCCAAAGCCTTTCTACCATCTACAAGGCACAAGTAAGGAGTGTGATGGAATACTCTCCACTTGCCTGGATGAGTGCAGCTCCAACAACACTCAAGAAGTTCGACACCATCTAGGACAATGCAGCCCGCTTGATTGGCACCCCATCCACCACCTTAAACATTCACTCCCTCCACCACCGGCGCACCGTGGCTGCAGTGCATACCATCTACAAGATGCACTGCAGCAACTCACCAAGGCTTCTTCAGCAGCACCTGCCAAACACGCAACCTCTTCCACCTAGAAGGACAAGCGCAGCAGGCGCATGGGAACACCCCCACCTCCAAGTTCCCCTCCAAGTCACACACCATTCTGACTTAGAAGTATATTGCCGATCCTTCATCGTCGCTGGGTCAAAATCTTGGAACTCCCTCCCTAACAGCACTGTGGGAGCACCTTCACCACACGGACAGCAGCGGTTCAAGAAGGCGGCTCACCACCACCTTCTCAAGGGGCAATTAGGGATGGGCATTTAATGCTGGCCTTGCCAGCGCACCCACATCCCATAAACGAATTTTAAAAATCCTATCAGCATATCCTTCTATTCCTTTCTCCCTTCCTCTTAAATGCATCCAGTAGAGTTCGCCTCAACTACTGCATTCTCAGCGCTCTTTGGCCAAAGAAGTTAACCCTGAATTCCCTGCTGGATTTATCGGTGAGTATTTATGACCTGTCTTCTCTGAGCTAGTTCCTGACTCACTCACAGTAGGAAGCATTTTCTCGCTGCTAATGTGCAGCTGCGATGGCCGAGTGGTTAAGGCGTTGGACTCGAAATCCAATGGGGTTTCCCCGCGCAGGTTCGAATCCTGCTCGCAGCGACTTTGATGCAAATTCTTTATTTTATTTCATCGGCTCCCTGTGGCGATCACTGGCCCCGAAATTGATCAGAATTCCCTCCACTGCACTTCATTACACTGATTAACCCAAAGTTCCAATTGAAACACTAATAATTTATCGGCATCAATTAGATATTGTGGATTTGTTGGGAACTAGTGAGCAATACACACACAAAGCAGCATCAAAAATACTAATTAATAAAGAGCCCTGCAGTGTTTGGTATGGAATCACATTCAGCTACTAAGTGGGAACACGATTTGGTTTTATAAAACTGAACACGAATTAAAAAGTGTTTAAAAAACCGTGGCAGGACTCGAACCTGCAATATTCTGATAACCTCAGAATTAATACCGAAGTCTGACACCTTAATCCATTAGGCCATGCGACCAGTTGGAGTAATGTGTAGGTCAGCGCCATCTGTGGACAGATAGACACAGGGTCAACCTTCCAGTTCCTTGAGTTCTCGGCAGAACTAAGGCTTTGCAGCTTTGCTTCAAAGTATTACAGCTCCAATCTTTTCAGCAAATAGCAAAATTAAGAAACTACCCACAACATCAAAAAGTAAGTGGCCTGTACAGGGATCAAACGCGCGACCTTGGCGTTATTAGCATCATGCTCTAACCTACTGAGCTAACCGGCCTTCTTTAACTCGTTTTGCTGTTAAATTCAATTTATGTTGATATTTGGTTTTTGTCAGTTGTCAGTGCTCCGGTTTCCTCCCACAGTCCAAAGATGTGCGGGTTAGGTTGATTGGCTATGATAAATTGACCCTTAGTGTTAGGGGGATTAAATATGTGGGGTTACGGGGATAGGGTGGGATATGTGTTGGTGTAGGGGTTACAGGGATCGGGTGGGATATGTGTCGGTGCAGGCTCGATGGGCCGAAATGGCCTCTATCTGCACTGTGGGGTTTCTGTGATTCTGTGACTTCGAAGGCTGTAAAAGAAAGACTCTGATTTCTACAGCGCCTTTCACCTGAGGACGTCTCAAAGCGCTTTACAGGCAATGTAGTTGTCATTGTAGTTGTAGTCACTGTTTTAATGTAGGAAAAACAGCAGCAGCCAATTTGTGCACAGCAAGCTCCCACAATGTGATAATCGAGGATCACCTGTTTTAGTGATGTTGATTTGAGGATAAATATTGGCGACAGGACACCGGGGTAAACCTCATCACCCCCTGCTCTTCTTCCAATAGTGCCATGGGATCTTTTATGTCCACCCGAGAGGGCAGAGGGGGCCTCAGTTTTGGAATTGTATTCCAACACAATCTGTAACCTTATGGACCGGCATATCCCTCACCCTACCATTAGCATCAAGACAGGGGACCAACCCTGGTTCAATGAGGAGTGTAGAAGAGCATTTCAGGAGCAGCACCAGGCATACTGAAAATGAGCTGCCAACCTCATGAAGTTACAACACAGGACTACACACATTCTAAGCTATAGAAACAGCATGTGTAGACAGAGCGAAGCGATCCAACAACCAACGGATCAGATCAAAGCTGTGCAATCCTGCCACATCCAGTCGTGACTATTTTAATTTAATGCAATTTGTTCCTAGGACTTGGGCATCGCTGGCAAGACCAGCATTAATTGCCCATCACTAATTGCCCTTGAGAAGGTGGTAGTGAGAAGCCCTCTTGATCCGCTGCAGTCAATGTGGTGAAGGTACTCCAATAGTACTGTTAGGGAGGGATTTCCAGGATTTTATCCTAGCGACGATGAAGTTATGGTGATATATTTTCACGTCGGGATGCTGTGTAACTTGGAGGGGAACTTGGAGGTGATGGTGTTCCCATGCACCTGCTGCCCTTATAAGAACATAAGAACATAAGAAATAGGAGCGGGAGTAGGCCATTTGGCCCCTCGAGCCTGCTCCACCATTCAATAAGGTCATGGCTGATCTGATCTTGGCCTCAACTCCACTTTTCTGCCTGTTCCCCCTTAACCCTTGACTCTCCGATAGTTCAACAATCTGTCTATCTCAGCCTTGAATATAATCAATGATTCAGGCTCCACAGCTCCCTGGGGTAGATAATTCCAAAGATTCACAACCCTCTGAGAGAAGAAATTCCTCCTCATCTGCGTCTTAAATGGACAAATCCTTATTCTGAAACTATGCCACCTGATTCTAGATTCCCCCATGAGGGAAAACACCCTCTCAGCATCTACCCTGTCAAGCCCCCTCAGAATCTGATATTTTTCAATAAGATCACCTCTCATTCGTCTAACCCCCAATGAGTATAGGCCCAATCTGCTCAACCTTTCCTCATAAGACAATCCCTTCATCCCAGGAATCAACCTAGAGAACCTTCTCTGAACTGTCTCCAATGCAAGTATATCCCTCCTTAAATAAGGAGAACAAAGATGTATGCAGTACTCTAGGCGTGGTCTCACCTGTACAGTTGTAGCAAGACTTCCCTACTTTTATACTCCATGCCCCTTGCAATAAAGGCCAACATTCCATTTGTCTACTTAATTACTGCATGCTAACTTTTTGTGTTTCATGTACGAGGACACCCAGATCCCTCTTAACCGCAGCATTCTGTAGTCTCTCTCCATTTTAATAATATTTTGCTTTTCTATTCCCTCCACGGCCTCGCCCCTCCCTATCTCTGTAATGTCCTTTAGCCCCACAACCCCCTGAGATATCTGTGCTCCTCCAGTCCTGCCCTCTTGAGCATCCCTGATTATAATCGCTCAACCTTCCTGTTGCCCTAAGCTTTGGAATTCCCTACCTAAACCTGTCCACCTCTCTTTCCTCCTTTAAGACGCTCCTTACAACCTATCTCTTTGACCAAGCTTTTGGTCACCTGCCCTAATTTCTCCTTATGTGGATTGTTGTCAAATGTTTTGTCTGAAAATACTCCTGTGCAGCGCCTTATGATGTTTTACTACGTTAAAGGTGCTATATAAATGCAAATTTTGGTTGGTAATGGTGGTGGCGGATTCGGTGATGGTCATGCTGTTGAATGTGAAGGGGCGGTGGTTAGACTTTCGTTTGTTGGAGCTGGCCATTGCCTGGCACTTGTGTTGGCTGTTGTCATGTGTGGCACACAGTGACATATGTACAGTATTTGCCGATCGGATAGTGTATGATTGACAACTGCAGGTTATATGCTGAAAGATTAATGAAGGAAATTGTCAGCTAGAGTCTCAAAAATATAAGCTTATACACATAAGACAAACCCGATGACCGGTTAGCTCAGTTGGTTAGAGCATGGTGCTAATAAAGCCAAGGTCGTGGGTTCGATCCCCGTACAGGCCCTTTGCTTTTTGGTAGAGAGGATAGTTTCTTGATTTTGCTATTTGTTGAAAAGTTTGGATGGAAACTCACACGGGACCTGCAATACTTTGAAGCAAAGCTGGAAATCCTGAGTTCTGACCTGCGGAGCGTTTCCAACATTAAATGAACAATTCCAGATCCATCGGGATTTCTCGTATTTCAATCAGTGAACGGTTCACAGCTGCTGATTGGTTTGGAGTGCAAAGAATAGAACTGAAATAAATACAATCCCGGGGTTTAATCACTCATTATTAACATACCGCCAGAAACAGACCATTCGGTCCAACCAGTCCATGCCGCCGTTTATGCTTCACTCGAGCCTCCTCCAGTCTTTCCTCATCTAAATCTATCAGCTATCTGTTCACTTCTCCCTCATTTGCTTACCTAGCCTCCCTTTAAATGCATCTAAACTATTCGCTTCAACCACTCCCTGTGGTAGCGAGTTCCACATTCTCACCACTCTCTGGGTAAAGAAGTTTCTGCTGAATTCCCGATTGGATTTCTTGCTGACTATCTTATATTGATGGCCTCCAGTTCTGCTCTTCTCCACAAGTGGAAACATTCTCTCTGTATTCACTCTGTAAAAACCTTTCATAATTTTAAAGATCCCTATTAGCTCACTTCTCAGCCTTTTTTCAAGAGTAAAGGGACCCAGCCTGTTAATCCTTTCCTGATAAGTAAACCTTCGCATTTCTGGTATCATCCTTGTAAATCTTCTCTGTAGCCTTGGTCTAACCAAGGTTTGTTACTGGTTTAGCATAATTTCCCTACTTTTCAATTCTATCCCTCTATAAATAAACCGTAGTGCTTAGTTGGCTTTATATATGGCCTTGTTAACCTGTGTAACAACTTTCAGTGATTTGTGTATTTGGACTCCGAGATCCCTTTGTTCCTCTACCCCACCTAGACTCGCACCCTCCAAGAAATAAGTGACCTCCGTATTCTTCCTAACATAATGAAATACGTCACACTTATTTGTGTTGAAATTCATTTGCCAATTCTATGCCCATTCTATAAGTTTATTAATGTCCTCCTGTAACTTGTTGCAGTCCTCCTCAGTATTGACTATCCCTCCCAATTTGGTGTCATCCGCAAATTTATAAATTGTGTTTCTGATTACTAAGTCTAAATCGTTAATACAATTTGCGAACAGCAGTGGCTCCAGCTCTGATACTTGTGGAACACCACTACACACATTCTGCCACTGTGAATAAGCTACCCGGTAGTCGGACTATCTGCCTTCTCTGCTTAAACCAGCCAGCAATCCAGTCCGCTACTTCTCGCCTGACTCTGAATTCTCTGACCTTGCTCATCAGTCTATTATGGGGTACATTATCGAAGGCCTTCTGAAAATCCAGATAAATTACATCTACTGCATTATCATTGTCTACTCTCCCTGTTGGTTTGGAGTGCAAAGAATGAGACTGAAATGGCATCGGCCACCTCCAGTTCCCTGCTCCCCTCACCCACTCCAACCTAACTCCCTCTGAACTTGCAGCACTCCGTTCTCTCCGATCCAACCCTAACATTGTCATTAAACCTGCTGACAAAGGTGGTGCTGTTGTTGTTTTGAGAACCGTCCTCTAACATCCGGAGGCTGAACGGCAACTCACTGACACCTCCTCCTTCCTTCAGCCTGGACCATGACCCCACTACTGAACATCAAGCAATTGTTTCCATGACTGTCACTGACCTCATCTCCTCTGGAGATCTGCCCCCCATGGCCGCCAACCTCTCAGTTCCTCAACACCGCACTGCCCACTTCTACATCCTTCCCAAGATCCACAAACAGGACTGCCCTGGTTGACCAATTGTTGCAGCCTGTTCTTGCTCCACAGAACTCATTTCTTCCTATCTTCACTCTATTTTTTCTCGACTTGTCCAGTCCCTTACCACCTACATGCGCGACTCTTCCAACACCCTCCGTACTTTAACAGTTTCCAGTTTCCTCGCCCCAAACGTCTCCTTTCCACTCTGGATGTCCATTCCCTCTGCACCTCCATCCACCACCAGGACGGCCTTAAGTGGCTCCACTTCTTCCTTGAAAAGAGGCCCCACCAGTCCCCATCCACCACCGCCCTCGTCTGCCTGCCTGAACTTGCTCTCACATTGTACAACTTCTCCTTTGATTGCACTCATTTCCTCCAAATTAAAGGTGTTGCTATGGGTACCTGCATGGGCCCTAGCTATGCCTGCATTTTTGTGGGATATGTGGAACATTCTTTGTTCCAGTCCTACTCAGGTTCTCTTTTTCCGGTACATCAATGGCTGTATTGGTGCTGTTTCCTGCACTCGCCCTGAACTAGTTAATTTCTTTCACATTGCTTCCAATTTCCACCCTTCCCTCTCCTTCACGTGGTCCATCTCCAACTCTTCCCTTCCCTTCCTCGACTTCTCTGTCTCCATTTCTGGGGATAGGCTATCGACCAACATTCACTATAAGCCCACTGACTCCCACAGCTACCTGGACCACACTTCCTCCCACCACGCTTGCTGTAAGGACTCATAGAAACATAGAAACATAGAGACATAGAAGATAGGAGCAGGAGTAGGCCATTCGGCCCCTTGAGCCTGCTCCACCATTCAATGAGATCATGGCTGATCATCCAAATTCTGTACCCTGTCCCTGCTTTCTCCCCATATCCCTTGATCCCTTTAGCCTTAAGAAATATATCCAACTCCTTCTTGAATATATTTAATGAATTTGCCTCAACTGCCTTCTGTGGTAGAGAATTCCACAGGTTCACCACTCTCTGGGTGAAGTAATTCCTCCTCATCTCTGTCCAAAATGGCTTACCCCTTATCTTTAGACTGTGACCCCTGGTTCTGGTCTCCCCCGCCATCGGGAACATCCTTACTGCATCTAGTCTGTCTTGTCCTGTTAGAATGTTATAAGTTTCAATGAGATCCCCTCTCATTCTTCTAAACTCCAGCGAGTATTAGCCCAATCGACCCAATCTCTCCTCATACCTCATTCCTGCCTTCCCAGGCATCAGTCTGTTGAATCTTCACTGCTCTCACTCCATGGCAAGAACATCCTTCCTCAGATAAGGTGACCAAAACTGCACACAATGCGCAAGATGTGGTCTCAATAAGGCCCTGTACAAATGCAGCAAGACCTCCTTGTTCCTGTACTCGAACCCTCTCGCTACGAAGGCCAACACACCACTTGCCTTCTTAACCGCCTGCTGCACCTGCATGCTTACCTTCAGCGACTGGTGCACAAGGACACCCAGGTCTAGTTGCACTTCCCCTTCTCCCAATCTATTGACGTTCAGATAATAATCTGCCTTCCTGTTTTTGCCACCAAAGTGGACAACCTCGCATTTATCCACATTATACTGCATCGGACATGCTTCTTCCCAATCACCCAACCTGTCCAAATCATAGTGGAGTTTCTCGGCATCCTCCTCACAGCACACATGCCCCCCCAGCTTTGTGTCATCTGCAATCTTGGAGATATTACATCTAGTTCCCTTGTCTAGATCATTAATATATATTGTGAATAGCTGGGGTCCTAGCACCAATCCCTGCGGTACCCCACTTGTCACTGCCTGCCACTCGGAAAAAGACCCGTTTATTCCAACTCTTTGCTTCCTGTCTGCCAACCAGTTCTCTATCCAAGTCCCTCAATCCCATGTGCCTTTACTTTACACGCTAATCTCTTATGTGGGACCTTATCGAAAGCCTTCTGAAAGTCCAAATACACCACATCCGCATAGCATTTTCCCCACTACCGATGTCACGCTTACCAGTCTATAATTCCCCGTTTTCTCTCTACCGCCTTTTTTGAATAGTGGGGTAACATTAGCTACCCTCCAATCCATGGGAACTGTTCCAGAGTCTATCGAATTTTGGAAGATGACCAGCAATGCATCTACTATTTCTAGGGACCCTTCCTTAAGTACACTAGGATGTAGATTATCAGTCCCTGGGGATTTATCCATTCCATTCAATTCCATTCTCCCACTTTCTCTGTCTCCGTTGCATCTGTTCTGATGATGCCACCTTCCATACCAGTGCTTCCGTTATGTCTTCCATTTTCCTCAACTGAGGATCCCCCTCTACCATGGTTGACATGACACTCGACTGAGTCTGTTCCATTTCCCGCACTACTGCTCTCACCCCTTCCGCTCACTCCCAGAAACATGATTGGGTTCCCCCCTTGTCCTCACCTTTCACCCCACCCGCCTCCACATTCAACGGATCATCCTGCGCCATTTCCACCACCTCCAGCATGATCCCACCACCAAACACATCTTCCCCTCCTCCCTTTCAGCATTTCGAAGGGACCGCTCCCTCCATGACAGCCTCGTCCACTCCTCTACCACCCCAGCACCCCTTCTCCTTTGCCCGGCACCATCCCATGCAAGTGCAGGAGATGCAATACCTGTCCTTTTACCTCCTTCCTTCCCTTCGCCCAGGGCACCAAACACTCCTTCCAGGTGAATCAGTGATTACTTGTACTTCTTACAATTTAGTATACTGTATTCGCTGAATCTACATTGTGACACCAAATGCAGATTGGGTGCCCGCTTTGCAGAACAGTCGGCAAGTGTGACCCCGAGCTTCCGGTCGCCTGTCACTATAATTATCTGCTCCACTCCCTCTCTGATCTCTCCTTCCTTGGCCTGTTACATTGTACAATGAAGCTCTACGTAAGCTCGAGGAACAGCACCTCATCTTTCTATTAGGCACTTTACAGCCTTCTGGACTTAACATCCAGTTCAACAATTTCAGACTATAAATTGGCCCCTGTATTTCTTTTATTTTTTAAATTGCTTCTCGTTTTTCCTCACATGACAGTTGTTAATGTTTCTGCCATAAACTTTCCCACCTCATCTTGAGCCATCTTTTGTTCGTTAACTTGTCCCATGACATCTCCTTTTGCCTTGCACCATCATCCCTTTTGTAAGTCAATCTCTCCTGCCTTCCATTCTATCACAGACATTCCCTTTGTTCTTACCTCGCCTCCACCCACCCCTGCTTAAAAATCCCTCTTCCCTAACATTTTCCTGTTCTGACGAAGGGTTCGACCTGAAAGGTTAACTCTGTTTCTCCCTCACTCGATGCTGCCTGACCTGCTGAGTGTTTCCAGCATTCTCTGTTGTTACTGAAATGAACACAATGACGGAGTTTAATCACTCATTATTAGGATTTGTTTAGTTGATGTTTGTGTGGCCACATGGCCTAATGGATAAGGCGCCTGAGTTCGGTGTAAATTCTGATGCCATCAGAAGATTGCAGGTTCGAGTCCTGCTGCGGTCGTTTTACACACTTATTAATTCGTGATCAACTTTAGAAAAACAAACCGCGTTTCCACTCTTTTCCTTCCAAACATTGCAGGGTTCTTTATTAAATGGAATTTTTACGTGTTGTCTTATGTGTAAATTTCTCACTGATCTTTGCGAATAGTTTCAAACAAATCCACAATTTCTAATTGATGACAAATTAGTGTTTCCAATTGGAACAACAGCTTTGGGTTATTCAGTGTAATAACGTGCAGTGGAGGGAATTCTGATCAGTGATCTCCACAGTGAACCGATGAAATAAAATAAAGAATTTGCAGTAAAATCGCTACGAGCAGGGTTCGTAACCTGCATGAGGAATCCCCATTGGATTTCAAGTCCAACGCCTTAACCACTCGGCCATCACAACTGTGCAAATGCAACCTTTCAACAGTGAAATGACCTGTGCAAACTATTAGACAACTGCCCTGCACAATATAAATGGAAGGAAGTTGTGTGACAGCTGTCCAGAGGCCTGGTTAGGCCATTGTGTACAGTTCTGCGCACTGCACCTTAGAAAGGATATATTGACCTTGGAGGGAGTGTGGTGCAGATTCACGAGTGTATTGCCAGGGCTCCAAGGGTTAGGCTATGAGCAGAGATCACATAATCTAGGCTTGTATTCCCTGGAATATTGAAGATTAAGGGCAGAGATCATAGAAATACAGAAATTTACACCAGAGAAGGAGGCCATTCGGCCCATCGTGTCTTTGCCGGACGAAAAAGAGATATTTTGCCTAATCCCAATTTCCAGCTCTGGGTCCGTAGCCCTGTAGGTTGCAGCACTTCAAGTACATATCCATAGTGCTTTCTATTAATGTGATCGGTAGTGACTTCCAGATCCGCTCCACTCTCTGTGTGAAAATGGTTGTTGTCAACTCCTCTTTAATCATTTTACCAGTTAATTTAAATCTACGCCTCAGATCATTGACATTTCTGCTAAAGGAAATAGGTCCTTCCTATCCACTGTATCTTGGCCCCTCAGAATTTTATGCACCTCAATTATGTCTCCACTCCACCTCCTCTGCTCCAAAGATAACAAACCAACCCTATCCAATCTTTACTTATTGCTAAAATTTTCCAGTCCTGGCAACATCCTGGTAAATCTCCTCTGTACCCTGTCGAGTGCAATCACATCTTTCCTGTACTGTGGAGACCAAAGCTGTCTGCAGTACTCTAGCTGTGGCCTAACTAATGATTTATACTGTTCAAGCATAACCACCCTGTTGTTGAATTCTATGCCTTGGCTAATAGAAACATAGAAAGATAGAAGATAGGAGCAGGAGTAGGCCGTTCGGCCCCTCGAGCCTGCTCCACCATTCAATGCGATCATGGCTGATCATCCAAATTCAGTACCCGGTCCCTGCTTTCTCCCCATATCCCTTGATCCCTTTAGCCTTAAGAAATATATCCAACTCCTTCTTGAATATATTTCATGAATTGGCCTCAACTATCTTCTGTGGTAGATAATTCCACAGGTTCACCACTCTCTGGGTGAAGAGATTCCTCCTCATCTCTGTCCTAAATGGCTTACCCCTTATCCTTAGACTGTGGCCCCTGGTTCTGGACTCCCTGACCATCGGGAACATCCTTCCTGCATCTAGTCTGTCTAGTCCTGTCAGAATTTTATAAGTTTCAATGAGATCCCCTCTCATTCTTCTAAACTCCAGTGAGTATAAGCTCAATCGACCCAATCTCTCCTCATACATCATTCCTGGCATCCCAGCTATCTGCCTGGTGAATCTTTGCTGAACTCCTTCCATGGCAAGAACATCCTTCCTCAGATAAGGCGACGAAAACTGCACACAATACTCAAGATGTGGTCTCACCAAGGCCCTGTACAACTGCAGTAAGACATCCTTGTTCCTGTACACAAACCCTCTCGCTATTAAGGCCAACATACCATTTGCCTTCTTAACCGCCTGCCGCCTAATAAAGGAAAATATTTCCTAGGACTTTTTAACTAATAATAAAAACAGAAAATGCTGGAGATATTCAGCAGGCAATCATAAGGTCAGAATTGGGAATGTTCGCTGATGATGGCACACTGTTCAGCACCATTCGAGACTCGTCAGATACTGATGCAGTCCGTGTCCATATGCAGCAAGACCTGGACAACATTCAGACTTGGGCTGACAAGTGGCAAGTAACATTCGCACCATACAAGTACCAGGCAATGACCATCTCCTACAAGCGAGACTACAACCATCTCCCCTTGACATGCAATGGCATTACCATCGCTGAATCCCCCACTATCAACATCCTGGGGGTTACCATTGATCAGAAACTGAACTGGACCAGCCATATAAATACTGTGGCTCCAAGAGCAGGCCAGAGGCTGGGAATTCTGCGGCGAGTGTCTCACCTCCTGACCCCCCAAAGCCTTTCCACCATCTACAAGGCACAAGTCAGGAGTGTGGCGGAATACTCTCCACTTGCCTGGATGAGTGCTGCTTCAACAACACTCAAGAAGCTCGACACCATTCAGGATAAAGCAGCCCGCTTGATTGGCACTCCATCCACCACCTTCAACGTTCACTCCCTCCACCACCGGTGCACTGTGGCTGCAGTGTGTACCATCCACAAGATGCACTGCAGCAACTCGCCAAGGCTTCTTCAACAGCACCTTCCAAACCCGCGACCTCTACCACTTAGAAGGACAAGGGCAGCAGACGCATGGGAACATCGCCACCTACAAGTTCCCCTCCAAGCCACACACCAGCCTGACTTGGAAATGTATCGCCGTTCCTTCACTGTCGCTTGGCCAAAATCCTGGAACTCCCTTCCTAACAGCATTGTGGGTGTACCTACGCCATATGGACTGCAGCGGTTTAAGAAGGCGGCTCACCACCATCTTCTCAAGGGCAATTAGCGATGGGCACTAAATGCAGGCCTAGCCAGCGACGCCCACATACCATCACTGAATAAAAAAAAGTAATCTCAAATAATGACCACCTTATCTACCTGCACTGCTACCTTCCTGGACCTGTGGACATGCACTCCAATGTCCCTCTGTTCTTTTACACTTCTCAATATCCTACCATTTATTGTTTATTCCTTTGTCCTGTTAGTCCTCTCCTAATGCATTACCTCTCACTTCCACGTTTTGAATTCCATTTGACACTTTTCTGCCCACCTGACCAATTCATTGTTAACGTCCTGCAGTCTGGAACTTTCTTCCTCACTAACAACCACATGGACAATGTTTATATAACATCGGCAAACTTCTTAATCCTACATTGAAGTCTAAATCAGTGATATATAACACAAAAAGCACCGGACCTTGTACTGAGCCATCCCGAATCCCACTGAACAGCCTTCCAGTCACAAAAACACTCATCGACCACTTCCCTTTGCTTCCAACTTGCCACATTCCTTGGATCATTTGGGCGTTTACCTGTCTTACCCTCTGCCATGTGGGCAGATTCTGATTTTTAGGATATTGAAGGTAATTGATAGGGTAGACAGAGGGAAACGTTTTCTGCTGGGGCAAGGGATGGTGGGTGGGCGGGGGGCAGGTGTGGGGGGCGGTGGGTGAGGAGGTAGAGTCTAGGTCAAGGGGACCTTACCTTAAAATAGGAACCAGGCTGTTCAAGAGAGAAATTAGGAACCATTTCTTCATACAAAGAAAGGTCGAACTATGGAACTCCCTCGCACAAAAGGCAGTTGTTGCTAGATCATTTAATGATTGTATATCTGAGATCGGTAGACTTTTGCTAGACCAGGGTATTAGGGGAAAATGATAGATTTGTTTAACAAAAATTGCTATTAATATAATTATACTTTAAAAATGATGGCGAATGTGCCCCACCTGGTGGGTTAACAGGCACGGTGCATGTAAGCAGGTCTGCAGTGCAAGTAAAGGCGCGTGTGCGCCCTGGTGGGTTAATGTGCACGGTGCATGTTAGAGAGTCTGCTTCTTCACAGACAACTGAAGGCTGCCTGTGGTTTATCAATTCAGGAATTTCGTAACCATCAGCTGTTTTGGACTGAATGATGCAAACGACTTGTTTGGCCCAGTAAGAAAGTGATTCAATCTGTGTCTGTTTAAAAGGTATGTGCTGTCAGTCCCGGGTCATTCTGTGTCTGTTTAAAAGGGATCAACTGTCATTCCCGGATCATTCTGTGTCTGTTTAAAAGGGATGTGCTGTCAGTCCAGGATCATTCTGTGTCTGTTTAAAAGGGATGTGCTGTCAGTTCCGGATCATTCTGTGTCTGTTTAAAAGGGATGTGCTGTCAGTCCCGGATCATTCTGTGTCTGTTTAAAAGGGATGTGCTGTCAGTCCCGGATCATTCTGTGTCTGTTTAAAAGGGATGTGCTGTCAGTCCCGCATCATTCTGTGTCTGTTTAAAAGGGATGTGCTGTCAGTCCCGGGTCATTAAGTGTCTGTTTTAAAGGGATGTGCTGTCAGTCCCGGATCATTCTGTGTCTGTT